>NW_025999968.1:49151469-49189653 GCF_001458135.2 Marmota marmota marmota | reverse complement strand
AGGAGGAGGAGGAGGAGGAGGAGGAGAAGAAGAAGAAAAAGGAGGAGGAAGAAGAGGAGGAGGAGAAGGAGGGGAAGAAGGGGAAAATGATAGAAGAAGGAGGAGGGAGAAAGAAGAAGGGAGGGAGGAGGGGGAAGAGAGATGACTCTGGAGAATCCTGAAGAAGGTATTTTCCATTCCTTCTTTCCTCTCAGCATCTTTGTCCTCAGTTCTGGGTTGTGAACTACAGATCTTTCTAAGAACCTATCACTTTGGTGGGAACTTTAGTGGGCAAAGAGTCCATTTTTAGTGAGGAAGGAGAGAGGGTCCTTATTTCCTGTGCATCTCACTGTGCTGGGGCACTGTGGATTTCTGTCCAAGTAGACAAGAAGAGACATTCTTTTTTTTTTTTTTTTGCAGTGGGGATTGAATCACTCAGTCACATCCCCAGCCCTTTCTATTTTATTCTATTTTTTATTTGAGACTTGTTTTGCTAAGTTGCTCAGAGCCTTGCTAAGTTGCTGAGGCTGGCTTTGAACTTGCAATTATCCTGCTTCAGTCTCCTAAGATACTGGGATTACAGGTGTGTACCATGGGGCCCTGCAAGAAGAGGCATTCTGAGCCATGTATTCTGAGACACTCTCAAAGGATGGGAAAGAAACATGGAGTGCTTAGTAGAGTGGGAAAAGACCTCATTGGGAAAGCAATGTTTACGAGACGGAAAAATATCATTCATAGTCCAAGAGTGACTACTTGGACTTCTGTTTTCCTTCTGTGCTCAGAGGCTGCTGTATCAGCTCCTTCTCTAGGTGAGTCTGTGCCACATGCTCTGTGGAGTCATTTGTGTTATTTCCGATAACAAACATCTTGGATGGGGTTTAAGTCAGATGACATCTATTAAATTCCATATTCTAGGGGATCCTATGTCAGCAAAATGCCACTGTAATCTAATTTATAAGAACTTCTTCCAAAAAACATGTCGTTCAGTTTTACAAATTGCCTATCATGTTTTTCCTAATGCGCCTTAGAGCCCAAGAAAATGGTGAAGATTCAAATTGAAATCTTGGCTTTGGCTTAAGCTATTGGATTATATTTTGCCCTCTGAAAACTTCTGGAAAACTTTTTAAGATTCTGTTAAATTGCAAAATGTTTGATGGACATGTTTCAATTTTTTTTCCTGTATGTGCAAACCAATAAAGTGAATTGTAAGCAACAATCCTAACCAAAATATGCTTCCTAGTCAAAAGTTGAAAAAAAAAAAAAGAAAAAAAGAAAAGAAAATCACTATAGAAGAAATTTTAAAATATCAGGTTATAAGAATGTGAATTTAGTGGATATAAAGATATATATGTTCATAGATAAGAACAGACATCTTAGGTAGTTTCAGGCTTGTAAACTATACATGATTCATTTGTTTTGAAGTTATTAATTGGTTAGAAAATTGTATACTTGGCACCATGATGCTGTGAATTCAATGCTGGATGGGAGGAGGAGGGAGAGAGAGATATTACAACTTTTATTTATTATAAATTTTATTTCTGTCATCATGCACTTATCTTAATAGGGCCTCATGGTGTGTATGCCAGAGAGATATTAGTTTATTGTTTCTTCTTGAAAATGTTCTTACCATGAAGAAAACAGTGCCTTGCTCTTGACTCCTGGAGGAAAACCAAGAGTATCTTTCTGTCTAAGGAAAGTGCACTTTTGCAGTAATGCTTTACAATAAAAAATGTAGATAGTAGTCAGCAAACTTCATTGGCATATGAGTACTGCACCTTGGGCTTGAGGATATTACCTATATTGCTAACTCCTTATTTCTTTCCTATTAAAAAAAAGTACAAGACTTGAAGCCAGTAGACAATTTTAGTTTATTTGGCTACAAATTGACTAATGCAGTTATTTCCTACTCTAACACTCGTGGTCCATGTGTTCAACCTAATACTAGAACATTTATGATATTTTCCCTTCTTTTTAAATGTAATCTGACTTCAGCTGACTGGTGCTACAGCTCAGTTCTTGGATTCTGTCAATGGTGTCAACACATTTTTTTTCTATCTAGAACTGGAAACGTGGAGAAAACTTTCTCATAATTTTTGTTTGTGAAACAATCTAATACAATATATGGTATTAATATTTTTGTTATCAGTCTTCCCTCTCTCTTGCATCTTCCATATAAAATCATGCTAATCTAATTTTAGATGTTAGCAGTATCTCTTCCTTTCTTTTCATGACTCTAATTTCAGTATTTCATGGACTTGTATTCAGTAATAGCTTAATCCATTACTCATTCAGCTATATATTGAGCAGCTCTTGTATGCCAGACAATATATACAGTAGCCATGGTGATAAATAAGAAAGTGTTTATGCTTCTTTGAAGTCTATAATCCCTTTAAAATAGCAGCTTTATTCACAATTTCCAAAACTTAATGCAACCAAGAAGTTCATAGTCTTAATGGCAAAGGCAGACAGAAAAAAGGAAGTAAGTATAAGACTGGAATAGAGGCCTATGTTCAAATGTATCAGGTGAACCTCACCTAGTTTTGGATGTTAGGAAACCTAGTTGATCTCTTCTTTTCTGGTAGTGATGACATCAATTTTCTTAAACACATTTTTTTATAATCATAGCTTTCATATTAAGAAACTCAGCTGCAATTTTATTGTTGTTTTATTTTGGTATCAACATATAAACATCCTACTTATGGCACTTAGCTGTACAGCATATAGAACTTCTTATTCAAAGTTGGCCTTGAGTTGAACACTTCTCATACCTGATGTACACAGATACATGTACGAACACACACAATACCTACATTAACTCACACTGATGCACTTATATAGACTATGTATTTACATATGCACTAATATATTAAAATATTTAAACAACAGGACATTTGTATCAGCTGTGAAGATGGAAAAATGTGATTTTTGTAATTAAACAAAAAGCTTCCAGATATATTCTATCATGTTTAAAGAACTAAAGAGTTTAGTTAAAAACAAACAAACAAACAAACAAAAAACTCCAACAACTTGCCATGGTCTGTATTCTTAATTAGAAGAGATACCTTTGAGACATTTCAAGACAATTGACTTGAACAACAGCCAAGTTGAAAGCATTTATGAATGACACATGAGCACCATTCTTAAATGCACTCTGCTTTCCGCATCAGTTCCAGGCATCCATCTACTTGACTTCAAAGAACATTCTTCAGAATGAAATCACTGCTCAGTGAAGCAATCTGTCCCTCTTCTGCTTTCATTGTGTTTGGATCTCAGCATTAGTATCTGTGTACAATTGAGTCTGGTGAGGTCTTGTGTCTGGCAAACTGTCCTTGCACTCTACCCCATGCCAGTGAAATGCCTTTGCAATGCTTCTGGTTCCCAATTGGAACCAGAAGATCCTTGCCTAATGCTCTATGGAGGTGCTGAGTGCTATGAGCAAGAGCAGAATAGGACCTGGATGTCTAAAATTACCTATGTTTTCATGGATTGATCATACATGGTTTATGCCTAAAATATGGGAAAAATCAATATTCAAAGACATGCCCTGTATTCAGTACAGATCCTCCTTAAACAGTTCTACCCATAGACCTGTACAAGAAAAAAGTAAGGTTCAGAAATACCTATCTGAGGCACAGCATGGTCTCAAATCATCAAAGAAGGCTTTGGTTCTGAACCCCACTGTATCACCAAAGCAGGGGACAGAGACACTCTAGAAAGATCTGTGCAAAGCTGGAAAGACAATGGGTTGGTAGGGGTGGAGAGTAGAATATTGAGTGCAGACTTTGATAGCAGACAGGCCAGGGATTGAGCCCTGGAATAGTCTTTACCATATAATCATGGTTTAAAGTTATTAAAATTTACATTGCTTATATTTTCTATTCTGAAAGGTGGGGAGAACTAAATTTCTCATTGCTTTGTTGTGAAATTTACAATAGCTCATGGCATACATTAGGTAAGTGTTGTGTTAGTAAGGATTTTCCAGAAAAATAGAAACAATAGCATGTATGCATTGTATTTAATTAAAATTCTGCTGAAATTCAAATCTTTTAACTCAATTCATTTAGATGAAGAATATTTTAATTTATTTTTATTACTTACTCATAACTTTTTATTACTAATAAAAGTAACTGTTCAAAGTTAAGGAAATTAAAACTTGGAATAATAAAAATCAGTTGAGTTATCTATATTTATAACTTTGTTTTTCTGAAATATTTAATCTGAAATATTTTCTGAAATATTTAATAATAATATTCCTGTCATAAGAGTGTAGTTGGCCATGAAACTAATGCCTTAGAAGCGAAGAGTTTCCATTCCTAACATCAGGTAGTAATGCCTTCCAATTTCCATCCCCTTGCTTAGAATTGTCTACTGGGTCATTTGCTGATCAACATGGTAAATAAAGGACATGTCTAACTTCACCTACTCTAGAGATTTGCTGAATGCAAAGCTAAATTTGCAAGTTACCTGGAAGGTCTCCATTCATCCTTCCCATAAAGGGAGTGGTAAAAACCACTATTTTCACAGGCAGAAACTTGAAGGGCCCATTTTTAATGGAAAGAGACAAAACTTAGTTCTATGTGAAGCAGGGTAGACTGAAAATCTGGACATTCTGATTCTAATCTCAGACTTGGTGCAAAATTGAGCGTGACCTTGAGCAACCTCAGTTTTTTCCTTTGAGTGTAGGGATTGGGCCAGGATGGCTTGCATGATCTACCAGCCACAACTTCCTTGATTTCTAAGGACTGTGTTCACCTCTTGCCATGACAGTTGGCCTGCCTGGGCCAGATGAATGCACAGAGCTTACTGCATGACGAGTTCAGACAGGTCACCTGTCAGCACTGTCCTGGGGGAGTCACACACCTTGTGGTGAACCAGGGGAGAATGTGAGGACAACGCTGCCATCACCCCCTCTTTGAGCCAAGAGGGAAAGTACATTTTACACAAGAGCAGGCTCCAACTGAGCTGCCAAAACTAAACCTCACAGAGGGAGTAATATCATGGCTTTATGAGCTCACTCAGAGAATGAAAGAGTGAGATCAAAGAAATGTTCCTGTGGTTGCAGTCAAATAAGTAGAAAGAAGAAAATCCAAAAAGGAAATTAACTTCTTAATAAAAACATTTTCTTCCTAGATCAATTAGACATTTTCTCAATTTTTTTCCCTTTCAACCTAAAACATACACAAATACATGTATATGTTTCCTCAGTAAAAAAAAAAAAATATGGAAGAGAGAAGATCTGTGGGCTACCTCCTGGAAAGCAGTACTGTGATTTGCTAAGAGTCACTAAAGGAGTTGCCTATGAATTCTCTACATCACCATAAGATAAGGAAAGGGGGTTTGTATGGCGTGGATATGGTTTGAAAGACTCATGCATTGCAAGTTCTGTCCTGTCCTCCATGTCAGTAGGAAGTGTTGAACCACCAGAGGTGGAACCTAGTGGGAGTTTCTTAGGTCATTGGGGGTTTGCCCTCAGAAGGATTGTGGGACCTTAGCCTCTCCACCTTCCTATTTCTAGAACATGTCTTCTTGCCATGTGACACCTTCGGCCATAAGGTCCTTACCAGAATTGAGCTGACGCTTGTGCCATGCCTTTGAATCTCCAGAACTGTGTGCTAAATAAATACACCTCTTTTCTTTATCAAGTAGCCTCTTAGGATTTCATTATAGTGACAAACAGAGACTAATAACAGTGGTCTATGGAGGGTGCCTGAAAGTGAAGCTCAGAAGGATGACTTAGTTTGAGTTCCCTAAGAGCAGACTTTGAGACAATATTGTTGGCAAATGGTTTTCTAGGCCAGTATTCATAAAAGAAAGTGTAAGAGGAATCTGTAAGAGAAGTGGGACAGCGACGGGAGGCAGCCAGTCCGTTGCGGGGAGTTTCCTCATTCTGGCCCTACAGGAGAACGCTGGGATGTGGATTGGGTCTCACCGAATGCCACGGAGCTGGGCTTTCTTCGTTGGATTGAGAATTCCTCAGCCTTGCTGCTCTCTGGGATGCCTGGAGGCAAATGGGCTCCAGGAACTCTTAAGAAAATTGTTCACAGAAGAGTATTAGCTGCTGGCCATCGGGGGGAAAAGACACACCAAAGCACAGAGTAAAACGGACCCAAGGAGATCCAGGGGAGCCCTGGGGGTACTCTACAGGCCACTTCTCTCTGAGCAGCGAGGCTTATGCTCCGTGCAGTCGTGACTTCTGCAGTATGGCGGTTGGAGAGCTCGTGGGATGAGCTCTAGTTATTCCTCTCCCCATGTTTGGACTGCAGGCTCTCACTCTTTCTTTACCACCCACCTACCACATTTCCATCGCCTTTGGTAAGAGGCTTGCTTCCTGATGTGACCCAGACCTTTATTCTTGAGGGGACCAGCTCCTGATTCTTACTCTTTTTTTTCAGGGTATAGTGCAATTACCCATTCTTTGTAAAAAAAAAAATAGCCTGGGAGCATTAAAATGTCTCCCAGTGGGCACCTGGAGGTGTAGTCTTAGGATGGCATACCATGGACTAGGATTCCCTGTCAGGTTTAATGAGCACAAAATGTAGAGTAAAAATTATTTTCCAGATTTTTAATTTATTTGATATAATTTTATTGTAATGAAAATTAAAAGTCCAGTAAAATAAACTTGTCAATTTAATTCAGTTGTCTAGTACATTTTTGGGGAGCACATAGGCACTTAACTCTTTGATGATTAAATAAAGAACACATTATTGGTGCTCCATAAACATGTGCATAGATGTCTGCAATAAATTTTAACAAAATACAGTCCATACACTTAAATTACCAAAGACAACTAATAAAGAATATTAAGAAAAAGTTTTCCTTTCCAAAATTCTCTTCACAAAGAAAAAAAATATTGGGCTTGCAGAAGCCTTTATTTGATGGCAATATAAGATGAGTTAAGGGGCTGGAATACTACACACTTCATATGGAGAAGTTCAGTGCTCTCTCAAGAAGCTAGCTCTTGGTCCTCATTCTTTTTTCTCCCTGATGAGATAATGGCAGGTTGTGTCCAAGGTTTTGTTTAATAGTGAGCCCAATGATTACAAAGTGATAAGTTATGCTGCATTCTTCATTGCTTTTTCAAACATTATTCATCCAATGAGCATTGGATCTGTTGAGTACTTGAGTGCTGGCTTTAGTTCTTTGGACCACGGAAATAGTCACCAAAACCCAGTATTCCCCACTCTTTTCATTTCCTGTTCTGCCATTGGAGACAATTTCAAATCAATTTCTACTCACTACTTTTGACTTTGGGTTGAAGAATGAGTAAGCTTATAGATTCAGGGATCTCTAAGACTACTCTCAGACTCAGAATTCATAAAGGATTTTTCAGAAAATATGTTATACTCATGGTTATGGTTCATCACAGTAGAAAGATAAAAATTACGATCAGTAAAGAGAAAAGGTCCATAATGTAAAATCCAGGAGAAACCAGACACGAGCTTCCAGGTGTCCCCTGCCAGTGGAATTGTGTGGATGCCCTCACTTAATTCTCCCAGCAATGTGTGATGACATAGGAGAAGTTTTGCCAACAGGGAAGCTCATCTGAGTCATGGTACACAGGGATTTTATCCACAATGGGTCACAAAGGCATGTACCTGTTGGATGGACCTTAGCTACTCCTGCTGTAGCACTCTGGAATGAAAACAGTCATTTGGCACATATCACATTGTCAGCATAAACCTTCAGATCAAACTAGTGATGCACACCCCAAGGCCCCAGGCATTCAAAACTCTCTTATCAGGCAGAACATTCCAAAGGCTCAGAGCTCATCTTCCAGGGCCAACCCTGAAGAAAGGCATTTTTGGAAATGTAGACGATTTGAGCAACCCAGGTGTGCTGACTTAACGCTTTGCTACACATCTGTAAATTGGCATTTGTTTTGAACACGATGATTATGATCTTTTTCCTTCTTGCTGCAACTCAGCATCCGGGCCTGCTTTGTCTCCTTCCCTCAGTGCTACTGTCAGCTTTCACTTCTCCATGTAGGACCATATTTCTTTTTCTGCTCCTATTACCATGGGGGGAAAAATAAAAGACCTCATTTCTATACAGTTTCCCTCCATCCTTAATTTCAAATCATCTTTATCAGGATCCATATTTCCTTCTTGTCTCCAGGAAAGAGCTGTTCCTATTTCCACACCGGGCTGGTCATGTCCCATCTGTTCTTTATCTCATCACATTTTGTAGCTTCTTTATTTTATTGGGTACTTTGTGGTTGCCTTTGTCTTTGGAACTTCAAAAAAAAAAAGAATCACCTCCTGTGATTTCTTTCCTATCATCAGTCTCAAATATTTTCATCTCCCATCTAAAAATACTCCTCCTTTTTGATCATTAACCTGAAATGGCACTGGCATAAGTTCTAATGATTCCTTGTCTCAAATGTCTTTCCAATCAGAATTTTCTTCTTCATTTCCACCAGTACTATCTAGCTTACAATTCATCCTAGAAGGCATTGGGCTAGGAACCTAACTAATGGTGTTGTTTCTCATTCTTCCATGAAAACTGTCGCAACAGGTATTTGATCACTTCTCTGAATTGTTAAAAGATTTTAGTAATTGCCTTTGTCCACTGAAAGGCATAGAGCTGTTTGGCATGATTTATGAGAGATTCTACACTGGGGATCACACTCGGTGTCCAGAGTTGTCTCCTGTCGCAAGGGGCAAAGTTGCAACGTATGCAGTCGAGGGGGAGAAATAAAGAATGTCCACACGTTTTTCCCTTTTAATGCTTTATTCACTCAAATCACTCAATGCAGTTTCACTCTACAGGTTCTTAATCAAGAAAACAACAATCCTTAATGCTGGGCACTGCAATAGTTATAATGAATTCACAGCAAACAGTTCTAGATTAATTCTAAGCACTGCAAACACACTTAATCATGACAGGTTAGTGACAGAAATTCCCTCTGCGTGCTAAGTTCAAAAGTCTCAAATCTTAGGTTTTAAGTCCAGCAGATGCGCACTCACTCAGACCACAGTGATCAGGTCAGGAACCAAGGCAGGCTTCTCCTGGGATGGAGCTGATGGCTAGCAGAGGAGGGTCCTAGGGAGAAGTTGTGGCTCTCACTAGGGTCAAAATGTGGCTGTAGAGTTTGAGAGCCGTGAGGATCACGCAGAGGATTAGGCAAACGATGACCAGTGATGAGATGTCAGTCCAGGTCCTCATCAGGCTTAACACTTTGCTACACATCTATAAATTGGCATTTGTGTATTCTCTATTCTCGTTTGGGCTGGCTGAATGTCTGTCTGTGAAGCTTTTGCTAAGCCTGTTCCCCTGTGTCCTATTCTCTCTCACCGGTTACTTCTTGTTGTGCAAAAGTCATTCCATTTGCCTCTTTTCTTTTAACAGAGTGGACTGATTTAAGGAAAATGTTCTATTGATTTCCCAAGTTTGGTGAGTGACAGAGTGGGAAACCAAATAGGTTAATGTAATTAGATGAAAGTTAACTGAAGAAAAAAATACGAGGAGAATATCTACTAAGTTGTAAAATAGCTCCGAAAAATATAAACCAATTTAGTTTGAATTATTCATTGTTGTGGGAAGCTATGGGCTCTATAATCTCCCAGGATTACTGCTTCATCTGCAGTGTGGGGTGCTATGTGCATTTTCATGCTTCTTTTAATTTTATTTGTTCTTGTTAGATATACATGACACTAAATTGTATTTTGACATAGTATACATACATGGAGTATAACTTATTCTAATTAGGATCCCATTCTTGTGGTTTTACATGATGTGATGTTTCTCTGGTCTTGTATTCACATATGAACATAGGAAAGTTATGTTTGATTCATTTTACTGTCTTTTCTAATCCCATCTCCCATCCCTTTTCTTCATTCCCCTTTGTTTAATCCAATGAATTTCTATTCTCCACCCCTCCCCTCCCCATTGTGTGTTAGAATCCACACGTCAGAGAGAACATTTGGTCTTTGTTTTTTGGGGATTGGTTTATTTCACTTAGGATGATAGCTACAGTTCCATCCTTTCATAAGCAAAGGCCATAATTTTATTCTTCTTTATTGCCAAGTAATATTCCACTGTGTATATATGCCACATTTTCTTTATCTGTTCATTTTATGTATATATATATATATATATATATATATATATATATATAAAATATAATGTATACATACATATATGTATATATACATATATGTCTCATTATCTATATCTTTTCTATACATATAAACCTATGATAAAATTTAATTTATAAATTAGGCATAATAATATATTAATGACAATACTAATAATAAAATAGAACAATTTGGCAATACATTGTAATAAAATTATGTGACTGTGGTCTCTCTTAAAATACCTTATTAATCTGTACTCACCCTTCTTACGACATGACACAATGTTCATGTGATGAGATGAAGTGAGGTGAATGATGGCATTGTGACAGTGTTAGGCTACTATATCAGGGTTCCTTAAATGCAAGTGGCTTGAGGCTATGACAGTTGAACTTGATCCAAGGACAGCCACCAAGTCACTAACAGGCAGGTAGCATAGAAAGTGTGGACATTTTGGACAAAGGAATGATTCATGTGCCAAGTAGGATGGAATGGGATGGTATGAAATTTTATCACACTACTCAGAACAATTTAAAACTCATGAATAGTTTATTTCTGGAATTTTCCATTTCATATTTTTAGACTGCTATTAACTACAGATAACTCAAAAGGGTGGGAAGCAAAACTGTGGATAAGGAGGGATAACTGTAATTTTGGGAAGACCAGAAGGTTTATAGAAAAGGTGACTTTGCCTAGTCTAGAAAGAGAAGGTTCTGAAAAAACATAACCATATTGTACCCCATAAATATGTATGATTATCATGTGCCAATTTTAAAAAAAATAACAAAATTTTAAAAGTAAAAAATAAAAAAAGTGATTGTTACTTTTTTCAATATATTACCTGTAAAATAACAACAATAATTGCTCATCACTGCCTAATATTCTCCTTCAAAGCCAATGGGCACTTTGGCAGTCTGGGGTCTGACAGGAAGAGAGAAACCCAGCAATCTGAACCACAATGCAGAATAACTGCAGTATAATTGAAGTCCCCAAGTTTTCCTGGATGGCTTTTTAATTCTAGAACAGTTCTAGAGTTTAGGTTTCCTACTCAGTGATACAAAAACAACTAAACGGCTTATTTTAAGAAAAGAAATAGATGTATCATTTAAAAATTTGATCTCTTATCGATCGATTAAAATTAGTCATCTTTATTGAAATTATAAAATGATAAAAATTAGAACCCTCTGAGCTTTTGGAATAATAGGTAATAGCTAGTCAAATGTGAATTTCATATGTTAAGTCCACATGGAACTTCCTAAGTGTAAACACAAATGCTCCGAAGTGAGAGCATTTAAAAGCTAAAGTTGTATTTTAAATAAGTTATGTATTTGCATTAAAATTGTGACGATAGCATAGAATTCCTATAAAACTCTAATATCATTTTCCTTATTTTTAATATCTTATATCATCATGTACATCTGCTACGTTGGTTCAGATTAATGAACGAATCCAGGGACATTCCTATTAACTAAAATTCTGTACTTTATTTGTATTTACATAGTTTCCCCCTCCTGTCCTTTATCTGTCCCAGGATCTCACTCAGGATGCTACATTATATTTATTCATTGTGTTTCCTTAGACACCTCTTAGCTGGGATAGTTTCCTTATTTTCGTTATTTTATTACCTTGATGGTTTTGAGTGTTGGCGTTTTGTAAAATGTCCCTAAACTTGACTTATGGGTTTTCCTCATGTTTAGAAAGAGATTTTGGGTGTCTGAGAGAAAGACCACAGAGGTAAAGAGCCACTGTCATCTGCTCACACCAGCACTAACTGCCACAGAGGTTTATCACTGTTGAAATTTACCTTGATCATGTGGCTGAAATATTTCTGGCCGAATGTCTCTACAGCAAAGTTATTCTCTCCTTACTCCTTTCTCACACCATCCACTGTGGAAGGAAGTCCCTGTGCACAGAGCATCATCAGGAGTAGAGAGTAATTCTCCACCTTCTTGAGGATCGAATACTTCCATGAAGTGTTTGCATTTCCTCTACAAGAGAGATTTGTCTATTTGTTTATTCATTTATTTCTGTGGGTGCAGACTCAATTGGCCCCTGTGTTCCCTTGATGTACACTCATCATTATGAGTTTTCTTTTTTGAGCACTTCCCGGCTTTATGGAATTAAAGATACTCCTCCACTTATTTTGGATAGTTCTCAGTCTGGCTGCAGAATCTGGAGAACAGTATTAGAAATCAAGATATAGGCTCTAGTCTCCTAGTTGCTAATGTGATGTTCATTGTTTCTAAACTCTAAACTCATCAAGGCAGGGAACTACATGTGTGTATCCTTATCCATGTACACTTGTCTCTAAAAAGTTCGGTATGTATCCATCTTTGCATTAGCCTACACATGAGGCTATTGAGATCTCTAACTCTAATCTACTTTACCACATGGGTCATTTTAGCTTAACTTCTGCTTGTTTATGACCTCCCATGACATCACTGAGGAACTGGGCTCCTACTAGCCACTGCCCATTACTTAATTGTTCAGTTTCAGAAACATTAATTTGTATCACTGTGGGAAACAATTTCAGGAGAATGTAACGCCCCTGAATAGTTTCTTTGTTGTAAGACTTTAGTCTCTACTCATTTCCAAAATTACTTGGGTTAGTATGTTTTAGTATGTTTCTACCCAACTACCCAACTCCCTTTATTGAGGATTTTCTTTTTAACAGAAATTGAACCCAGGGCCACTCAATCACTGAGCCACATTCCCACCCTTGATTTTTTATTTTGACACAGGATCTTGCTACTTTGCTTGGAGCCTTGCTAAGTTGCTGAAGCTGACTTTGTACTTGCGATCCCCCTGCCCCAGTCTTCACAGCTGCTGGGATTAGAGGCGTGCACCACCATGCTTGGCTTGAGATTGTTTTTAATGTAATATAGTTAGGATGTTATGTCATATCTTGGGATCCCTTAATCTCCTAGATGACTGAAAAATTATGTTTATGTTAAAATGTACTCTTTGAACTATACAGTTATAAGAGTTTTGACAAATTGTAAAATGTCATGTATCTACCACTACAGAAACATATTACCAATCATAGAGAAGAGAATATAAAAATCCCTTGAACTTCACCTTTTAAATCCCTCCACATCCTCAGTGCCCAGATATCACCCCTATTTGTCAACTTTAACGTTTTGCATTTTCCAGAATTACACATAAGTGGAATTATATGGTATGTAGTCTTTCCATATGGTCTTATTCACTTAGCAATTTTAATTTAGGATGTTTTTGCATGACTTGATAACTCATTACTTTTTGTCACTTAATTGTATGTTTGTAGCAGTTTGCTCCTTCACTCAGCTGTTGATGGATAGCTTGGTTGCTTCTGAGGTTTGGTGATTATGAATAAAGTTGCCATAAATGTTTATGTGCAAGTTTTTGTGAGGACATGATTTTTCATATAAGCTGGGTAAATATATCTAGGAGCACAATTGCTGAATTATATGGTTAGCTTTGTAAGAAACTTTCAGACTGTCTTCTAAAATGACTGTACCATTTTTTTCATTCCAACCAGCAATGAATATGTGTTGCTTTTGCTTCACATCTTTGTTAACAATTGATATTGCTAGTACTTTTGACTTTTAACCATTCTAATAGGTGTGTAGTAGTAACTTATTGTTTTAAGATTGTCTGGTTTTGAATTCCTGGATAGTTGTTCAGCTATGTGCTTTGGCTACATTATATAGCATCTCTAGGCTTCATCTTTTTATAGGGATGTAACAGAATGGATGTCCTGGGTGGTTGTTGGAAAATGATGGTTATTGACTTATGTATAGTACTTGGCACACACTAAATGCTCAGAAAAAAATGTTTTCCTTCAGAAATAATTTCACTAAAATGAAAATGCACAATGGTCCGAAGTTAATTGAAAATAATTGTTCATTTTAAACCTCTCCAAATTCACCTCAACCCCTCAAGTGTATCCAACATCTGAGCTTTGCATTTTAGAATAGCTTCTGAAAGTTTGCTATATAGCATTCCTCACTTTCCTGCAGCAGGATTATGAAGTCTTCATATCCAAAGCTAGTTTTTGTTTTAAATTTCTGGGCCTCCATTTATCCTAACTTTTAACAATTTTGCCTTTTAAACTCAGCCCAGAGAAAATGCTGTTTTACACTAAAAATACTTTCTTGATTCAGCAGCTGGTAGAAATATCTTCCTTTTTAAATTTCCTTAATAGCTCATAAGGGTTTTAGAAATGTGCAATGATTCTTAATCCCCTACATCTCCGTGTGTGTGTGTGTGTGTGTGTGTGTGTGTGTGTGTTTTGCATTGTGCTCAGGATAACACACAGGGCCTTTTGTGCTGGACCACGGAGCTATCCCTTTAGTCAAATCCTCACAAATTTTTAAGTGCACAATGTTATTAACTACATACACAAAGTTGTATGAATCTGTAAAATTTCTTCATCTTGCCTAAGTGAAATATAAGACCCACCCATTGAATACTGATTACTTATTTATGCCTCATTCAGCCTCTGGCAGAACCATTCAACTTTCTGTTTCTATGCGTTTGACTGTTTTAAATTCCTTACATAAGTGGAATTATGCAGTATTTTCCCATCTGTGACCGATTGACTTCACTTAGCATTATATCCTGTAGGTTCATTAGTGTCACACATGGCAAGATTTCCTTCTCTTTAGGGCTGAATAATATTCAATTCTTCACTCATCTGGCAATGAACAGTAAGCTGTTTCCATAGCTTGGGTATTATTGAATAATGCTTCAATGAACATGAGAGTTCAGATCTCCCTGTGAGTTCTGCATTTCGTCTTTTTGATATGTACCCAGAAGTGGGTTTTACTGAATTATCTAGTAGTTTTACCTTCATTTTTTGAAGCATTGTTTACCTTGCAGTGCTTTAAATTCTTACTAACAATGTAGATAAGTTCTAATTTCACCACATTCTCACCAACATTAGTTATTGTTGTGTTTTTTATGCTGTCCACACTAACGGGTGTGAAGTGTTGTCTCATTGTGGTGTTTATTTGTATTTCTCTGATGGTTAGTGATGTTGAATGGGTATTTGTGTGTCTTCTTTGGAGAAAGTCTGTGTGTTTTTTTTTTAATAGAATCATCTTAATAGATATAGACAAGTGATTTGACAAAATACAACACTCCTTCATTATAAAACTCTCAACATAGGAGGGGTAGAAAGAATTTGCCAAGTCATTATGTTCACAAATTGGAAGAATTAGTACTGTTAAAATATACACACTACTGAAAGTAATCTACAGATTAGTACATTTCCTATTAAATAATTCCAGCGACATTTTTTTTTTTTAAGCAATCCTAAAATTTAAGTTCCAACAAATGTTCTTAAAAGCATCAATTAAAATCTAGGGACATGTGGTTTGTAGACTTGTGAAGTGTGAGGGCCATAGGAGTTTTTTTTTTTTTTCCTCCTGCATTTTGGGAATGGTCTTACTGGTCATATTGGTCATATTTGCAGAAATTGACCAGTGGTAGTTACTATGGTCATGGCTTTCTAACAATCAGGCTTTGGTGGTTTGAACCAATAATTCTAATTATAGGCATATGTATTAGATGGCTTTTCATGCCTAAGAAATTCTAGCCTAATTAAGATAGTGTGGTCACTATATTTTTAGAAAACATTTTAGAAAATTATGTAGTGCAATTTATACTACAATTTTTAACTCTTCTATTTAATTATGGTCAAAAGTACCAACTATTCAATTTAAATGAGGCATAAAACACTTTTTTTCACTAGTATAGATTTATTCCAATATAAATCAAATGCTGGTTAAATCCTTCTAGAAGGAAGTTTTCCTATTTATGGGGGCTTACATTTTTAAAGCAGAGGTATACATTATTAGATGATAATATGCTGTCACTGGCTTTTTGAATAAATAATTTATTACAAACTTTAAACTTTTATTATTAAAAGATTCTTTTAGTATCTTACTTACTCAATAATTGGACATTGACTGTCCATATAGATGGGAGTTTCCAACCAAGGCAACCTCTATGGTGGATACCTCTCTGTAAGTCTCTGGGCAAAGTGAAAAAAGAACATGGACTTTAGGTGGCGGCATATTTCTGTGACCTCAAGCAAGTTCCTTAATGAACTTTATTTTTTTATTTGTAAAAATAAACAGATATCAGTCATCTCATCTGAAAAATGAAATGAGATGGACCTAACTTTCTGTTTATAGAAATAAAGGTACAAGTTAAAGGACTCCAAAGGAAAATAATAAGACAAATACAGAAACTGGGTATTTTTATAAGACAACAGGACTAGACTCTTTGGGGACTGTTCTATATAAAACGGGACCTACCAACCCTATCAGTGAGTGACATTTGATTATAACCTGGATTGAAAAAAGAAAAAGAGAGTCATATTGTTTATTTATAGTATATCATATGTGTGTTTGGTTATATATACACTGTCATCCTTCATTATCTGGGAGGAAATGGTTCCAGGATCCCCGGTGGATACCAAAATCTATAGATGCTCAACATTTACTCTTCTGTATACCTTTAAAAATCTCTGGATGATTTAAATACTCAATGCAATGTAAATGCTACGCAAATGTTTATTATACTAGATGATTTAGGGAATAATGGCTAGAAAAAGCCTATACATGTTCAGTAAGAATGCAATATTTTTTTCAGATACTTTTGATTTGCAGATGGTCGAATCTGTGAATGTAGAACCTGAGAATATGGAGGTCTGACTATATATGTGTATATGTTAATTTGCATTAGATTTTACACATGTGCAAGATCTATATATGTGCATATATATACATACAGATGTATTCATATACATTACTGTTTGTGTTAGGCTCCTAGGTGTAATAATGCTATTATAATAATTTAGAATGATGTCCTTATCTATATTAGATACTTGCTGAAGAATTTCAAGTTAAAATGTCATTGCCTGCATCTTCATTTCCAATGTAGATGGAGATTTAAATGATGAACTCAAGTGAGAAATATATAATGTTCCTCATAGAAACCTTTTATCTGTTCTCTTTGAAATTTTACAAAATAAACATTGGGTGAAAGAAGAAAAAAACACAAGAGAATTGTGATTTATTTCAAATTTTCAAGTTGTAATTATAGTGAGATTTTCCTTCTTTAATCAGTTAAGATAGATAACTGGTGTTCATTTGTGTCATTAGAGAAGAAATGATACAGCAATGAGACAAAGTGTCAATCGAGTGCCAGTTGATTCTTGTGTCCTAAAGAAAGAAAAAGGTGGACTCATAAATTATGTGACAAATAAAATTCTTTGAAGTTCAATGGGTTTTTATGGTGCATGAAATCAGCCTTTTGGAGCAAGGATAACTCAGATTATATCAAATCAAAAAAAAATAAAATGAAGAGATGAATGGAGATAGAGGAGGCTGGGATCAGCGTCATGCTGGGGTTGTGGGCTCCCAGGAGCAGGCGCACAGTTTGCACTATTGGTGGCTGAGGAAGTGGAGGCATCCAGCACAATTCCTCTAACTGACAGGGGAGGTCATTTCCCCAGCAATAGGGACCTTGATGCTGTTCCAATATGCTGGACTCTCTCTACACTCTTATTACTAGGACATTTTGTCCGTCTCTCAACTATGAATTTTTCTCCCTTCAGCTCTTTTCTTCTTTCTCTTCTGCGCTTCGACTGCATCGTGGCATTAAGGTTGTTCTTTTTTTTTTTTTTTTTTTTTTTTTGCCATAGGTCTTAACTTCTGTACTTTTTACCAGTTGGCTGAATTTCCTCTTGTACTTCTGATTTGAGTTCTCCTCTCCTAGAAAATACTCATTCAGGTAAGTCGAATGTCATCATTCCTGATTGGGCAGAATCAGAGCTTTTTTAATTTACCTGCTGGTGCCTTGGGATTCTCAGCCCTTACCTGCCCTGCCCTGGCTCAATCAGGTATGTCGGGCCACTGAAAATCTATGTAGATGTTACAGAATAAAGTCATCTCTACATCAGGAGCCCCTTAGGGGTCTCCTTGGCAGGGTCTGTGTTGTGAGAATGACAGTTTCCCACAAAATGGAGAAATAAGTGGGGATGAAGCTCAATGGGTCTTTCTGGTGCATGAAATCAACTTTCTTCTTCTTCTTCTTCCACCTTTTCACTGTACCTAAATATTGCTTCAGGAAAGTGGAGAGTCCCTTTTTACAATGTGAAAATTTTATTTGCCACATAATTTATGAGTCCACCTTTCAAAGATTTAGGAGTTGTATTTTGAAATCTGTGAACTTTCAGCTATTTGACAGCTTCTGTTAATCTCAGATGCTCATTGGGGAGGGAGAGAGAATACCCCCTGCATTTAATAGTCCTGATTTTTCTGGCAGCACCAGTTGAAGTTGGCATGCAGCCTGTCTTGCAAAATCCCATTTTTCCTCATCCTCTTACCAAAATGCTCTTTGTGTGTATCAACAAAGGACACCATGTCAAATCTCTGAGAGAAAATGAGTCATCTTGAGGGGGTCTTGTGATGGTCAACAAAACTTGGACCATTTGCTTATTTATTTAAGTGGAGAAGAGTTTCTGAGCAGTGTGCATTTTGAATTTCTGGACTGTTCATTATATAGTAGGTAAAAACATGTGAGACTGTAAGTGAAGCTTCTGTAAAAAAAAAATTAAAACAATCCAAGCCCATTGGCATTCACAGATGATTGTAAATGTCATTGAATGGGGCTAACAGTAAATTATTAAGAAATGGGCTGGACACACCCATTAGTAACCACAATTAGGAGCTTGTTGAGAGGAAGAATGAATAACCATGTCAGAAGGGAGAAGAGGGTTTAAACATGCAAAAAATTAATTTTTAAGTCACCTGCTACTGATGAATGTCCCGACAATTTGTAATAATAACTTTCTTGAAATTTCTAACAGTAATTTTACCTAATTTCTATACTGCTAAGGATTAGATTGTAAAACTTCAATCAATTTACCTGTCATATCTATAATCTATCATATCAATACATCATAGCTATTCTAAGGATTAGCTTAAGATAAAATAAATCAACTCAGCACCCTCACTCCTTGGTAAGCACTGGGCTTTGGTAGATGATGGCATATGTAGTGTAAAGTAGAAGCTGCAGATTCATGCAGCCTGGGTTTAAATCCCAGCTCATGCCTTTCTCAAATGTTGATTCTAGAAAGGTTATTTAACCTTGATCATGCAAACAAGGCCTTCAGACTCTGTTTTTTTAGTACATGCTCAACAAATATTACCTACATATCCTTGGCAAAACAAAGACTCACATATGGATTCTTGTTTTCATATACTATTGGCTATTTGTAGGTTCTTTTGAGAGATGTCTGTTCAGATAATTTGCCCATTTTAAACCTGGATTAGTTGTGCTTTGCTGTTCTATTTTTTTGAGCCTCTTATATATTCTGAATATTAATCTCTTGTGGGATGAATAGTTTGCAAACATTTTTTTCCCACTCTAGGACAGTATTTCTTGAAAAGCTTCCTCCATTGTCTCTGAAATTCTCTTCTAATGATATTCATTCTCTAAATTTTGATGCTTTTAGTTTTTGTTCTTATGAACCAATATTAAATGAAGGATTCATACTTCCATAAATGGTTCACTGGCTGATATTTTTATACCACCAGGAAAAATAACCAAGTCAATTCGTATGCAGTCACTGATAACTACATTAAGAAAAAGTCCTGGCTACCAATGATTATAAAATATCATTAATTAGAGTTGTTAAAATGTAGTATTTCAAGTGGAAAAAGTTACTGATTTTAGTATTTCCCCTTAGTATTTCTGAATTTATTCTCTGTTACATAATCTTCTTAACCTGATTATCTTAGTCCTCTGGGAGGGTTTCATTTTTAATTTAAATGTTTAGTTCCAGGACTGAGTACCCTGCCAAAGGCTGCTCCTCTTTCTTATAAAAGTCTTACCCTGAAGGTCATAATATACAATTTGCAAAATGATCTTTTACTGGTAAAACATACTTGATGCCCCAGGTGGTTTAAGTGGAAGTTTTAATTCCAAGTTACAACAGGACATCAAATTAGAGAACTGGCCTTGGAAAGCTCACCATTTGAGAAAAGATCTGATATTAATATGTCCCTTCTGGATTAGGTTATATAACCCCAAAGATGTCTATGTGTGAGCCGAGCTACCATCTGGTCATGGAACAAAGGGAGGCTAATAAATTCATTTAAAGTGTCAACTTTAGTTTAAACTACGTGAACTGAGTGGTCCCCAAGCGGAAAACCCGATGGCTCAGTCCTTTGCTGCTGCAGCTTCTGTTACACTCATCAATAAACTAATCCCCAACTGTGGACTAACCACTGCAATGACCATGACTGTTCTTAAGTGAATTTTGATATTTTTCTGCTGGTTACAGTATTTTATAAGGAAAAGCATAAAAACAAGACAAATGTAATTTATACATTTTGGAAATACATTCTCTACTCTTTAGGGTTAGATCTGTCTATAATATGTTGTCAATAATGACTTTAGGGCATTTAAAATACCTCCATTTTTCTTAATCTATTAGTTATTGCAAGCTTCTTGTTGCATTTCAGAAATTATTAAGACTATTAAACTCAATTTTCTCTTTCGCTTTGACTGGAATAACTTTAAGAGCAGGACAGATCTTCAGGTAGCCTTGGACCAACCTAGTTTCCCCCCTTATTGCTTTTAGCTCCACAGAATAACTATAGGATGTTCTGGGAATGCAATATCTCATGATAGAAAAAAAAAAAAACAACTGCCTGGGGTAATTCAGACCTTGTTCCTGTCTTTCTTAAGGAATATAATACCTTGACTTAGGGAGGAGCTGCCTGGGACAGTCTAGGATTCACTCCTGTCTCCTTGGAAGCGGGATGTCCTTCAAAGCTTTAGCCTAGTGATTCCCACTGCTCTTAAGGTATTTAACTGGGAAGTGCTGCTTTTCAGGATCCCTCAGCTCTGGTGCAAGCAGGCCTCACATATTCAAGGCTCCATCAACCTTGGGCAGGTTTCTTGAGCCTTCATGGACCAGTTACAATGGAACAAAGGCTTTTTTGTCCCTTGCTGCCAATCTCTAGGTAATAAATCCACTTTATGAAACTTGTGTATTGGTGTATTCTGTCTCACCTGATTCAGAGAGGTTAGTAACCAATGCACAGAGAAACTGCTTTACATAAAGACCTTTACTCTTTGAATGGAGGGGCAAGATATTTATTCTTGTCCTTCTTCTGAATTTAACATAAGATGGCTTGTGGGCTCTAAAACAAAAGCCGTCATCTACATTGGGGAGAGAGGTGTGGTAAAAGTTATCATTATTGACTTCACACTTACTTAAGTACAGATCCTGATCAAGGCCATACTAGGAACTGGGGATCTGAAAGTGATCGCTCATGATTTTTTATTTTTTCTTAATTTACTTTCTTGAACGTGGGAATCACAACAGGGACAGGACATACACCATAGGCACAGCAGAATAAATGGTAATGGTGGTAAATACTTCCTGATAGTGAGTGTGTGTAAGTGTGTGTGCATATGCAGTGGTTGTCAACTGTTGGGCTCAAGACACTTTTATGAAGGAGGCCAAGTTTGTGGAGAGTGTCGTAGACATTTTTTCTTTACTGGTTTAACAGGGCACAGGGCAAACTCCTTAATTATGCAAGCTAAAACTTTTTTAGTTCATTTGAGAGTTGTCTTTACAAGTCAGTTGAACTTGGCAAAAATAACTGGGATGGTGCACCAGAAGCCAGGGAATGCTGTCATTTTTGCTAAAATGGGTGATGATGCTAAACAAGATTCAGCAAGTAACTTGTTGGAGAGCTCTTTCCTGCCCATCCTGGCCTTGCCCCCGGGTGATATTCCTTTTCTGAACCATTTGACCTGGCAGGGCCCTGTGCAGAGCTACTCCCTGTCCTGAGGTGGAAAAGAATTCACTGGGCCACATCATGATGGGAAAGCGCCAAGAGAAGTGAAGGGAGTACCTTGCTAGAGACTTCTTTCTCACATTTGTCCTGGAGGTGGGGGGAATGGCTTACTTCTCAGCAGGTCTTCTCTGCTCACCTGTTTCCTACAGACACTGATCCTCACCAAGCTCATTTATATTAGAGGTCCACAAAGGGATAGAAGCCAAGTCACAAATAAAGTATCTTCAGAAACTGATGATGTTCACTTTTCACAAGAAAATCTCTTCTTGTTTACTGTGAGATTTCTTAATGATCTCTTAGAAATTCAGAATTGTGATCTAGCAACTGTTTGTATAAGAAAACTTCCTGCCTCTCTTCTTTTATGCTTTGTCAGTCACAAAATAACATTTCAAATTTTTAGGCATGATCTAAGCTACTTATAGGATAAGGAGAGCTTGGGAATTAAGCTTTTTAAAGAAAAGTTTAGTCACCAAAGTGAGCAACCAAACTTTGCAAAGGAGAGCAAAAGTAGGCTCTTTTAAATTCCCTTATGGTAACGTTTTTCAATATTACTGAGCAAAGAAGTAGGCTAAGGTTGTTAGTATTAAATGAGACTAGCAAATGTGCCTACTTTGGAATAAAAACTGTCACATTTTCTTGCCACTTGTCTTTTCTGTGCCATTCCATTTGTATTGCAATGTGTTTACGTTGCTGTCTTAAACATTTATCATTTTAATTTACAGATTAATAAAGGCATATAATTAAAAATGAATAACATTAGCAGTTTTGTTACTTTATATTTTGAAGTATATTTTTATTCTTGTTCTATGAGCTTATTTTAAATTATGGATTATTTTAAGTTATGTTTGCTGGAGTATAATTTTCAAAAAGGTAAGATTATGATTCATGAAAATACAAACACGCATTAAAGATGATATTAAGCTCTTTAATTCATGAGGAAAACAAGATGTTCATACCTGTTCAAAGGAAAACTTGAAGACTGTATAGATATTATATATATTAAATATATGTATAGACATGTATACATGCATACAATATGTGTGTTTACATGTATGCATTGTGTGTATACACAAAATATAAAGATGACTGAAATGAATTTGCTGCTAGATGATGCAGAGTCAATTTCTATTTTTAGTCAGCTTTCTGTTGCTGTGATCAAAAGACCCAACAAGGACAACTTAGATGAGGGAAAATTTATTTGGGGCTCATGGTTTCAAAAGTCTCAGTTTATAGAGAGCTGACTCAAAAATCTGGGCTCAAATTGAGGATATGATAGCTAGGAAGCAGAGAGAGGGAGCTCTGCTCACCAGGGACAAAATGTAAGCTCCAAAGGCATGCCCATGGGTGACCTACTTTCTCTAATCACAGCCTGCATCTGAAAGTTACCATCAAGTTAATTTATATTACTGGATTAATCCATTGATTAGGTCTTAGGTCTCATAATCTAATAATTTCATCTCTGAATGTTATTCCATGGTCACATGCATGACTTTTTGGGAGATACCTGATATCTAAACCATAACATTCTGCTCCTGGTCCCCCAAAACTCATGCCCATCTCAGAATGCAAAGTTCATTTAGCCCATTTTCAAAACTGTCTATAGTCTAAATATTTCCAGCATTGTCCAAAAGTCCAACTTTAAAATCTTAACTGAGTCTGAAGGCATACCCTTGGATGTGAGCAAAGATCAAAAGCAAGTTAAATATATCCAATATATAATGGCACAGAGCAAACATTTCCATTACACAGGGAGAAGTAGGGACATAGAAAGAAGAGATGGGATCAAAGCAAACTGAAATCCAGCTGGGCAAATAAATCCTGTAGCTCCATGTCCAGCATCTGGGGCACATGGTAATATAATGTTTTTTTCCAAAGGGCTCATGTATCTCAGCCTCTATGACCTTCCTGATTGTAGCCCACATTGCCTTTTTCTTGGCTTGTTTCTGATTGATTCTTGCAGCTTTCCTTGCAGACATTCCATGACACTGTCATCTCTTGATTTCAGAGGTGGTCTCTACAACTTTAGCTTCCTTTTCACATCTTTATGCTTTGCTCTCTTAGGAGCTATCTTCAGGGATCCCAAACCTGTCACATTTTGTTTGTTCTCACAGGCCTCCCTTTTAAATATTGGTGGAACCTCCATGATTCCTTAACTCTAGCATCCTGCATTTCTGCAGAACCAGCACCGTGTGGCTGCTGCCACAGTCTGATGCCATCTTGAAATTTAGCTAATCCTTCTGACCATAGCTGCAGCAGCCTGTGAGTGTCTGGACATATGAGCACAACTTCCTAGATATCCCCTGTGCAAGCTACTTATAAAAGGAATTTTTATGTTTACACCTTTGAGTCTGAGATGAGTGTATGTAGTCTTGCTAATTTCTGATGATGTCAAGCCATATTACTTGTTCTCCCTGTGCAGAATACTTAGCATATCTATAGTAGTTATAATCTCTTAACAACTACAGCTTTCTTAGCTCCAGTTTTACTCACACTTTTCTGGCCACACTGCAAGTTTTCAAATCTTTCTGTTTTGTTTTTTACTCCTGATCACCACAATGAACTTGGCTAAAAGCTTCCAACAATATCCATACAACTGCCTGAATGCTGTTATGCCTTGAAAATTTCTCTTCTAGATTAATTAGTCTATCACTTTTAAATTTGGCCTCACAAAAAGTCTTAGGACACAAAATGAAGACATCGTCTTTGCCATGTAACATAAATAACCATTAGTCCAAATTTCAAGAGTTCTCCTTTTCCTTTGAAATCTCATGAGCCCAGTCTTTACTGTCCTTGGTCCCATTGGCATTCTGATCTGAGTTTCTACCCAAATTGCTCAATAAGCTTCTTTTTTTGTAAACTTGACTTACAAAATTCTAAAGTTTTTCTATCTTTGTTTCTGTACTTTTCCAAATTCCCCCTACAAACCAGTTCCAAATGCTTCTGAAACACATGGTCAGGTTAGTTGCAGCAGTCACCTCACTTCTAGGTATCAATTTTGGTTTTAGTCTGCTTTCCACTGCTGTGACTAAAAGACCCAACAAGAACAACTCAGAGGAGGGAAAGTTTATCTGAGGCTCACAGTTTCAGAGGTCTCAGTTCACAGCTCCAACCCAAGGTGAGGTGGAATATCATGGCACAAGAGTATAGCATAAAAAATCAGGTCAGGACATGACAGCCAGGAAGCAGAGAGGGAGTTATGCTCACCAGAGACAGAATGTAAACCCCAAAGCCATGCCCACAGTGACCTACTTTCTCAAGTCACAACCTACCTGCCATAGTTACATCAAGTTAATTGATATTTGTGGATTAATCCACTGATTAGGCTACAACTCTCAAAATCTAATCATTTCATCTTTGAACATTCTTGCATTGTCACACATATGAACTTTTGGGAGACACTTCATATCTAAAACATAACAGTTACTATCTTATTGATTATTACCAATGATAAAATGTAGTAATGTACATTTAGATTCATGTAAAGGGTGGGAACAAATATTTCTAACAGCAAAATTAATTTGCATAGGTATGGGCAAGAATCATTTGCATTACTACCAATTCTTTACCACTGACTTCTACACCCACTGAATTTTAAAATGGCTTAATCATTACAAATACAATGAAGGTACTTAGTTCAATAGGATTAGATAACCCCTGGAGCCTATTGTTGCATTGAAAGGACATCCAGTAATTTATCTTTTCCACTTCCAACTCTTTGATGTTTTCCTGACATTACACTTAATTTCTGAATTTGGTGAGAGGTATATCTAAACTTTTTAGATGCTTTTCTGGAAGGAGGCATGAACTGCTGCATGTTCTTACAAATCCGTTAGTTGTGTTATTATCCTCAATTAAGGTTGAGTATTTTGTAATACCTTGACATCTGGTGCCACTGGGGGCCCTCAAATGGTTTAACCACAAGCTCCCTTCTTTGCTCCCACAGACAATGTCTGTCAGCCAAATGACCCTTCTTATCAGGAAGACCAGGCACAGTTTCTGTTTATCCCTCCATAGAGGGTTTTAGAAGTCTGCCAGCTCACAGGATAATTCAAAATGACGATCACATTCTCCTTCCTCCTAATGCCCCTAATTGGTCATTCTGCTCCTAAGTACAACCCTGTGTGGCATGCAATGTGCTTGTCCACAGGCTGTAAGTATATATGGCTACCTCCCTACCGTCAATCTTGTTCATCCAGATGTTCATCTGTCCCTATAACCAGATGATAGGAATCCTTCTTTTAGCACCAGAGAAAAATGAGAGGTGATGACAGCATTATTGTGACAGTTGAGTCAGAGCAGAACAGAGAAGAATATTTGAGGGTAAACAGACTAGGTCCAGCAGAAAAGGCTTGTGAGATTCACAGCATGGGCTCAAAAAAATGTTTGAGTTTAAAAAAATTATGTCTGAATATTAAAAACATTGGGCAGAATTTGACTCTTTGAATAGACTAAAAATGTGTAGAGGTATGGAAAGTCCAAGATAGTGGTTATTTAGAGATAAGCTAGACAGATAAGATACAGTGATGATTGCCAAGTTAGGGGTTTAGGCTTATTTTAAAAAGCAATAGGAACAATTGAAGGAGTGTGATATGATTGATATTGTTGTTTAAAAGAATTATTTTTGACTTTAGCAGATGGTGAAGGGTGTTTTGACTAGAATGTGAAGGAGGTTTAGGAGGTTGTTGAAGCAATCTGAATGCAAATGTGGTATCTGTTTCAAGATCTTTGTAAATTGGAAATGTGGTATCTGTTTCAAGATCTTTGTACTAGAAATGGAAATTGAGAGATTCAGGAAATACTGAGTAATTAGGATTTAAAGAGTCTGGAGATGAATTAGATGCGGGAAGAGTTGTCAGATTGAGTGAATAAGAATACAGGAAGTCTGGTTACATTTGAATTTCAGAAAATCACCATTTTTTTTTTTAGTATAAATATACTCCATTGCAATATTTGCAATAAAATAGTTTTAAAATAGTTGTTTTACTTAAAAATCATTTATTTATTTTATCCTGGTTTAACTGAAGTTCAGTAGTAACTGAGTGAAATATTGAAACATATCCACCTTATCAAAACACAGCCCCTGAAAAGGAGTTTGCATTCTTACCTCCTTCATAGAATGGTATGCTTTGAAATTTCTTTTCCTGAAGAAGGGAAAAAAGAGAACCATCAAAAAAAGAAGAAAGAGAAAGACAGAACAAAGGTCCTAGTACGTGCATGTCTTGGCAGGGAGTGAGATGAGGAGGGTCTGAGGCGAGAGGGCTTGACCATGGATGTTCTGATGTCAGGAGACTAGAGTAAGGCACATCCCAGCTTTTCATTATGGCTGTATGTGAGTTGAGCCTTATGTTAAAGAAAGGGGCTGTGTTCTCAACACTGTGGCAGAGCTTCTTAATTTTTAAGCACAAATAACACTATGGATATTCAATCTTACCACCTCAGGGTTATAGATCAGAGAAATTAATATGGGAGGAATCATAGACCAAAAACTACAAACTAAACCTAGAGAGCTGAGAGAGTAAAAAGTTAGCACATATCCTCACAATCATGGATAGACAAAGATTTCCTAAAACAGAGTATCAGAAAGGAAAACCATAAAAGAAAAAAATTCCGAGTTAGACTTTACAAATATTAAAATTTTATATATCAAATACATTGTTAAGAAAATGATAGGGCAAGCCAGAGAATGAGCAAAAATTTTAAATACAGGCATCCAAAGGACTTTGTTGAGAATATTTTAAAAACTCTTATTAATCTCAATAATAAATGACAAGACTGACTTTTAAAAGGCAAAAGATAAAAGAGATATTTCCTAAGAAAAAAAATATATGAATAATCAATAGACTTTGAAAAGGTAATCAATGCCATTAGTGTTCAGAGAAATATATTTTCCTGAAGTCTACAACAGATAGCACTTAACACTAGAATGGCCATAATTTGAAAGGCACCGGGACTATGGGCAATGATGTGGAAAGCCATATGTTGGGGGGGGGGAGATTAAATGGTACAATTTTGGACCATAATTGGCAATTTTTTTATAAAATTAAATTTCTCATAAAATTCAGCAATTCCTTTCCTATGTATTTACACCAGAGAAATCAAAATATAAACCCACAAAAAGATTGATATAAGAATGTTTATTGCAGGTTTGTTCACTATACCTCTAAAGAGAAAAGCAAGCCAAATATCCATCAACCCGTGATGGTTTAACAAGGTGGGATCTGATCATGCAACACACAACTCTCAGGGAAAAGAGGAATGAGCTACTGTAACATGACACAACACAGAGGTATTTCAGAAAGTTATGTTGAGTGAAGGAAGCCAGAAAGAAAAGAGAATATATCAGAGGCCTTTTTAAAAAAAATGATGACAAATCAGAAGAGTGGCTGACTCTAAGATAGAGTGGAGTGGGAACGAATGGAAAAGGGCCAATAGGAACTCTCTGGGGTGATGGAAATCTTTCGCATCTTCCTTGTGTGGGTGCATATATTTGTCAAAATTAACTGTATACTTAAAGCTTGTGTATTTTATTGTATATAAATTACAAATTCAATTAAAAATATAAAAACTTCACAGTGATTATGCTTTTTAGTTTCGTGTATCAGCAGGACAAGGCTACCAGATGCCACCTATCTGTTTAAGCATTGTTTTTGTTTGTGTCCCTGAGATTGTTTCTAAAGAGATTAGCATTTGAATTGGTGGACTGAGCAAATCAGGTGGCTTTTACTTAGTGCATCCTTGACATCATCCAAAAGGTTGAAGGCCAGAATAGAACAAAAAAGGAGGAGGATTGAATGCGATAACTGCTTCCTGCTGGTATGAGACACAGAATTGCCTTTGACTCTCTGGTTTGCAGATCTCCAAGTCTCCACCACTGGCTTTCCTATATCTCCAGTTTGCAGAAGGCAGATCCTGGGATATCTCAGTGTCTATAGTCAGATGAGTCAATATTGATAAGCCGGTTATCTGTGATGTGTTCTGCTTCCCCACATGTTGAAGTATAACATTAGAGAAGCAAGCTGAGGCAAACATATAAAGCAGAGTTTAATCAAAAAGGGGTAGCATAGAGTTCTCCTGGGAGGGAGAAGGGGGCCATAGCTGGTATCTTAGTACCCAAAGAAGCTAAGCGTTCTGCCTTTTTAATATGTTCTAGGCTTCCTTTGTTCTGCTCTCTTTCCCTTACCTCTCTCCTTCCTGCTTTCCTGTGACTAGGCCCAGGAGATGCTCTAGGGATGGCCAAAAGGTGAGAAGCAAATGGATGGGAGAAGGGCCAGATGGAGCAGCCCAGGACACATTAATTAACAACTTTATAACTCCCTGTAGGGAGGGGCAATTCATGGGACAGGTTACCTTAGCAACAGGTTGGAGCAGGGGCAGGTTCTTGATAAGGGTGGAGGAAGGGCTCTGAAGGAATTAATATTTTAGTTCCTCCGTTCTCTGGATCTGACCCTTGCCGATCTGCCTGTCTAATTCTGGCTTCAATAATTTGTAACAAATCTCTTCATTTACTTATCATCCACCATCTATGTGTCACCCATTGGTTCTGTTTCTCTATACAAGACTGACTGTTGCAGTGATATAGCTCTTTCTTGTTTATGAACAGCATAAGTGACACTCATTAACCTTTCTGCCAAGAAAAGATGAAAATGCAAAGTCTGTACAAGTCGTCTATCAGAAAAAAGTAGACTCCCGGTGGTAAGAGATTGAGGGTGTACTCTGGCTTCAATTGATGTCATCCAAATTTCTTAAACTACGTATCCTCTCTATGACAATGTGGATTAAACGATATATGTGAAAACACTTAGTAGAAGCCCAACTCTTAAGTAGGTACCCAGGAAATATCTGTTGTTTACTCTCATTCATTGGGTTACCATCCTGAGTCGTGACTGA
Organism: Marmota marmota marmota; assembly: GCF_001458135.2. Classification (NCBI taxonomy): domain Eukaryota; kingdom Metazoa; phylum Chordata; class Mammalia; order Rodentia; family Sciuridae; genus Marmota; species Marmota marmota. The sequence goes on along the minus strand of NW_025999968.1, from coordinate 49,159,844 downwards.
TTAACTAATCTAAAAAATTTGTTCAAATGACACAGTGTGGACATTAGTCACAAAGAGTCAATTCATAGCAACAAAAAAGAATCTTAAGATTTACTCATTTTTAAGAGAAAAATGTTATTTTTAAAACTTACATTGCACCATTTTCAAGTATTTTGCTATCTTAAACACTGTGGAGTGTCTTACAAAAAAAAAGAGCTACTAAAATTATTTCTTTTGTAAGAGCTACCTTAAATATTCTTCCCTATAAAATATTTTTTCCAAGAATAAATTTTTGTTCTTCATTGTGTGGAAGACATTTTAAAGATAGTTTTAGTAGTTAAAAATATTCACATCTTCTCTAAGAATGCTGAGATAGTCACATCAGTTTATTAAGATAACAAAATTTCATTTAGAAAATGGAGTTTTTTTCATATCCAGTTAACATTAATATATTTATGAAATTATGATCATATTATTTACAGCTCAAGTATCCAATTCAAATATTTCTCACATTTGCAGTGAGAATTTCTAAGATATATCAAAAGAAAATCTTGTCTTGTAGAAATTTCAGTGGTATAACTATTTATTTAATAGAGTTGATGAATTTCTTCCTTTTAGTAAATGTAAATCTTACAAAAAAATCACTCAACTGAATGAAAAATAAGGACATACTATTTTGATTTAAAATGTTATATATTTTGTCTTCAATAAATAGCCAAAAGAAGAAGAAAAATACATTTTGCTTTTATGTTTAATAGTTTTATGGATGCTATCTGATTTTAGCATGAATTAAAAATGAATAAGTTTTATAAATTCTATTTCTGTATGTGCTTCTATTTTAAAGTCTATATATTTAATATTTTATTCAGGCTTAATATCCCTTATCTGAAATACTTGGGTCCAGAAGTGTTTTACATTTTAGAAATTTTTGGATCTTGAAACATTTACATATACTTCATGAGATACCTTGGAGATGAGTCTCAAATCTAGATACAAAATTCATTCATATACATCTTATGCACATAGCCTAAAAGTAACTTCATACAATATTGCTAATAATTTTATATGGAATTTTTCACTTGTGGTGTCATGTCCGTGCTCAAAAGGCATTTAGGATTTTGACATTCACATTAGGGATGCTCAAACTATGTGATCTTCCAGCTGAAGCAAAATAATTGTCAAGAAAAGCAACAAGGCACTTGCAAAAACAAGAGAGCCCAGAGCTGAACGTGGCAAGGAAGCCATAATCCTCTTGGAAATTAAAAAGAAATCTTGAGGAAAGCTTTGAACTTGTGCAGCATATACAATGGCTCGCTCATACTAATTAGATTTCAAGAGTTTGCAACATTCTAACTGACTGTGGACTTACAGACATTTCACTTTTACAATCCATCATTTCTGCACTCCCTGTTTTTCATCAATTTTCAATTGAGGCTTCTGTATTTGTAATCATATCCTGGTACTAACTGCAATGGTGTTTCCTTTTCTTCAATATTTTTATACTTTACTATTTTTATATTGCATTGCATTGACAGAGACAGTAAAATATTAAATAATTATGGATATTATAGGTGTCTGTTTTTCAACTTAAATAAGAATGCTCTCAATTTCACCATTACATAATTTGTTTTGTTTATACAAATGCATACATAAACAAGAGAGTATGTGTGTGTGTGGGTATATATGTGTTTATATATATATGCACACACATCAGTGTACATATTTATTTTAATATTAACTAAATGTCCATGTATTTCTATCTGAAATTTAAGAAATTCATCAAGAATGGAAGCCATTTTTTTTACAAATTAAGTTCTTGGTACTAATTACAATGTCATCTGCTTTCTCCTCTTTGATTTATAAATGTGATAAACTATACTTGAAAATTTTACTATAGGATTTTATTAAACATAATTTATTTATAATTTTTTGGGGGGTTGTACTGGGGATTGAACTCAGGGGTACTTGACCACTAAGTCACACTCCCAGCTTTATTTTGTATTTTATTTAGAGACAGTATCTCACTGAGTTGCTTAGTGCCTTGCTTTTTGATGAGGCTGGCTTTGAACTCTCAATCTAACTGTCTCAGCCTCGTGAGCCACTGGGATTACAGGTGTGTTCCACCATGCCAGGCTTTATTCAGAATTTAAAAATCCATGTTCATTAGTTACCTGCTTTTATGGCCGAAATGTAAAATTTTGTACTGCTAATACCATTTTACATGATTAATGTATTTTCCTTTTGTAAGAGAAAGAACAGTTTGAATTATACAAGCATTCTATATAGAACACTTGAAAAAATTCACCTGTGGCCCACTGTCTGTGTCTTTGGAAGGTAGCCTTTGATAATATTTTAAATTTATTCCATGATTATATAATTGTCAATGAATTCGTTAGCCCATTTAATTCAATAGAGATATTGAATTATTTTAATTTGACTTGTTTTCAGAAAGTATTTAAGATGGCTAAGGTAAACATTCAGAAAAAGAATTTGATCTTAAATTTTATAACGTATCCCACAATTTAATTTTATTCATAAAAAACTATAATTGTATTATATTTCAATTAATGTGGAGCAGAACAAAACAGTGTGTGCAATATAAAGTCAAAATAAACTGGTTAATATAACATATTCCTGTCTGAAACCTGGATCATGTGTTCCTTTATAGACAGTGACTGTTTTATTCGTGGATGTGTGTGCGCGCGTGCGCCATCAGCCTCTATAAAGTACTCTGGAATATTATGGATGTTCAGGAAATGTTTGCTCCTTTTAAAAAATCACATAGGAATGAGTCTGCTGATGGAAGCACATACTTTTTAGGAATGGCAGAGTCATGGCTGAAAACAATTGCACATAGACTCTTCCTTCCTGGGAGCCACAGCATGGCCAAAACAAGCATTCCTGTACTTTTTTTTTTTTTTCTCCTAGCAGCTGAAAAATACATTAGGTTAGGAGCTGGTACTGGATTTTTCTAGATTTATCTTGTCCCAGTTTAATCATGCTTATGGAGAAAAATAGAGTTGTCTTGTTTATAGTGGGAAAAAGAAGAAGGAAGGATAAAAGAAGCAGTAATATGTTAACTTTTTGCCCTGGGGGAGAAAATGTGCAATTATATGTAGGATGAGTAGGAAAAATTTCAGGGAGGTGAAAAGCAATATCCTATTTAGTGTTTCTGTTTTCAGCTATAATAAAAGTTATTATTTATTATGCTTATGAAACATAATGAAAATCTTGCATATTTTATGTTTCTGTTTAAACACCAATAATAATAGATTATGGATTTTCATTTTTTATCATTTATTGCATATGCTAATTCAATGAGGGAGGCAATTTTTAAATACCCTGTTTACCAATGGGTGAATTGAGGTTTAGAGATACTACATTACCAAGTTTTATGTGCAGTTGAAAGCTGGGTTAGGAATTCACCCTTATCTGGCTTCAGTGTCATGTTCAAATACATTATACAATGTGGTTTGATTATTTCCCTTTAAGTTATAAAACTATATTTAACCATCTGTGGATCTCCTCTCCATCACTCCAGTACCTTCCTCATAATTCATCACTTCTTTGAAAATCAACTGAATGTACACAGCTTTGAAAAGCTGGGGCTAATTCTTTCAATCTCTTTGGCTTTTACAACTCTATATGGTTCAACCCTTCTACTTCCGTGACAATGCAGAAGGAAATTTTTTTCCATATGACATAAAGAACTCTGGGTTCCTTGAGTAATTGGGTCACCAATGATATTCTGGATGCTTTTTGCAACCTATTTTCACTTAAGGAAAAAAATTTCAGCTCATAGAAAATATGGAAAAATTATATTGAAAACTATCAGAGTGTCTCTTTTTGTTTATAGTCACTCACCTGACTTTCTACAAAACCTTCCTAGCAAACTTGTCCAAACATTTTCAAGTATTCTGGTCCATCCAGTGAGGCCCAGCATAATCCAGTGGCTAAACAGTTTCAAAAAGTGATGCTTGTGACAGTTTGGGGGGACTGCATTTTTTTCCCATAGTGAGTTCTGTCCATATAAGATGAAGTAACTTTTCAATTCTTCCAGGCTAATGTTTCATTTCCTATAAAAACAAACATTTATCTAACTCATTCCAAATGCATACATTTTGGGATATAAAATATTAACATCTGCAGGGTCTATTATGGATTAAAGCAAATGACCAAGTAAGATGAAATGAAAAATAGAGTAATAATGTATGATAATAAATATACTACTAAATAATACATTATAATGATAGTATAAATCACATATAAGGTATAAAGTTACATAAAATTGTAGGCTGTATATTATACTATTGTAGTCCCCTCTTATCCATGGTGGAATACATTTCAAGATCCCCAGTGGATACCTGAAACTGACTAGTACTGACCCCTATATATACAATGTTTCTGCCTATATATACATCTTTATGTTAAAATTTGATTTACACATTAAGCATAGTAACAAGAATATTTGGATCACAAAGATTCTTTATTCTGGAGAATTCTTTGTTATTTCAGAATAATTCTACACAAAATATAAGTAATTTGAAAATGCTACTGATTATTGGCTTTCTGCTTATTATATCAAAGTCAGTAGAATAAATGCAACAATCAGCAGGTTATTGTAGTTCTTATATCCATGTAGCTTTGCTAAAGGTAAATAAATATGACTACCCAAGTGGCCTTGGTTTCTACTTGAATATTTTATCTACTGGAAGTTGTATGAGCTCATGTAACCCTCTACTTATTCAGGGCCCCCTTCTTCAGTGCCTATAGTAAGAAGCATCTATTTCTAAGCATTTTTCTCACTTTTCCTATTTCTGAATCCAATTTTTAATAAAGTATAATTTTGTGGTTTCCCATTCACATGAGTCCTGTTAAGATAGCAGAAGACAATCAGATAACCAAATTTATTGATGGACAATGAAGTCTTAACATAAACTCTTTATGTACTCAAATGCTAGAAAAAGTAATAATGAAAATATTATGAACCTTAGGTGGTGACTAATTCTGCTATGTGTAAATTGCATAGTATGTTCAAGTCAGGTGGTCCATAGAATTGGTCTTATGATAGATGGAACTCATCATCTGTGAAATTAACATAATGGTAATATTTCTTTCAAAAGTTTGACATAGTGATAAAAATGAGTTGACATATTAATAGTTCCTAGTTTGATGTTGTGTAAATATTCAAGATGCATTAACTATACTATAATAATTATTTTTAGAAAATTAGAAGTTAGGTCTATATAGATTGAAGTAACATGATCAGAGTTTATCCTGTTTTTGAATGTAACATTTTGCCCAGGAGGAAAATGCATTCTAACAGTAAATTTTGCAGGAGTAATTTTTTCATCCTTTGAATTTTCTGTTATTTCTTTGGAGAGTATAACCATTGATTTACACATTTCCAGAGTGCTTGCTAGCCTTCACTGCTCATGTTTCACTAATAAGGTACAGTTTCACAAAAAGAATCTAACTGGAGAGAATATGAGAGGCAAGTTCATAGAGAAGAGCGGGACATCTATAAATCTAATAAGGGCAACAGTTGGGCAAGTGGGAGCCAGATGAGGGAGAGGTGGCCTCTACAGCACCAGCTAAAACACTTCCAAATACTGAGTAATTCACATTTCAACTCTCTCCAATAGCACATACTAATTTTTATTAATGCCATGCTTATGGATGCCTTTATTGCAAAACACAAGTTTGTAGACTATTATTATGAAGGTACAAAACACATAAGGAATCAATAAAGCACTGAATCCACATGGAGTGAGACAGATATGTAGACAGCAAATTGTGGCTGAGGTGCTGTGAAACCCTGGGGAAGAAGCCCACCTTCTTGCTCAGGGGTATTGGCAAAGATCTCATGGAGGAGGTGACACTGCATCAGGATTGGGGAGCATCACTGAGTCACCCAGCAGTGAGGGGTTCTGGGGAAAATGAAGTTTATGGAACCTATGGCATTGTGGTAAATAGAAATATTTTCTTACTTGAGCCGTATAACCTCTGTATGGGTGATACTGTGTCCCATTTTACAGATTTAAAAACCTAGGGTTACAAAGAACAAAAGCTCAAGTTTGTTATCATTAATTAGGGGAAGATGTGATTTCTTAATCCACGATTGTGTGACCCCATGTTTTTTCCATTCCAGAACACTTCCCTGAGGATGCTCTAGGAAAGTATCTTTGAGTGGCGGTTACTGAATTTTGGAAGAGAATAGCAAGTTAGGTACAGAGTAAATAGGTCAATATCATTAAAGTGTGTAGTCTTGGGAAAGGAATAAGGTGCTGCAAAGAAATAAAGTTGAAGGGTTTTCTTGTATTTCTTTTTGCTTGAGGTTTATTTTACAATTTCAATGTTTGTATTCAACCAGACTACTTATTTATACAACCCAAACACTCCTTTCTGATACCTAGAATACAACATCATATTATGAAACAACACACTCATGATTTTAGGTTTATTCTCTCTTTTTTCTCTTTTAGTATCATCATGTAAGTCTTAATGAAAGAATTATCCTAGTCAAGATTTTCTTTTATTCCAATATTCAGATTAGAGAGTATAGACATTTAGATTCTCTAACTCAAGACTCCATCTTATATTAAATTTAAGAATGAACCTCAAATGAACCAATCATAACTGACCTGAGGCAATCCATGTGTCTTAGGAAACAGTTTTAAAATTTGATTTATACTTATATCAAAAAGTGTTCTGGTCAAAATGAATTGAAAGCCATGTTTCCTTTTCAAAATCCATTGGCTCGTTAGTTTGTGGAGTGTCCATTTCCCATAAAGCTGGGTGGGCTGTAGTCCTGATCTAGATGGCTCATGAAAAGTCCCAGGAGATTGTTTCTGAAATAGAGGTATCAAGCCTAGACTTTGTGCCAAATTCCAGATTATGTCATTGGGTTCTGTCTGTGGCTTTTGATGGTACTGGCTATCTCCTTGGTCCTCCCTTTGGATTGTTGGGAAGCTCTCTTCAACAGTCAGGTTCACACATTCATAACACATATTTGCATGAGAGAGTGGCAGGGTTGTGATTAGATCCCAGGCTGTCTGAATCTGAATTTATTTATTTTTCTTTACATTAAATGCACAATTCTATGTGCACCTGTATGGAAAAGAACATGTACTATTTTGTCTAAATTACCCATTGGAAAGTCATGATATAGGTCAAATTTAATGTCCTTGTTTTAGAAGTAAAGCATAATTGGGATGCATCCATATTTTATTAATTTATGTATCATGTATAGCTGTTTTCACTCAATGATAAGAGCTGAATAGTTGCAATAGAGATCTAGTAGACATCCATATTTACTATCTGGGTCTTTACATAAAATGTTTGACAATCACTTCTTTAAACAGTCCATCAATTTTATGTATGACTTTCGGCCTTGGGGAAATGAAGCACTGGTTTTAGGCTAACTGACTGATAGACAGTGTCCAAGGCTGATCAAACTCTAATAAAACTGCCAACCATTTTCTGCAGGGGTCAAAGTGTCTAGAGGACTGACTATGCATGCAAATCTGTGTAAAAAAAGACAAAGAGGTCTCTAGACAACATATTTGCTGTGTCAGTCAAGGTTCTATCAGAGAAGCAGAACTTAGGGATTTTCTGAAGACAGTTGACCTTATGTAATTTTGAATACTGGTTCAAGAGTATATGGGAGGATCTTTTCTTCTGCGTTAGTTGCTGCAAAAAGGGAAACGTAGGTAAGATGGAACCTGGAAAGCCAAGCTAAACCCAGGAGGTTAAGCTGGAACATCTTAGATTAGTGTACTTGTGAAGATGGATTTGGAATCCATGTCAGTCTCCTGATTCCTCTTACTCTTCTATGATAATAGTGGTGTTCTGTAGCAGAAGCTGGTACACTTTGTCATTCACCTGATCCATGAGTCAAAGATGCTGAAAGAGAGAGATATGGCAGGAACTGGAGATTATGCAGCCACAAAGCTGAATGCTGCCAACAAATGAATCAGTAGATAGAACACGGATATGTATTTATAGCAGCTTATATCAAACTCCAATCTCTGCAGAGTAAAAATAATTTTGTTGCTACTTCTCTTCTTTTTTCTAAATCTCATATAAGATGCCTCTCGTGGTCCACACTCATAACACTAATATGGGAAAGGTAATCTGGAATGGAGAGCCAGCCCAGTGGTTGCAATATACACCAGCCAGATCATGAAAACACAACTAGCTGTAGTGAGCTCTGGAGTTCAGCAGGAGAATGTTCCTCAGATATCTCAGAGTCTACACGTACTCACCCATCAGACCTTGGGGAATGACATTAGTTTGCTTCCAATTCATTTATATATATATATATATATATATATATATATATAATTCATTTATATATATATATATAACATAGCTTCCAATTCATTTATATATAT
>NW_025999968.1:49140567-49150923 GCF_001458135.2 Marmota marmota marmota | reverse complement strand
AGACAGATATATATATATATATATATATAATCATACAACTATAAAAATGGCCAAAAGGATCTTATCTTTTGATAAGGGAAAAGCAACTGAGCTGGGGGTACAGCTCAGTAGTACATTGCATACTCAGAATATGCAAGGCCCTGGGTTCAATTCCGAGAGGTAGGGGGAAAGTTCCTATTTGTACAAAAGATTAAAATCAAAATCTCTGTGTTTTTATGATATATTTGTATGAATGTAGATAAACAAAGACAATGTTTTGATATTGATTACTTCAAAGCAATGAGATCATGAATAAGAAGGTGGAATTTGAGAACATAAACTTTTTCCTTATATGACCCACTATCATTTAATTTCTTACAATAAGCATACATTGGTTTTTTTTTTTTTCCACATGGAAAATTCAGTGTAGAAAAGCTCTCTCCAAACACCACTGTGCTTTTTATTTAACTCAACAGGAATACTTTCTCACTTAACAAATGGGGATGGTGATATCTGTCAACCCCTGGCTTTCCACTGCCTGCTGTAGTCAACTTCTCATTCCTTGCATCAATCCATCAGTGAAGAAAGGACCCCAAACAAAGGATTTTAGCTAATGGGTACCATAGTCTTTTCTTTTTTAAAAGTTTACTTGTTTTTTTGAAAATACTTAGGTTTCCAACCAAATTAAGAGGAAGGTACAGAGAGTTCCTGTAAATGCAGGGCCCCACCTGCTGGTGCACAGACGCCCCCATATCAGCAGCCCCCATCCAGGAGGCTCCTTTGTCAGGTGAGACACACCATTATTACGGAAGCCTATAGTTGACACCAGGATCTGCTCTAGGTTTTGTAGATTCCGTGGGGTTGGAAATGCCTAGTAAATGGTACCCGTCATTATGCTATCATATGGGGCACTTTCTAGGGCATTTTCACTGCCCTAGAAATCCTCTGTGCTCTGCCTATTCAGCAATCCCTCCCTCATCGTGGAGACCTTTCTGATGGGAGGCTACCTTGCTGAAATAAATTAAAATTCTCTTAACAAGTACAGAAATCTGTCACTGGCCTTGGAATGAGTGCAGGGAGGTAGTTAATGAAGATTCTTGAAGTCTAAACTTGCTATGGGAGCTGAGAAGCAGCACACAAGACTGCCATTGTGTGCTAGTGTTTTTCTATTTGCCATAGATCCGTGAAAAATGGAAAAATGTCCTTCTTCTTGCCTCTCTCTCTGTATATACTATATCTTATTTAGTTCAGAGATTTGCTGTGATTTCTAGGTATGAACCCCATGAATAAGATTTTTAATCCACTCTATGACTAAAATATTACCTGATAATATAGGCATTAGGTTGTAGGGGCTGCCATTACAAAGTACCTCAAATGAGGTGGCTTAAACAATAGAAATTCACTGTGCTTTGCTTCTGGAAATTAGTTCTGTTTTCAGGTTCTGTTTTCACTTCTTTTTGGGGGAATCTCAGGGAAGAGGCATTATGCCTCTTAGCCTCTGGAGGAGTGTTGGCAATGCTGTTTTCCTTGTTTGTAGGTATCCCTCTGACTTCTGCCTTCATATGACATTCTCCTTTAATGCCTAGCTATGTCTAAGTTTCCCTTTTTTACAAAGATACCAGTCATGCTGGGCTAGGAGCCCATCTCACTCCCATATGTTCTTAACCATTTATATCTGCAACAATCTTAACTCCAAACAAGGTCAGATTTTGAGGCACTCAGGCTAGGCCCTCATTGTAAGAATTTCTGGAAGATACAGTTCAACACAGACAGTGTTCTATAAGGAATTAAAGGAACAATATGTATAAGATGTTGAACACAATGTGAAATATTTCAGACATTCGGTTCCACTGTTTTGTCACTTGATGTTTAGCTGTCATGCTCAATCTCATGAGAGGCTGTCCTTCACCTTCTACTGTGTTGACTTACTCATTTGATGATGTCTAACCACATCAGGCACACTCCTTAAGGGATCACGAGTGTCTGCTCGGGAGTGTTGTGTTGTAAGTTGTGGACCTCAGCCAAGAATTGTGTCACAAAGAGGTTCGTGTTGGGGATGACATATCAGCAAGACATGTTGTCTTTTCAGCTTCAGCCAGTCCTAGATCTAGCATTTAAAGAAAATAACATGTCCCTAACTTCCCAAATTCTTGGAACTGTCAGCAGAAATGTGCCAGAGAATCTCATAATTTGGAGGGTAGAGTAATAACTCAAGAGACAAAGGATCTCATTTCTGGTACAGAGGTCAGCTTAAAGCTACTAATATACACCATTCTAGGAAAATGGAGTTGCTGGAAAATTAAGTTTGGCATTTTACACAAAACCACATGGTGAGTCAATGTATTTTTACTGCAGTCATAATTAGCAGACTTCCAGGTGGTCTTTCAGGATGACCTTCATATGATCCTTTTTGACACAGGTGTTTATTTATTGGAGTGATTTATCTCTCCATTGACCTTTCATACATAATAGTAGAGAAAAATGAAAAAGTGACTCAGACACATTAGTAACCACAATGGAAATAAAGTTGTCTAATAAAAATGATCATCGTAAACCTTTCATTTAGAAGATGTGCAATCTAAAATAGTATTTCTTTTGGACATTTCAACCACTTTTTCCACCTTTGGTCTTTTCCATTTATTATCAATGTGTCAATGTTATTTTGAAACTCCAGTCAACAGGACCACACGATAAATCCACAATTTCATTTTCCTTCACATTAACTGTTCTTCATCTTTCTTTTCAGTCATTACTCATCATTGTTGATGACAAAGTCCTTAATGGGCAGAGTTCCATTAGCGTGACAAAATGGATTACTTATCTGAACATAATTTCCTGGCTATCCTTTTTAAACCAATTCATTCAATTAAGCAGCTTACATAAATGAGTAGGGAACATTAATTAGCCAATCACTGAAGTTCAGTTTATAGTTCTTTTCAGATAGGTGAGCGCATATTGGCTTATCAGACACTGAGTCTTTTTTTCTGCAGCATTAGGCTCACAATTCCTAACTTTCTCTACTCTAGAAATTTTCTTGGGCTGAGGGTGTACTCAGTGGTAGAGTGCTTGACTAAAATACATGAGGGCCTGGGCTGACCCCCACTTAAAAAAAAAAAAAAGATCTTTATTTCAGATCAGCAAATTCACTTATGTGACCATGCCTTGGGAGTTTTAAGTAGATCTTATTTTCTTGGGAAACTGAAAACTGGAATTTGCTTGTTTTAATTCAGGGCTCTTTATTTTATCATCCCAAGTTTCTCACTCCTTCTTATCTTTCAGCTCTTCCCATGAATGTCAACCCCTTATCTCTGCTGTGTTCTCCAGATCTGATGTCATTCTCTTCGTTTCATTTTCTTTTCTACTATTCACAGAATTTATGGTGGTCTTTTGTGACCCCTTGACAATGACAAACCATGGGCCAATCTAACAACCTTCCTTACTTCCTGGCTTCTGATAAGTCAAAGAAACATCTACAAGTAGGCTTTTTTGAGTCACTATAAAAGGTCACTGGAAGGCAAACATAGTTTGAATTCTAGATTTACTAGTCACTATTCTATGGATATTAGACTGGCATTATGAACAGGCTTGGTGGAGATTCGTAACACATTTTCACAACATTTTTCTTAATAAACTGTGTGTAACCATAGTCTTTATCGTAGAACTTAGGGACCTCAGTGGCTCATTTGCCTGTGTTTACAGCAACCGTAGAACTGGGAAATGTTGGCTCTGTCCAGAGTCACTACCTTGGATCATCTCCATGCAGTAGCTAAATAGTCTATTCAAGCGCAAATCTTGGGTAGAATCCTTATTTTAATAAGGGGATGTGAGTCTCTCCCAATAGACTCACTTAATTGTCAAATCATAATGATCCATTGACTACCTCCTACATGGCACATGTAACCTTCAGCTTTTAGCCAGAGAATATAATTTACAATTGTTTTCTTTACAATTTTGATCAAAAACTCAGTTTGGGATAATAGTATTAATAGGAAAATGACTAAAGAATTTGTTATCCATGGGTTTCTGGAAACATTTTCAATTTCATCCCTAGATCATACCAAATCAAACTGCATTTTTGTTTGCTCATAAGATTATTTTTATATAATTTATGTGTTGGAATTATGCCATCAGAATTATTTAGGGAGTTGGATTGGGAAGTTGTTCACTACACCACATGGTGTCCTTTTCATGAGGACCCATAGGTCCTTTTCATGAGGAGTCTTAGGTTTCTATTGGAAAAAACATTTTCTGAAGGAATGTTGGTTTCCTACTGTGCTTTATAAACTAGGAAGCTTAGCTGGCAGTTGTGGAAGAGCTATATAAATAGGATTTTATGTTATGCAGTTTAAGGTTTAACCTTTACCTTGGATATTACTTGTTCATTACCTCAATTTCCTCACTCTGTTTTTTGTAATATATAATATTTTGGCTTTTAGAATTAAGCACAGACTAAGTGTATAACTCAGCAAGTAATACACAGAGAAAGTGACTTCTGAAAAGTATCTAGGGAAAAGATATATGCTTATAGTGGGTTTTAAAAGCAAGGCTGTTGTGCTGGTTTTCTGTGTTGCAGAAAGCCCCACATGGCAGGGAATGGCTGGTGGTTTCTCCAAGCTGGTCTGAGAGAGGCCTCCAACTGACAACCAGCCAGAAAGCCAGGTTTCAATCTCACAACTGTGAAGAAATGAACTCTGCCAATCACCGGTGAGATTGGAAGAAGACCATGAGCTTCAGAAAAGATTGCAGTTGCTTTGACTTTTGGTCACACTCCGAGTACAGGATCCAGCTAACCTCCACCAGGTCTCCTGACCTGTGGATACTGTAAGATAATACATTGTATTGTTTTAAGTTGCTGACATAAAGAAAATCAACATAGATATACCAACATAGGAATATATTCTAGTAAAATTATTGAATTTTAAAGTAAAAAAAATCAATACTTTGGAATCTAGTCTAATAGTTAATTTATTTAGTAATGCAAATGAAATCAACTTATCAAACTGACCTACTTCAATGTTTCTTTATGCCAGAAAGTAGTTGAGTAACATAATCATGATATCAAGTGTTGAGAGCCACAGCCAAAGGGGCCCCAGCAAACTTCCAGCTGCCAGCAAACTTCCAGCTGCCGGCTGATGATTGGCTCACAGCGGCCCCAGCAACATCTAGCTGATTGGCTCCTCGGCCCCAGCAACATCTAGCTGATTGGCTCCTCTGCGGTGATGCTCATTGGACTGTTTCCCTGCCCTTTCAGACCACGGAGCTGCTCATTGGGGGACTTTTATTGGCTCCGCCCACGTGACCCAGCCAATCGGCCTCAAGAGCAGGAGGATTGTGGGAGGTGGAGAGAAGCTTGTGTGGGAGAGAGAGGCTTGTGGAAAGCCGGTGGTGGCAGTTGAGGCTCTGAGGGTTTTTCCTGAGAGGCTGTTTTGTTTGGCGTGTGTGGTTCTAAAAATAAAGTTAGTTTCTTTTGACAAGTGGCTCCTGATTGTGCCCAGCCAGACTGCGGCAATCAAGAAAAAATGAATGTTGAACCAAAAACTTTTTATTCATCTAAACTGGTTTTAAAATGTAAAGCTACAGATAAACTACTATAAGAATGTTAGAACTCAGGTCATACTGTTGCTATGAACCCTCATGATGAATTAACCAGAAAACATTTTTCTCATAAATGACCAAAGAGGTACTAAAAACAAAATTGGTTGTGAGATTAAAATAGATGTTTACCTGTAGGATTTAGAATAAATGATGGCTGTAAGAAGGCAGCAGATACATGCCATAACTATATCCTTTGTTAATGCAGGTACATGATAAATATAAAAATGGGACAAGTGGGGAAATCATATAAACTATAGACATGATTTCTTTCATTTTATTGTTATCAGTTGAAAGCAAAAGATAATCCTTCAAACCAAGTGGTGAGGTAGACAGAGAAGAAGGGGAAGAAGAATATATAAATTAAATTTATTCTCTTACAGAGAGTACTCAATGTAAAAAATTCAAAAATAGCAAACAATTACTACTATACACTTCTCTGGAGCATGTACTTACTTGGAGCAATAATTAAGTTGAAAATAGAAGAATCAAAATCAAGTGTGTAGTGTATGCTACATAAATTGAGACATACAAATGTATCACAAATAAGTGCATCTGCCTTTGTTTAAATAAACAAATATTAAAAGATAGATCATAAAATAATTTTAAATTTGCTAGTGATTGGAGGAGACAGAGATTCAAGTTGAACTTCCTTGAAACCATCTTTTGCAGATTGATTTTGGAGTCATGTACATAGCTTATGCCAGGAAGTGAATTTACCAAAACCTCGATCTTGAACTTCTAGCCTACAAAACCATGAAAAATGAATTTCTGTTGTTTCATTTGCCCAGCCTTATTGTTTTGCTATGACAATGTGGGAAGTCTACTAGAGACATGTATAGATTAAATTAATGATTAAAGATAATATCCTTAATAAAAAAAAGTCTGGAGTACCTATATTGGTTTCAGACAGAGAAAACTTTAGAGCAAGTAAAATTATGGTAAAATAAAGAGGGGCATTATTATAATGATGAAGGAGTCAATCTTAAAGAAGACATGGAAGTTCTTTAATGAGTATGTGCCTAAAAACTGAGTGTTGAAGCATCTGAGGCCAAAACAGATGACTTGAAAAGAAAAATGGTGGAATCCGCTACTATAGGTGGAGACTTCAACACTCTGTTGCATAAATAAACTGATATAGCAGGTAGTTGAACTCAACAGTACCATCAATTAACTGTATATAATTGGCATCCATAAAATACTTCAGCAAATATTATCAAATAGAATCCACATTCTTCTCATGTTCATGTGCAACAGTCAACACCACATTTTGGACCATAAAACACATCTTACCAAATTTAAAATAACAGAAATCATACCATTTGTGCTCTCAGATTACAATGAAATTAAACTTGAAATTAATAACAGGAAGATATCTGGAAAATCTCAAAATACTTGGGGATTATACAAACCACTTCTAAATAATTCATAGCTCATAGTAGAATTATAAAAGGAAATTTTAAAATATCTTGAACTGAACTAAAATACACTTATCAAAATTTGTTGGCTACAGTGATAACTGTGCTTTAGAGGGCAATTTGTGATATTACATACATGGATTAACCAAAAAAAGTTCAGAAATTAAAAATCTAAGATTTTACCTTAGGAAACTTGGAAAAGAAGAGTAAATTAAAATCAAAGTAAGCAGAAGAAAAGAAATAATAAGTAGGAAATCAACATAGATAATCAAGAAAAACAAGAGCTAGTTTTCCTAAAAGATCAATAAAATTGATTAATCTTTAACCAGGATAAGAAAAAATGAGAACACATAAAGTCTAATATCATAAATGAAAGAGGGCTTCATGAAAAGGCTAAAAAAAGAACACTAAGTCAAAAAATTCCCTGGAAGTTCACTTGTATTTATTTGTTCTATTATTATTCATTTTTCCAAAATATTTCCCTTTCACACTTACTCCCACTTTGAATAAGGGGGTAAAAGAGAGGATACATTTTTGTTTTGTGCTAGCAAATAATCCTTTTATATTTATCTTCTCTCTATACTTGCTCTTTAAAATTCCTTGGCCTTTGAAGGTTTGGAAACGCCAGCTAGCCTTAAACCTGAGGCTTTCTCTTACAATTTTGCCACACTTTTATTCATTAGTATTTTATTTCTTGTGTAGATTGCATTGAGATTTATACAACTTTCTCACTACATTGACCAAGTGTGATATACAAATTACGATGTATTTATTTGCTTTTACAAAATATTGAATTTCCTGACCCAATGGAACAAAAATTGCTAGGAGCTGTAATTATATGTTCTGGAGGATTGTGAAATGCAGATGATGAAGGCCTAACAAACATCTACAATGATTATTACTTTTGTGCTGTTGTTTTTTTGAGAGACGGGTGCTAAATTTTGTCTTATTTTATTTTATTTTTTTAAAGCAGCGGTTTACAGAAAGTGATTCTACAGGAAACTGTTACTCCCTTGGATTAAGACCAAGTGGATAAGGAAGGGCAACAGTCATCAAGAGGTGATTGAGCTCATCTAAGGGATGACAGCATACAAACTCTTTCCTTGCTGCCTAGCTTTCATTACTCATCTTACGCCCTTCCCATGTTCTCTCACATGAACACTTCTGACATTGCCCCAGCAAACTTACTCTCTGCTCACCCCTGCTAAAATTTTCCTGGAAACTCCCAATTTAGATTGAAACTTCTTACTTTCCATCTAAGTAGAGATTTTCCCATGAGTACTTAGTAACACTCAGTGATCAAGATACAGGAAGGTTTGGGAGTAGAAGGCAGGTGAAAGGAAAGATGTGGATATAGGAAAGATTTGAATGGTTGTGGTAGGAGTCTGAAAATATGGCTGCTGACTCTTCCCATGTCTGCAGCTACCTGCCACTCCAAGCTCCAGAGTGGAAGCCTACTTGCCTTTCTACTGAACCTGAGCTGAACTTGTGCATTGTGCTGACTGGTAGAATAGGGAGGTGAAAACATGAGATTCCAGCCCTAGGTTTTAAGGATCCTTGAAAGATCTATGTTTGACTTCTGGAATCCAGAACCATGTCAAGAACTTTGAGCTCACTCATAATGGGTGAAGCACCAGATGCAAGAGTGAAACCAGTTTAGAATTTCAGCCTCAGCAAACATCATGATGATATGGTATCAGATACTCTAGGGAAGGAGCTATGGATTGATTTTTGCTTACCTATCTTCTATCAAAGAGGTTGTTAAAATATATCCATGGATCAAAAACAGCCTCTTTCCCTCCTCTTTTTGTAAAATAAGTCTTATTGAAATACAGCCATGACCCATTTTTTAAAATGCATTGTCTATGACTTATTTTAAGTTATAATAATACAGTCAAAGGGCCAGAATAGAGACCACATGTCCCACAATACCTAAAGTATCTATTATCATCTTTTATACAAAAAGTTTGGTGACCACTATCTGTGAATTAAGAATGAAAATGTTGAAAAGGGCAAGGATATAGGGAGTTGTAGATAATTTTTTTTAATCTGTTTCTTCCATAGAATTCAGTCAAGAAAATCTTGGTAGGAGAAGGTACAGTTTAGTTTGACCTTTTGAAGTTCAGTATAAGATGAATTTATGACAGAGAGAACAATATAAATTAAGCTACAATTGAATGAGGATAATGGGGACATGGAGTCTGGTTTTTCGCTGTGTAATAAAAAATTATGTGTGTATTAAGCTGCTCGACCAGGACTGTACTGCTTTTGTTTAGTGTGAATCAGAATGCCTATCTAGAATGGATCAAAAATCCATCAAATAAAATGTAGACATGTACTCATACATGTTATTTAAACTCCTGTGTGGTTGTGTGTGTGTGTATGTCTTTTTTCCTCAGGACAATGCTGTAGATCTTGCACGTTGGTTGAAGGCAGGGAGACTAACTCTAGTATGCTATTTAAAGTCTCAAAGGTTTGAAGAAATGGCTCTGAGAGTTGTGAAGAAATATAGTTCAAATTTCTATTCTTTGACCTGTAGACTAAATAGCATAAGATTTCTTTATTTTCTCCATTCTCAAATATCATGTCTTTCATTACATCTGTTGGTATTTACTATATTACAAATTAAAATTGATAAATTAAAAAATCTATTTATTAATACATTAGACATAACAATAATAGACAAAAGTAACAAAAACTGAATTTTTTTTACATAAATAACATTTCAAACATATTTTTCAAATGAAAAGTTGAAAAATTTTATTGTTTTACATTTTTTTTTCAAATCTTTCTAATGTCTGGTTTAATAGAAGATAAGTTCTCTTATCTGCATTTACATTCAATTTGTTACAATACGTTGTTCTAGTTGAAACATACAAAGAAACTTTGACTTCATGAAGATCTTTAGATAGAATAGGGAAGAAATTGTAGACTCCCTGAAAGAATCCTGGGGACCCTTGGGATTTTATCATGGCAACTTTCAGAGAAAGCATTGGAAGACAAAACGAACATATAACAAATCTTGACTTGCCCCCACACACCTGAAGTGGGCTATTCAATGTGAATGTCAAAAAGAAAAAAAAGAAAAGATTTCCTCTAATTTATTAATTTGTTGTAACAACGACGACAAAAACCACTATGATTTTTGGGCCAGTGCCTCAGAAATCTTAGCCATCATGCCAGAAATACAGCAACTAAGAATGTTAGTCATGGGAAAAAGTTTCAAAGGATTAGGCCAAAAGCCTAGGTGAATTTGATAAAATTTTGACCATACTCCCTTTGCTTTAGTCAAAGGATATTTCCACCCACCCACCCCCACTCCCCAAATGAGATCTCCCTCAAGCTGGCCTTTCACATAGATAAATTT
>NW_025999968.1:49085921-49140543 GCF_001458135.2 Marmota marmota marmota | reverse complement strand
GGAGGATGGGAAAGGCAGCGGAGCACAACAGACACTAGTATGGCAATATGTAAATCAATGGATGTGTAACTGATGTGATTCTGCAATCTGTGTATGGGGTGAAGGTGGGAGTTCATAACCCACTTGAATCAAAGTGTGGAATATGATATGTCAAGAAATTTGTAATGTTTTGAACAACCCACAATAAAAAATTAAAAAAAAAAAAAAAAAAAAGCTGGCCTTTCATTCCCTGGTGACCTGGGCAAGAATTTCTCAGAAATCAAAAGCTGGCTTGGGAGTGGCACTTCCTAACATTTTGATTGGAAAAGAAACCTTGAGTTCTAACAGATTCACTTTCAAAAGAATGAGCTGAAGTTTTTTTGCCAAATGCCTTACACAGGGTTCATTACAAATTCTTGATAAAAACAATTCAATGAATGAAGGAAGTAAATGTGTGTGAGTTATTAGTTCTGATTTTAAATCTTTTGACATTATCCAGGTCTGTTTGTTTCAATATTGACATGCATCCAAGCACTCATGGCAGATTACATATTATAAAATAAATTATTTTAAATATCCAGTAACTTGTAATGCACTTATAAAAGCACAGAATATTTAAAACTAAGAAAAGCACTGAGATGGAAAGATCATCACCCAAGGTCCTCTCCAAATGCTACCACTATTAACAGTTGATTTCTTGCATCTGATTTTTGGCATTATTAATAAAAAGGTAACTTGTACAGACTTACAACTTTCTTTTTACAAAGATGTATGATGATTCCTTTTCCTGGTAATTAACCATAGAGTAGTATTTAAACAGACAGTTTACTCACTGTGAAGGATTCTATCTTTTATGTGTAAACAATGACTTAAAAAGTTGTTTAGAGTTACCTCAGTGGGACACAGCGGGAGCAAATGCTAGGAAGACTTAGATCCTCCCTGGCAACTATGTCTCTGCATTTCCTTCCTACTGCCCTTGAGAGGGACGTGTGGTTTGTGCTGTCCTCCTGGGAGAATAATTCTGTCATTTCCATTAGGAAGGTGATTTATCGAGGGCAGTTCCGGTTTAGGATTGGACCAAAAAAAAAAAAAAATCAGTATTGTAACCTGATGGTGCTATTTCCTTTGTAAAGCTCGTCAGTGTTAATGCTGTAGCTATTACCTTGGCCTTAAACTGAATCACAGGCACCTCTCTGTTCCCTGCTGTAACCTTATCTGGGAACACACAATGGTAACTGCTGTGTCCTTGTGGTTTGGGTGGGTGACAGGCAAGGAATATGGCTCCCAGATTTCTCACTAGAGATCATCTAGCCTTGTAACAGATATGCCCCAGGGCTGTCCTGGAGCAGCCGGATGCTGAGTGGGGTTACAACTGCAGATACCATTGTAAAAGTGAATTTGACTGCAGCTGGTAAACAATTTTCTCTGACGGCATATGGCAAAACATTTTGCTTCCATGTACCAATATCTCTATAAGACTCCTTCATTTCTCATTGAATCTCAGGGAATTTTTAAGAGTTCAGCCCCCCTTTGAAAGGCCTGAAGCTCACATCTCCACATCCCAGCAGAGGGCAGTTTCCTTCAGCCTAAGGCACAGCCTTACAGGCCTCTGGCTCATTTCTCAGTGGTTGTTCACACCTTGTCCTTAAGAAAAGTAAACTTGTAGTCAGCAACCTGGTTATAGAGTGGCTTGTGCTGTGCTACACTGGTCATTCATGCAGACATTTCCCTTAAAAAACAAAAGTCAATGTGGCCATGGTTTAGAGGAATAGGTACCACAGTAAGAGTAAAGAGATTTGGATTCTGGTCTTGGACTTGTTACTCATGACCATGATCCTGGCCTAGGAGCTCCAGCATCCCAGGGGTGCTTGTTAAAAATGTAAACTTTGGTGACCCACACCAGAGCAAGTCAGAATCTGCATCTCCTTAAGACCCCCCAGGTGATTAGTGACATTAAGTAAGTCACCAGCTGAATTCTGCATTTCCATTGAGGGTATTAGACAGCAAGACAGAGATTTTAGATACAAATAATATTTTCATATAATATCATGGTAACCCTGATATAACCATTTCAAGGCTGAGGCTATGCAGTTAAACAAATAGTTTCTCTTTACAGTAATGCTAATTCAAATAATTTAACAAAATATAAACTTCATAGGTTGTCACCACTCTGAGAGCTGAACTGAACAATCTTTTATTTTAGGAACTTTCAATTGGACCTAGCTTCTGGGAATGAGGAGAACATATTTCTGGCCCTCCATTGTATTCTCTCCAGCATCTGACCTTGAGTGAATCCCTGCACCCTTGTGATCTCCACTTTTCTCATTAGCAAAATGAGGTTGAATTAAATTGATGTCTCCCAGCCCCCACACACAGAAAAAAGACTTGTGATTTAAGTTTGGGAAAAGAGTAGGTAAAGATAAGCAGGGATCTATCCTGCATTCATTCTTGAACATTTCACATGTCATTCCATACAGATTTACTGAGAATCTCCAATCTGGCACACCTTCGCTCAGATAATGAACTTCAAGTCAGCTGGTCAGCCTATCACTGACCAGTCAAAACAAATGTTGGTTACAGTTGAAGCTGCCTCCAGTGGAGTTGGCCATTTGCTTCTGGATCCTGGGGAGGTCTGGGGAGAATGGGCATTGGTTCAGTGGCTCTGTGTCTGTCAGTTTGGGTGCATGTCAGTATTTTCACTGTTGGCTTGATTCTGGGTACCTGCATTGCCTGAGGGTACAGAAGCTTTTTTGACATAGTCTTTCAAAATGTGGTCCTGCCAGTAGCACCAGAGCTCCTGGGGAGCTTGCAGATTCCTGGGTCTCACGCCAGACTTCCTGAATCAGAGTCTACATTTCTCCAAGATCCCAGGTGGTTAGCATGCACCTTGCCATTTGAGAGGTATTTGTATACAAACCAGGCCTGATTTATTTAAAACTCATGGGTTTTATTTGCTGATGGCCATAGACAATTATCAAGAAGTAATATTTCATGTGTAGCCTTTTCAAACTGACTTGGCACAGAAGAAACCTTTTGTGATGATGGAATATATTGTGAGAGATGAATGGTCAGAGAAGTACATTTTGAGAAATATTGACTTACTTGGTCTCTGAAGTTATCACCAACTCTAAAATCGTATGATTCTGAAATAAATACTTCAAAATTGCTGATTTGGTTGTGATTTCCCCCAAGTTTGACCTTAAAATCCTTTATTAGATTCATTCTTATCTTTGGGCTTTCAAATTAAAAGAAATTGAAGATTTTTAAAGAAAATTTAAAATTCTATATTGATAAGAAAATAAAAACAACTAAGGATCCCCTTTGTAGGAGCTCAAAATTTTAAAACAATTATTTATCACTTTTTCCTTTTATTGTGATAAAATATACAAAAGATAAAATGTTCCATTTTATCCATTTTTAAGTATACGAATCAGTAACACTAAGAAGATTCACAGAGTTGTGTAGCCATCATCAGGACTTTTTAATTCAGTTCCAGAACTTTTTCATCATCACAACAGAAATCTACATTGAACAATATTCCCCACCTTCCCTCGGGCTCTGGTGAACCTGTGTTCTACTCTCCATTTCTATGATTTTGACCATTCTGTTAAAAGTGCACCCATACAGTGTTTGCTCTCTCATGTTTGCCATTCCATTTAGCATTATTCTTTCAACATTTGTCCATATTGTAGCATGTATCAACATTGCACTCTTTTTAATGTATGACTAATACTTCATTTTCTATAAGGCATACTGCATTTTGTTTCTCTATTCATTTGTTGATGGACACTTGGGTTATTTCACCTTTGGGCTATTTTGAATAATGATGCTATGAATAGACATTGGTCTGTTTGAGTCTCTTTTTTTTAAAATTATTTTGGTTATGTACCTAGAAGTGAGATTGTTGGATCATATGACAGTTCCACCTGGAACCACTCTCTTG
Source organism: Marmota marmota marmota (assembly GCF_001458135.2). NCBI lineage: Eukaryota > Metazoa > Chordata > Mammalia > Rodentia > Sciuridae > Marmota > Marmota marmota. The sequence continues at coordinate 49,136,621 of NW_025999968.1, read as the reverse complement.
ATTTCCAAGCAGCTGTATCATTTTATATTCCTATGGCAATGCATGAGGATTACAGTTTATCCATATCCTCACCATCAAGGTTTGTCTAGACCATCCCTGCTTGAGGTTTGATTTCGTTTTTTCCCTGCAGGTTTTCACAGAGAAGAAAAAGAGCTGGCAGTTTGGGCTAAGTCTGAAGACCCACTGGAAAGCACAAACATGGAGCACATCCTTTCTTCAGTTTACTTTGCTTCCATGGATTACCCTGTGTCCACACCAGCTTCTGGTTTCCAGGGGTCATTATTGAGCAGAAAAGCTAGCTCTAGAGAGCACATCTAAATCTTCTTATAATTTGGAGGGTTCTAAGGAGTTGCTGATGGGCTCATACTCTACTTTTTCAAATTTGAAGGATAGAAAGTTGGTCTCCCTCCCTGGCTTGGGGAACATAGTCAAGCCATTAACCCTGCAGGATTTCATTCTTCTGGATCATAAAATGATCTCAGCCTTCTTTCTCTTACATGGGGCTGGCTACATAATTTGCAGGAAAAAAAATGCAAAATGTGTATACAGTGGCCCTCATTCAAAAAGTGAACATAGAAGTTTCTGCTAGAGGGACTAAAATAAAAAGGCTTCTCTTTAAAAATATGTTGTTAGCTGGGCGCAGTGGTGCATACCTGAAATCCCAGTGGTTTAGGAGGCTGAGGCAGGAGGACTGAGAGTTTGAAGCCACCCTCAGCAAAAGTGAGACACTAAGCAATTCAGTGAGACCCTGTCTTTAGATAAAATACAAAGAAGGGCTGAGGATGTGTCTCAGTGGATGAGTGCTCTTGGGTTCAATCCCCAGTACCAAAATAAATAAATAAATGAATAAATAATATTATTAGTTATAAAATGTAATAAGGGTAATGATGATAAATGAGAAACAATATAAAATTATAAATGCAAAAACATTTCTGCTATCATAACATAATAAATCATACTTCCTTTATTGATATGTTGTCTTGATTAATTATATGAATCTTCTGGCATACTATTCTGCAAATTTACATATTAGGGCATCAAAATTTATCTGTACTTTTTGTCTTTGATGTTAGGAATCAAACCCAGGGCCTTGCACATGCTAAGCAGGTGTTCTACCCCTGAGTTACACCCATTCTCCAAATTTACTTTTAATTGCTTCATTTTTCTGGGAAACTAAATTTTAGTACATCTAGAGCTGATAATTCTTGTGGTGCAATTTTTCTAGAGCGATGCAATTTCATAAAAGTTAATTATGTGTGTGTGTCTGAATTAATTGCACATTTACGAAATGACATTTTAATGATTACTGTGACATTTCTGTATTTTAGGGGGGTTGTAGAAAAAACTGGTAATGGCTTCATGATTTGTGTATTATTAACAATACTTTTTATATATTTCATCACTCTGTCTTCAATCACAAGGAAAACAGATTTATTAATGACTTATTAATAGTTTATCCAAAGCATCACATAAAAAGTATACACTTTTCTACCAAATACAATGACATTGATTTCTCCTAAGCCTGTGGAGGTTTGGTAACAATATTCTAGCAGTTTTCAAAAACAGAGATTTTAAACTGTAACTAATTCTAGTAGCTATTTGATCTATTTTGTTGCAATGTCCATGTGCACACTTTTAATTTGTAACAATTTACTGACAAAATATATTGCCTGAGCACTGGAAGTGCCTGTCCTTGCACATGGGCCAGAGAATTAGTATTTATGCAGATGCTCCAGGAATAGATGTGTCAGCTGGTCTCACACTGACCTTCCTTTCTCCAAGGAAGGCCTTTATTTTATTTTATTTTTTTAAATTTTTGGGTACTGGGGATTGAACTCAGGAGCACTAGACCACTAAGCCACATCCTCAGCCATATATATTGTTTTTTAAAATTTAGAGACAGGATCTCACTGAGTTAGTTGCTTAGCACCTTGCTAAATTGCTGAAGCTGGCTTTGAACTTGTGATCCTCCTGTCTCTGCCTCCTGAGCCGCTGGGATTACAGGCGTCACTTTTATTTCCTCAGGACCTTGGCAGAAACTGTCGCTTAGCTGCTTTGGCTGCTGTCATCCTTGTCAATGACAATCTGGGCTTAATGCTGCCTCCTTGAGGCTGCAAGGTGTTTGGGAGTTGGGATAGCTGGCCAACCCCAGTGTTCTTGCTTCCTTGCTGCCAAGGGCCAGCAGTGATGAGGCCTGAACTTGTGCATGCACAGGCTGCTTCCCACTGTGTCTCTTATGCACTTATGCACATGCTTCATTAATGTGAACAAAACTTGCAAGACACAAGTTTAAACAAAAGATGATTAAAAATTTCCAGATGACCATAACAGACATTAAACCAAAAACCAGGTTCTTTTTGGAGTTGCTTTAAGTAAATACACTAACATGACACCCTTGAAGTCATTTATGCTCTTATTTATAATAGAAATTACACTTACAAGTTGGTTTGATATTATTATCAACTCAATAAACCATTCAGTATTTATTAATATTCCCTATTACTCAGCTATAAAGAATAATGAAATTATGGCATCACCGGTAAATGAATGGAACTGGAGACTATCATGCTAAGTGAAATAAGCCAGTCCCCAAAACCCAAAGGTTAAATGTTCCCTCTGCTATGTGGATGCTAACCCATAATAAGGAAGGGTAGGGAGGGGAAGTATAGAAGTTCATTGGATTAGACAAAGGGGATTGAAGGGAAGAAAGGGGGGATGGGGATAGGAAAGACAGTAGAATAAATTGGATATAACTTTCCTATTTTCATGTAAGAGTACATGACCAGTGTAACTCCATATCATGTTCAATCACAAGAACGGGATCACAATTATATTATACATACTGTGTATGTATAATAAGTCAAAATACATCCGACTGTCATGTAATATAAAAACAATAAATAAAAAAGTATTTATTAATATTTCCAGTTGGCAACCTTTCAAATGGAACCATTAATGTTTTTAGTGATGGATTCAAATAAATGTTTAATAAACTATTTTGCAGTTAAAAATTATTCTAAAGGGATAAGTAATAAATGACTTTGAAAATCCATGATTTACAGAGTATATTAATTTCTTAATTAAACACTTAACTTTCTTGTGGGAAGTTAAAGATCCTAACATATTTAAACGCAGGCTAATTTTCTTTTGGAATCTTAAGTCTGACCCAGACCCTTCATAAACGTGAATAAATGAATAAAAGTTTCCTTGAGCAAAAGATGTAGAAACCTTTCCTCTCCTGGCATTCTGATAATGTTTAGCTTCAGAAAGTTATAAATTGGGTCAGATAATCTAGAATGATGGTTTTTAATTGATTGTATTGTGCATTAATAAATCACTTGGAAAGTCAATGAAAAGGCAATGTTCACGTGTTCTCCTGCCCTGCAAAGAGTTCTGACTAACACATCCGGGTTGAGATGCAGAGATTTGTATATTTAATAAGGATGCAAAGTAATTCTAATTCAAGAGGTTGATATGCCAGAAAATTTAGAATTTTAATTCAACATAGGGGTTCTTGAGTTAGTTTCTTAACAAATCCAGACCAAAAAATTAAAAGACTGGGCTGATCGTAATAGATACAGAAAAAAAAAATATTGCCTACTAATTTTGAGTTCTGAACTGAAAGACTATTCCTTAGTTCTTTTTATCTGCAGATGCCGATATTCCCATGGCTTTCCATATTTTCCTAGATTCACGTAGAAAAGATGTCTTCATTCATCTAGAAAAGATGTGTTGGCAATGGATTATGCTTTCTGGAAGACTTATGCTAAAATAGAGTAATGGGGGAAAGAATGAGAAAAAAAAAAAAGAAAGTCAAAAACAGGAAGATTGGGAGATAACATTGATCCCATTAGGAATATTTGCGGTATATCTTCTTTGTACCAAAGTCCTGGGTAGTTAGGAATCTAAAAGATCAGGCTTCTTTCTACAAGATGGTACCCATGGAATGGGGGAACAGGAACAGTGAAAGTGAAACACAGTGCTGTTTGTAAACAATCTATGACAGCAGCTTTCTGAGCAAGGTAGCTATATTGGCTGCTTAAATTAAAATGGCAATAAAGAAATAGAAGGGAGGAAGAGGAAGAGCAATATAGAGGTAGGAAGGGGGGGGGAAGCAAAATTGCCAGGAAAGAAAATGTTGGGGAGGAGAAGAAACCTCCATTCACTCAAGATCCTTCAGCCTTGGGCTGGTATTTTAAGAGAATCAAGATTCACGAAGGATGGAAATGGAAGGAGACCCTCAGGGTTATACAAAAGTACATACAAGAGGAAGTGAGGGGAAAGGGAAAAATAATACAAGGGGGAGAAATGAATGACAGTAGAGGGGGTAGAGAGAGAAGAGGGGAGAGAAGGGAAACTATGGAAATGGAAAGGAGACCCTCATTGTTACACAAAATTACATATAAGAGTTTGTGAGGGGAAAGGGGGAAAAAAATCAAGGGAGAGAATTAAACAACAGCAGATGGGGTAGAGAGGGAAGATGAGAGGGAAGGGGAGGGGGGATAGTAGNGAGTGGAGGGGAGGGGAGGGGGGATAGTAGAGGATAGGAAAGGCAGCAGAACACAACAGACACTAGTATGGCAATATGTAAATCAATGGATGTGTAACTGATGTGATTCTGCAATCTGTATATGGGTTAAAAATGGGAGTTCATAACCCACTTGAATCAAAGTGTGAAATATGATATATCAAGAAATTTGTAATGTTTTGAACAACCAACAATAAAAAATTAAAAAAAAAAAGATTCACGAAGGAAAGAAGAAAAGTAAACAAGAAGTATGAAGAGTCATGCACATGTGTTCTTTTCTGCCTTTGGGTTCCAGCTGAGTTCTCACATTGTGTTCTTATTATCAGTTTGAGCTACCAGGAAAGAGATGGGTTTTTATTTCTTTGCCTTCATCTGGACTCTATTTAGTGGCAACAAATTAAATATTTTCTGATTTGAAAAAAAAAAAACACAAATAACTGCCATTATCTTATAAGTTCAGAATTTGGGGTTGAACTTCCTGTTTAGTTTATGGTTTCCAGCCAGTTAAAGTTATGTTTGAATTTTTTTCCCTGAGCCTTTGCTTTCTGTTGAAATGATTTATGGCCTGGGCAATTATTTTAGTTGATTCTAGTGTCAAAAATAAATAAAATGAGGAATGAAAGACTGCTATTTTTATGATAGGATGACTTTTTTGAATACTTCAAGGACTTTGGATATCATGAGTCTACATTTCTGGTGAGATGTTTGAACACTGATGGGAATTTTCAGCTTTTTATACAAACCACAGCTTAAATATGTCACCATATCTACAAAAAATTAACTTTTCTTCGACTAATTACAATTAAATGTTCTGTTAAGAAATGATAGTTGAAATTATCATTATTATTATTTTTTGGTACAGAGGATTGAACCCAGGGGTACGTAACCACTGAGTCATATCCCCACCCCTTTTTATATTTTATTTTGGGGCAGGGTCTTGTGAAGTTTCTTTGGGCCTTACTGAGTTGCTAAGGCTGGTTTTGAACTTGTGATCCTACTGCCTCAGTCTTCCAAATTACTGAGATTACAGGCATGTGCCACTGAGCCTGGTTTGAAATTATTTTTCTATACTGGATTTTATGTTTTTATATACAATCGACTTAATAGAATTAGAATTTGCATCAGACTCAAATATATTAATGTGTGTAATACTTTGACAGGATTTTAGAACTAGAGTTTATTTTATTCATGAAGTTTTTATCTCAGGCAACTTAGATGTGTCTGAATGTACACACACACACACACACACACACACACTCACACACACATATTTGTGGCTACGAAAGAAATTGAAAATGAATTTGTTAGATCACAAGATCTCATTGGTGATGTTTATAGCTCCAACTCCTAGCAACAACACACCCCAGCAAGTTTATTAAATAAAATCTTATGTTCCTTTAATATTTAATGTTTAATATTTGGTATGCTTTGAATTTGATAGTGAAAGACATGGTCTAACAGGGAGTTATAGGCTTCCCACACAGAGGCTGGGTGCTGCCAAAGGTCTTCAAAACATGTTCCAAGTCTTGGAATTGTGTTCACAGCATATCCGGGTGCTTTCAGAAAGGCAAAGACATAGAGCTTTAAGGAAATTATTTGGCTCATTCAAAGCAAAATAACAATCAGAACACTGATATTGACTAAAAGAAAGGGTTAGGGCCTGAGTTAACCAAGCTTTATACAATTTATTTAATTAAGTATTTCCCATTTTTCTTGATAATTATAGTAAATCACTTTGATAATCTCATGATTTGTTTTTGACATGAGTTTTGTCTATCAGAGGTAAACATGAAGACATCATAAATTCTGTCAGTTTGGTTCAACTCCAGCCATACAAATAATGTGTCTAGTTTTTCATTGTGTACAGGCTTGGAGCAAAGTCATACCACCAAGTACCCCTCTCCCTCTCCTTGGGCTTCTCCTTCCTGCCCTGCCTGCACTTCCTTGCTTGGCCATATTCCTGGTGTGCTCCCTGGTGACATTCTGCTTCCTCACTTTCTTCCTACTGTAGAGATGGTAAAGGGGCTGTTTGCTTGCCCCATGAGAGAAACTTATAGCTTCATAATACCCAGGCGTAGGGTCCTTTCGACACTTACACAAAGAATACTGAAACACAATGCAATTAGAATTATACTATCTATGTAGCAAATACCAGATTGTTCACTCTGGAAGATTGCAGATCATATAGCTCAGTTGCTAACTTGATGTATGAACTTTCTCCTGTGCATTCCCACCATAGTGCCATCTGACTTAGATTTGGAAATCATCAGTATTAAGAAACTCACAGCCTCTAAAGCTCTATTAGAAACATCTTCCTCTTTCAGTAAGCCCAAATCTACTTTTCTGCTATTTCTACCCTTAGTGTAATAGCAAGGGTAATTGGGCTGTGTGTGTGTGTGTGTGTGTGTGTGTGTGTATTGAATAGTTCTAATCACTTCCATGACTCAGACTTGCAATAGTTAATGACATTGGTCCTATTCATCTCAGTCTTCTCTTTTCTAACTATTCTCAAATTCTCTCAACTATTCATTACATTACATAAACCTGATATGGATCAGGTTTTTAATACTTTCACATATGTCATTATAACTTACTCTCAAGGTAACTTGTAAAATTGTTAAGGACTTGTAAAACTATATTTACAATGAGAAAACTAAAGTATCAAGATGTTGTTTGGAAGAGAGGAGACCTGATAACTATTTACCTTGTATACCATTTTCATTGATCTCTCTTTCTCTCTCTTTTTAAACTTTATAATTGTAAGAAAGAAAAAGTTTTGTCGTGGAAATAATTTGAGGTCAGAAAATTACATAAAAACTTTGTCAGGCATTTTAATGTTTAAACAAATATATACATTTTGGTAAGTGTGTGAGACAAAAAGTTTTAGTTATACCGTGCTCTTCAAGAAAAATGCTTCGATTTTTATACTGCTAAGGGATGACTAGATTCAAGTTAAAAAATCTATTTATACCATTTCCTTAAATAAAGTCATTCCTCTTTGTTAAATATGTGCACAGCCTTGATTTGTACTGCCTTTTTTTTTTTTTTTTTTGCATTGGAAGTTCAAGATATTTTACTACTGAGCTCAGAAGTTTCCAGCCACTTATACTTGATGAGAAAGAATGCTATTGGTCTCTTTTAAAAAAGAAGGTGTACTTTCTCATGGGAAAACATGCTCTTACCTGAGAGGTACAATTTCATCTTGTACACCCTACCTACTAAATGTTACCTTTCATGCCGTAATGAATTCAAGAGGAAACCCTACCCTTTCCTCTAAATGACTCATGAGGTAATGCCCACACAGATTAAAGGTACAGTTTAACTTGGGGGCCTTCTTCTTGCTTGTAAGGTTTTACACACTTCATCACATCCACCCCACCCGACACACCACACATTATATAAGTTGTTCTAAAAATAGAATCTATCTATGAAAAGAGTTGATTCAAACTTCAGAGGTCTCTCTTTAATTGAGTTATGAGCTTAGGGTTTAACTATTAATGATGTAAGTTATTATTTCATGTAGATATTATTATGGATGAACAAAATGTAAAAAATGCATTATGCAATTGTTTAAAAGTATATGCATGGTGTCTCTGTGAACTGTTAGACTATAAGCAGTTATGAAAAACATGGTGGTGAGATAAATCCATTTTCAAAAATAACCAAAAAATAAAATAAGAATTTTTAAAAAAAGGGCTGGGGTTGTGGCTCAGTGGTAGGGCACTTGCCTAGCATGTGTGAGCCACTGGGTTCGAGTCTCAGCACCACATATAAAGAAAGAAAGAAAGAAAGAAAGGTCTTCAACAACTAAAAAATAAAATAATTTTTTTTTAAAAAATGCTTGTTTTCTGATATATATTCAGATTTTTGGAATTACTAATAATTCATATCTTGTTAAATAAATTTGCTTAGATAACTAATTACATCTTTTGAATTAACTGATCTTTACAACCCCTAAATAAAAAAGTAAATAAAAAGGATAAAAGATAAGAAAATATTATTAAATATTTTAATGTCCACACCCTCATGTAGCTATTTAGACTTTTTTAAAAGTAGGCTATTCTATTTTTGCTTTCACTTGTTAAAAGTACTTTTGAATAGGCACAAAATATCTCATAGTTAGGAATTTCAGATGTCTGTACCATTTTGCTTAAATTATTGAAGAATTGCTTCAATTTGAGCACAGGAGGTTCTGATATTCCTGAAACATTTGAGCAAAGAGGTCCAGCTGACTTTTGGATGTGGGAGAGCCAAAGAAGAAGACCAGAATGGTGGTGGATTGCCTAGACAACAACAATTCCATCATCTGTAATCTCAAAAGGCTTTTATAGAAGCAACAAGTCACACTGTATTAACACACTCATAGGAGAAAAACTGTAGTGTTTTTGTTGTTGTTGTTGTGTTATTTTGTGTATGTCCATATGTTTTGTTTTTGTTAAGCCTGTAGTTCTTGAGGGAAGCCCCATCCAGAGATAAGACTTTACATTGGTACTAAGACACATGATAATTATGTACTTTCCATCTTCCACATTCTCTGCCCCTCCTTTTTCTTCTTATTCATTCCTTTACCCAATCTACTAGACATTTTTTAGATAATGTGTTTTTCTTCTCTTTTTTTTTTTTTTTTTTTGGTGAGTAGAGGTACTGGGGATTGAACTTAGGGGCACTTGACCACTGAGCCACGTCCCTAGCCCTATTTTGCATTTTTTTAGAGACAGGGTCTCACTGAATTGCTTAGCGCCTTGCTTTTGTTGAGGCTGACTTTGAATTTGTGTTCCTCCTAAGTCAGTCTCTGGAGCCACTGGGATTGCAGGCCTGTGCCATGGGCCAGGGTGAGAATTTGTTTTTCTAATTATTGTGTTTACGTCATTTATCTGCACTTAAGTTTCCACAAATAGGTGTCAGTGAAGGAGTAGAATAATATTCAAACGATAAAAGGTAACAATAATATAATTGATTTTACATTTTATGTAACAATAATATAATTGATTTCCCAAACATAGCTAATATTAACCAGTTGTCATTTGTATTGGGTGGATATTTTTGTGAATTACAAGAGATGATAGCCTAGATGTTCCTGTACAAGAGGATAAGAAGGTAAGGGTGTTTCTACTTTCCTTTAATACATTTGGAAAATGATTTCTACTTATCACAAAGGATTTGGAAATTTCTGTGAAAAAATGGCAATTTTAGAATATTAATTGCTCATTAGTAAGCTGTTCCCAGTTGAAACAATGGAAAACTCCAGGAAAGCCAATTTATGCAAAGGGAAAACCCCACCTGTCCCCTCCGTTTTTATGGTCCTTGGGAAGGGCGAGGACAGGAAGAGGAAGGACAGGTATGCACTGTGTTCACTAGAATGGGATATGAGATTGAACATGCTATTCACCTCTGAGCATAAACGATAATGATTCCATTATATTCTGAATTTCAGAGGAAGGCGTGAGCTCCACCCGGGCTCTAAGGCAGATGAGTTTCCACTCCAGGCCTTAGATTTTCTGTACACAAAGAGGTTTAATCTAGTCTCTACCTGTGCCCTTGAAGTATCTCTCTGCTATTATTAGAGAAAATTAATAGACTTTAAAAGGTGGTCCTCTGTTTCGATTATCATACAATCTAAGATATTTGTAAATCTATTTCTGTCAACCAAAGGACAACATGGAAGCTGCCAGAGAACATTAAAAAGTACACTTGGCTTGGCATCAACAGATCTGCATGTGATTTTGAGATTGTCATTTATTAACTTTGAGCAAATGACTGCAAATTTGTTTGCCTTCTTATTTATAAAATGCAGATAATATATAAGAAGGCAATTTTGAAATCAAACACTTTACGTGGTGGATTTGCTAGTTTTGAGAACTAACAAAATGACATGGGATTCAATTTGCTGATACAGTGAAGGGAAACAAAAATACATTTAACTCATCTGGGGAGTTAAAATCAGGCAAGGGGTTGTTGTTCCAACACTTAAAACAGTTTCTAAATCTTATGAAAAAATTAAAATAACATCTCTGTACCCAACTCCAACTATATGAGACTCCTTTCTGTGAAGGAAAGCTTGGTTTTCCAAATTAGCATAATCCACTGTGCATTTACGTTGATTAATTTAGTCCTCAATTTTTGTCAATTTGAGAGACTATCTTCTCATTTCCGTATTTCTTGAAAGTATTTTGGGCCCCAGGATGGGATTATGTGTCATTTGGGCTTTTAAAATATTTATTTGCTGCTCCTGAGGATTTATAAAATCTACATAAAAGCTATAAGTAAACTCATTGTCCCAGATTCTGTCTGTCTAGAATAGTAGTAAAGAGATACCTCGATGCTACTGAATAGTTCAGGGTATAACACAGTAAATGAAAACCCACAGTGACAAATAATTAATATACACTTCCTCAGAGGGAGGACAACCGACTCTCCCTCTGGGTCCACAAAACCTCTGAGCCAAGTTGAAGAATGATGGCTGACACCGAGAGCCTCCTGCAATTAATTTTCTGAGACAGACAATGACTCAGGGGCAGGAGGATTCACAGAAGTCCATGAAAGAAGAGCCATTCCAACAGTTCTACTGTTACCCTAGAGATGGGGTGGAGCAGTCATCATGGCTGCAGCAATGGCGGGGACAGTAAGAGCAGAGGAGCCAGGAGAGCATGAGATGGTGGTAGGAGCAGGGAGAAGACACTCCCATGGATGCCACAGCATTTCATCCACATGGTGCCTCTGTGATCTGGGAGACCCTAATCAGAGATGGTTGGACAGGGGAATAATAGTTCATGCAATTTAGTTACCATGTGATTCTTTCTTTCAAATTAAGTGGCTCTTAATTGTAGCCAAATTTGTCCTCTAGGGAACACTTGGCAGTGATGGAAAATAAACATTTTTAGGTGTCATGGCAGAGGTGATTTGTGCTACTGTTATCTAGTGGGCAGTGGCAAGGGGTGCTGCTACATCAAGCACCATAGAAAAGCACCACGACAAAGAATCATCCACCCCAACTTCAGTGGCTGAGGAGTGAGACATTTTGAGCTAGAGGAAGGGTTCCTTTTTTTAAAAAAATATTTATTTTTTAATTATAGGTGGACATTATTTTATTTTATGTGATGCTGAGGATCAAACTCAGTGCCTCATGCATGCCAGGCGAGTGTTCTACCTCTGAACCACAACCCCAGCCCAAGGAAGGTATTTTTAAGGGTGAAGTTTCAACCAATCCATCTAGTGGGTGGAGGATCTTGAAAAAATAGAATAACTTTTTTGACCATCCTAGGTAGAAAAACTCCTATTATAAATATTTAACACAAAACCAACAAATGGTCAATTCAGACTATGTTTACTTAATGTTTTGAAAATGAGCAAGGAAAAATTATAGTGATTAGGATGTACTTTCTATGTTTCCAAACAGTGACCTTAAATGTTTTTTTCAATTTTGGCTGCTTACCAGAATTACCTGTGGACATTTACAAGTATTATTTGAAATTCCAACTCATGTATGTGTACACACACACACACACACACTTTTCTAAGTTTTATTTTTTTAAAAAGTTGTTATTTAGATATAGATGACTGTAGGGTATATTTTAATATATTATACATACATGGGGCACAACCCATTACAATTTTGATCTAATTCTTGTGGTTGAACATGATGTGGAGTAACACTTATATTTTTTAAAAGCACTAGACGAGATTCTGATGCAGAATTCAACAGGGTTGAACACCATTGTTTCGAAGTCATATGAAGAAAGCTCACCTGACTTACATAACATCCTCCCAAGGCTACTCTGCTTACAAACTGATTGTCCAGGTGTTTTAGTTGAGAAGAAGATCATGAATATATAGAAATATGTACCACTACCTCCCTTCTAAATTTTTTTAGAGTCTAAGTTTAAAGAAGAGCTACAATAATTTGGGAATACCTAGATACAGGTGCTCACAATAAATTTTTTTTCATATATTTTTAAAATTTAATTTTATTTTAAACTTAAATTCATTTTTAACTGATTCAGAAAAACATAAAAATTGTGCATACTAATGGGATAACATGGAATGTTTTGATACATCTATATTTTAGGTGATGTGAAACATATCTGTACCTTCAAATAGTTACTATTTCTTTACAGTGAAAATTTTAACGTACTCTTGCCTCTTGCTTGTTTTTAAGAATGAAAAGTGTGTGGCCCACTTAGACTTGATGAGATATTCAGGCAATCTGCATTACTATTCTTAAAAAAAGTTATCCCTTATATTTCCTCCTTTGCCCTCATGGCCTCTTTATGACCCCTTTCTCCCAACACACACATATTTGAATAAAGTTCCTGATGAGGAAACAGGCTACGGAGATTAAGTTCTCAAGATTACACAGGAAATCAGGGGCAGATGGAGATCACATTTCCAGCAACCAATCCAGAAGTCCCACCTAAGGAGTTTTTCGGAATTCTGCAAGGGCAATCCTGTGCCAGAGGTTTCAAATGAAAGAAACGACAAGCTGGTTTGCCCACTCGAAGAAAACACACAGAAATACACATCCACAAATGTGGAAAAACGTCACTTTGAATTTTGATTCTCTCCATTGTTTATCTTCTTATTTCAACAGAACGTTCTAGTCAATATACACCAGAATCATATGAGCACAAGATAAACTACTAAGCCTAAATCATTTATTTTCCTGCTTTTAATGAAACTTCCTTCTTCTTCTTCTTCCTCCTTCTTTCTTTTCTCCTGTTCCAATCAGGAGGGGCTTTTTTCTTCTCTTCCCATCTTGAGGAAAGATTCATCTCCTAGGGTTATCAATGCCTAGGAATTATTGAGGGACATCTTCATTTTTTGAAAAAAATACAACATTATTTTTAGTTGTGTGATTGAATCCACAGCAAGCACAGTACAAATAATTTCAAGGGCTCCTCATTTGCATGGAAGAAATGACTAATCGTGATTAATGAAAGCTCTCAGAACTTTTGATGACAGTTTTATTGGGAAATGTGAATATGGAAACAGCTATCATTTCTGTCTCTAAAAATCACTGCCATAAAAAAGAGTAAAAAACATTATGGAGCCCAAAAAAAGCTGTGCTTTTACATTGAAAAGTGAAAATGGAATAGAAAGGCAAGTCAATACAAACATTATGTGCTCCAGATGAGTTTTACCACATGACCACAGAAGAGTGAGGCCGGATTCTGAGCAAGAAGGGACAAAGTTTGGAGAAATTCAAGCTATAAAACCTTCATGGTGTTATCTGAAAAGAATGTCACATTTTATTTTGTGACCCTGGAAAAATGGTAGCTGATAATTGTAATTTACTGTCAAATGCCAAAGGTGGTTTTGATTATCAAGCTGTTTCTCTTTTGCTCTTGACTCTGGGAATTATGGGCTGGCCAGATAGTCTACAGCATAAAGCATCACAGCCTTGTGTTTGGAGACCTGGGTTCCACTCCCATCTCCACCACACTGGCCCACTGTTTGGCCACGGCAGTTGCTAACTCTCTGCACCTAGGTTTCCAAACATAGGAAGGCATGGGTAGGAAAGCACATGGGTTACTGAAATAATGCAAGATTCCCATCTCCTGAGGGGTCACACTTCTTCCTCTGTAAGATGTGAGGATGATAATACCCACCAGATAAATGGTGGCAAGGATTAATGGAGATAATATTTGTGAAATGTTGAGGATATGGAGAAAAAGGTACAGTCATACCTTTCTGGTGAAATGGAAATTGGTGCAACCATTCTGGAAAGCAGTATGGAGATTCCTCAGAAAACTTGGAATGGAACCACCATTTGACCCAGTTATCCCACTCCTCGGGACTTAAATTCAGTATACTACAGTGATGCAGCCACATCAATGTTTATAGCAGCTCAACTCACAACAAATAAACGATGGAATCAACCTAGGTGCCCTTCAACAGATGAATGGATAAAGAAAATGTGGTGAATATACACAATGAAATATTACTCAACCTTAAAGAAGAATGAAATTGTGCCATTTGCCAGTAAATGGATGGAACTGGTGAATATCATGCTAAGTAAAATAAGCAAATCCCCCCAAACCAAAGCCCAATTATTTTCTCTGATATGTGGATGCTAATTCACAGTAATGGGGCGGCAGGGCCGGGGGCTAGGGAAGAAGAGACGTACTTTACATTCGACAGAGGGGAATGAAGGAAGGGAAGGGAATGGGAGTAGAAGGATAGTAGAATGAATCAGACATTATTACCCTGTGTGCATATATGACTATACAACCGGTATATAACCGGTATATAACCGGTGTGATTCTCCATCATGTGCAACCAGAAGAACCGAGAAGTTATACTCCATTTATGTATGATGTGTTAAAATGCATTCTACTGTTATATATAACTAATTAGAACAAATTAAAAAAATATAAGAAATATAATGCACAGTTGGTACATGTGCATCTACTCACTGTATATATCAGAATGTGTATGTATTTATGCCTTTATACCATAGGTACTTTTTTTAAAATCTTAATTGATGAGAACTTTGGAGAAAGTTAAAAATGTGATATTTAAATGTAAGTTATTGTTTTTTAATATATATATTTTTTAGTTGTAGGTGAACACAATAACTTTATTTTATTTTTATGTACTACTGAGGATCAAACCCGGTGCCTCACACATGCGAGGCAAATGCTCTACCACTGAGCCACAACCCCAGCCCCAAGTTATTGTTTTAAGCTTTTTGAATAACTTGACTTTGGGAATAAAAATCTCCTAACTCAATAAAAAAAATGTCCAGAAAGCTGAGAAGAAGGGTACAGGGATATTGGCAGATCCAGAGGTGAGCAATGTCCCCCAAAAGATGAATATTGCATTCTCAAAATGTATTCCTTCAGAAACTACAGCCCTCCCCAGGGAGTGCAGAGCCTCACACTTTTGCTTCTCTTTCAGGTCTGTATATTCACAGAGAATATGCACTCTTAATTGGATGGACAGAGCAGAGAGGAACATGTACTCAGCACCGAGCATTTCTTTTGGTGAAGGCTGATCTCTGTGTCCCTAACTATTGCCACACAAATCAGTGATTTAACAATATCAGTTTTAAAGATCTGTGAGTTGTCTGGGAGATTGGCTGATTCTGGCTGGATTTGAGGGACGGCTCAACTTCAGATCTGTGTCAGCTGGGCTTTTGTGGGGATGGTTCTGCTGTGTGCCTGACTGTCTTGGGGTCATGGCTGAAGGAGCAGCTGCTAACCAGAGGCTCCCCTTCCCACTGTACTGATGGCAGTACAAGATGGCAAACTCAGTCACTCAGAAAACATTTATCAACTTAGAGTTGTTATGACCAGCAACACTTTATTGGTCAAAAAGTCACATGGGCAAATTCGATGTCAAGGGGCAGAGAGAACATTGTGTGTGTGTGTGTGTGTGTGTGTGTGTGTTGGTGAAGGGAAATGAGTTAATCTGAAGCTTATTGTACCATAATCTAAATATTATTAGTTTCCTATTACCACAAATTTAGTGGCTTAAAGAAATGCAAATTTATTTTCTTTATTTTTTGGAGATCAGAAGTCTAAAGTCAGTTTCACCGGGTTAAAAGTTCCATCAGGGTTGATTCATGCTGGAGGCCCTAGGGAAGAATCTATTGGACATTTTCAACTTATACAGATCGCCTGCTTTCCTTGGCTCCTGTCCCTTCCTTCATGTTTAAAATCCACAGTGCAACATCCTCAAATCTCTCCTCCACATCTCACATCTAGTGAACTGGATCCTTCCACTTCCCTCTTATAAGGACCTTCATGATTATATTGGGCCTCCTTAAGTTTTCCTGGATAATCTCTCCATCACAATATCCTTAATTTCCTCTGCAACGAAACTTGTCACATAAATTATCCTACCCACAGGTTCCAGAGATTAGACTGGACATCTTTGTGGGAGCCATCATTTAGCTTTCTGTATTAAAATACGGCAGAATTGGTTGTTAGACCACTCCCTGCCATGGGTCTGGCCTGATTCCAACTGGGAGTTCTTACAACTGAAATTCCTTTGCTCTGAATTCTGTTGAGTAGGTGGAACCAGAAGAGCGTTCTTCACAGGCTTTTTCTATTCTGAAAGGACAAAACAGTGTCAGCTACCATGGTGGGAATAGAAATTGGCCTTGAAGCATGTTTTTAAAAAATGTAATCAAATCTCCCCTCTATTATCTTACAATAATATGATTGTAGGGAGGTCACTATGTTTCCAAATGATTTTTTACACTGTACCTAAGTGGGAGTAGTGGTTTATATTAAGAAAAATCTTTTATGCTTTTATACATGTTTTATATTTTTAAAAGTAGTTTTTGCTTCATATATTGTTATTTATATTTTTTATATATTACATGTTTTATGTTGTTATATATGTATCTTCTCATATATTGATATCTATTATGAATTAAATATATGCAGACATGTTTATCTTACATACTTGAAGCCAAGGATCTGACTTTAACTTGTAATATTAATGGTCTCATTATTATGATGTGCCTTGATGTAGATCTGTTGTAATTTTGTACATTTAGTATCATGTAAGCCTCTTGTATTTGGTTTTTCAATTCGTTCTTCATACTTGGGAAATTTTCTGATATTATCTCATTGAAGAGATTGTGCATTCCTTTGGCTTGAAACTCTGTGCCTTCCTCTCTCCCAATAACTCTTAGATTTGGTCTTTTGATGCTATCCCATAATTCTTGGATGTTCTGTTTCTTTCTTCACTATGTGATCAACTATTTTCCAGATTGTATACTTTGTCTTCATTGTCTGACATTCTTTCTTCCAGGTGATCTAGTCTGTTGGTTATGCTTTCTATTGAGTTTTTTTTTATTTGATTTATTGCATCCTTCATTTCAAGGATTTCTGACTATTTTTTTTTTTTAGTCTCTATCTCTCTCTTGAAGTAATCTTTTGCTACCTGTATTTGTTCTCTTATCTCATTGTTGGAGTGATCAATTTTCCCCTGTATTTGCTCACTAAGGTCATTCTTTAATTCACAGATCATTTTAATTATGAACCTTCTGAACTCCTTCTCTGACATTTCATCAACTTCGCTGTCTGTGGGTTCTTATATTATAGTGACCTCTTTTGTTTGGGGGCACTTTCCTCCCTTGTTTTTTCTTGTTGTCTATGTGTCTTCTTTTCTTGCAGTGTGGATCTGAGATATTACAGTTCCTTCCCTATATTCTTGTAGTATCTTTGCAGATTGTCTGTACCTCACCTTGATGTTAGGCTTCCAGACCCTGCTCGTGTCTCTCAATGCATCCTGGATCTGGGACCTGCATAAGTTGGAGTGGGCGGATCTGGGCCTCTGGGCTTAATCTCCATGGTAGTCTGCTGGTCAGAAGGGGCCGGTCCTGCACCAGAGGCTATGCTCCAGTGATGTCTGCCCCATCGGGGAAGGGGTGGACCAGGCCTGCTGTGCACCTGGGCCCCACAGAGGGTGAAGCCAGTGTGGGTGGATCTGGGCTTGACCTCCCGTGGTAGTCTGCTCAGTCTCATTGTTTATCTACTAAAATTGCCTTCATTGTTACCAGCTATTAGCATATTTTCTTAAATAAATCCCTTAAACATCTTCTTTGTACTATGTTCACAAGAACATAGAAACTTAGAGTATAAATCATAATTTAAAGACTATTTAAAATAGGATCATGTGATATAAGGATAACACACATGAAATATTATGCACAAGTGATTTTGTAAATTCAAAGTTCTATTAAGCAAACCAATCTCAAAGGCAAACAGTATTGATTCAATGCCAACGCTGACTTCTTGTTTGTATATCATTGTGTAACAGATTTTATGGATCAGAACTGTCAGTAGCCTATTCTTAAGTATTTTTCCCCAAATGAAATCTCTAAAATATGAAATCCATAAACTATTAAAAAATTTTTATAGTTTTTTCAGTCTCATCATTTTGTCCATTAAATTTTGCAGACTTTATGTTTAGATATTTAAATCATGATATAGTGGGGCCATGCTAAGTGACAAATTTGCGTACTTAAATCTTGATGTTTTAAGCATTACAAAGGACAACACAAATGGCAATCTTCTGAAATTAGTCATCCATCTTTGTCTATGTCTTATTTTAAACAGACCATGACCCATGCATCACTATGATGTGCACATGGGTGATTCCAGTTGTGCCCTATAAAATTATCTGAAACCATCATTTTACCATCTCCATAATTCATGGAAGGTCTATTCCATAATCCTTCTCAATTTCAAGATTTTGTGACACAAAAACATATAGATGGTCTTCTTTCCTGTAGTTCTCTGGAGAAGGAGAGCTTAGTTAAATTGGGTAATGACCTGTGATACCAAGAGGAGCCACATTTGATCTTTTCTCCAAGGCTGAGTACCTGATGCACAGTTCACGGATCATGGAGCTCATGGCCATAGTTTTATGGAGAGATGGAAGACAAAACCACCAAAATACTAATGGGATAATTTCTTTGTCCAGGGATTAAGTTTATGATTTCTTAAATTAAAAGTAAATTGAATTGTTAAGATCATTGTACTATCATGTGTAACTAATACAAAAAAAAAGTAAATTACCTTTTCTTGTGACTGTGAATGAAAAGCACATACTCACTGTTGTTAAAGTACTGAAGGTTTCCCCAAGTATCCAAATTGGATGAATTGATATGTACAGGATTATGGATGAAGATCTGTTCTGAGTTTACATGTTAATCTGTAGATAGGTATTTACATTTCTTTTTAAAATGAGAGACTTATAAATGTGATTATTAGAGGTTATCATTTGAGTTAGCCATATGTGAAGCATAGGTTTCTGAGGTCTGTTTGTAGGGTCTGATTTGTATATATGTACTGTGGGAGGTCATATGGAGTGGCAGTGAGTGACACTATAAAACTTGCACTTGGCTGTGCTTGCAGACACTTCAGAGGGAAGTGATGGCCTTGGTATTAAACAGATTTATTTAGACAAAAGTAACACAAACTTATTGCTGAAGGATGTTAGATAATCTGGCTCAGAGAAGGTGATCCTGGAGAACCTGGTTCTTCAGATACCAGGAACCAGGCAAGATCCAGGAAAAGGATCTTGAGAGAAAGAAATATTTTGTTGATAACTTTATCAGAGTGTTGCATCTGAATAATTAAGTTGCTTCTCTCAAAGTTTAGTTGCTTTCTAAATCTCAAGGAAAGACTTTATTGAGTATTTTTTATTTAGCTACTCCTTATTTAAGGAGGGCAGCAGCAGATTGTTCCACCAACACAGCTCAAAACGGGTGTGTGTGTTTATGTGCATGCAATAAGGAAATCATTGCCTTGGGATTGGATTTCTATCACTATGTAAAAATTTCAGACAGATTTGAAAATGCAAGAAATGTAGACTAGCTAGAACAAGGCACACTATTAACCTGTTTAATATTGTACCTTATTTCTTTATTTGTGCAGAGAAAACTAAGGAAGGCCAAAATCATGAGCTGCTTTCTGGAGTTATTAGATAGGATCAGCTCTGAGTTACTAACCTAGAGTGAAGGACCTTTGAGCCTGGGATGTTCTTGGAGATAATATAGCAAAGCAATTACGCAGCTTTTCGGAAGAGAGATGACTTTTGTGATATCCAGAAAGCAGGAGCATATTTCATAGCTTCTGGACAGGATGTCCCACTTTTGATCTTCTTATGATGCAAGGCCTGTGTTCTGATTCATCCTAGCCTGTTGTGTGTGCCAGCGCTCATGTTGAGAACACCATGACAACTTTCTGTGCACATATCCTTCTGTAGCAAGGATGGAGTTTATCCCAGAGGCCAGAGGACAGTAATTCATCTCCAGATAGCTCGATGGAGTTGAAGTCCAGGAATGTAGAACAGGGTCAGCCAGCTATTGAGACTCTGAAGTGTAACTTTAGCTTGGTTCAATTTTTGGTGGAGAATATGGCATAAGAAAAAGGGTTATGGTTGTATAACAATGATTATCTTTGGTTTCAAAACATTTACTTACAAAATAATCTTCAGGGGCATGTAATCACTGTGAAATTATAGAGTGTAACTTTCCAATCAAGCTGTATATGATCATCAAAGCAAAGACACAAGGAAAGTCAGTTCAGCGTAGATCTGTGAGCCATGCTAGTAGGACAAGACTGCATTCTAGTAGTAGCTTATTGTCCCCTGACCCCTCAGTGAGGTGACTGTCAAATCACAAAATTTCCATGTGTCCCAGTTTCTTTAGCTGAAAAACAAACACAATAACATGCATATCTAGCTCAGAAGATCTTCTCTGGGAAAGATTAAGAAAACTTTTCCTTAATCTATTTTTTTCAAAGAACAAGTTGCTAAATCCCAAGGAAAGGCTTCAGTTTATGCCTAAAGGCATAATAGTATTTAGGATTTGCTTTATCATTTTCTTTGATACTGCTATGAGTTTTTTTATGTTATGCTACTTTATAATTGGCACTTATTATATTGTGTCTCTGGGATTGACATAGAATATGGCTTCTTTAAATATTTAATAGCAAAATAATAATAATAGCAATAATTATTTATGAACTTAATTATTCTTTGACAGACACTGTGATAAGCATTTTGTGTAATTATCTCACTCTGCTAAGCAGATATTGTGATCTCCAATTTTAAAGATGAACTAGAATTCATATTTCTCCTTGTTTATTTTCCCATTCCCCTCACAACCTCTTATATGTAATTTTGTATAACAATGAGGGTCTCCCTCCATTACCATGCAATTTCCCTTCTCTCTCCCTTTCCATCCCACCTCATGTATCTGTTTAATGTTAATCTTTTCTTCCTGCTCTTCCTCCCTGCTCTGTTCTTAGTTGCTCTCATTATATCAAAGAAGACATTTGGTATTTGTTTTTTAGGGATTGGCTAGCTTCACTAAGCATAATCTGCTCTAGTGCCATCCATTTCCCTGCAAATTCTATGATTTTGTCATTTTTTAGTGCTGCGTAATACTCCATGGTGTATAAATGCCACATTTTTTTTATCCATTCATCTATTGAAGGGCATCTGGGTTGGTTCCACAGTCTAGCAATTGTGAATTGTGCTGCTATGAACATCGATGTAGCAGTATCCCTGTAGTACGCTCTTTTAAGGTCTTCAGGGAAAAGTCCAAGAAGGGCAATAGCTGGGTCAAATGGTGGTTCCATTCCCAACCGATGTGATTCTGCAATCTGTATTTTGGGTAAAATTGGGAGTTCATAACCAACTTGAATCTAATGTATGAAATATGATATGTCAAGAGCTTTATAATGTTTTTCAACAACCAATAAAAAAAAATTCAGAAGTAGAATATTTTCTATTTGAATGTGTAAACCAATGAACAAGAGTTGAAAATTTCGCAAATAGTATCAAGATGTACATGTATGTGTAAAATGAAGATATAACAATAAATAAATACTTGTGAGAGGAATCACAAAAAAAAAAAAGATGAACTAGAACTTAGAGTTTGGAGAAGTTGGTCATCCCTTTTCTAAGTGGCAGATATTAGATTCAAACCCTTCTTATTTTGCTCTTGGTCACTCATTGCCTAAGAATTTTTTTATTCCAAGGTTCATATGTTGAAATTCTAACCCCCAGTACCCATGAATATAAAATGAGGTCGTTAGGGGTGTGTACTAATCCAATTGGACTGGTGTTCTTATAAGAAGAAGAGATCAAGACACAGACCACACCGCTGGCTGACTGAGGGAAGACACAGAGAAAGCAGTTATTCACAAGTTGAGAAGCCTCAGACAAAACAACCCTCTGATGCCTTGATCTTTAACGTCTATCCTCCAAAATTGTTGGATAAATAATTTCTGTTGTTTCAACAAAGCAGTCTGTGGTATTTGTTATGCTCTCCTTAGCAGATTAATACAACCACCATTATATCTTTTCATTCCCATTAAAGAGAAAAGATGTCCATCCTGGAAATGCTTAACCGATCTGAAAAAAATATCACCAGGTGAAAACCAAAGAAATTCCAACTCTTTTCCATCTCTCTCTGATGTTACCTAACTGTAGAACCTTCTTCTCATCCTTTCTGAGGTAGACTACTTTATTGCTCAACAATTATTTACTCCCCTCATTTCCATGGGAGGACTATACTTCCCTGCTCTGCCCCACTGCTGCTTGCTTGGTCTTGTGACTATTGTAGCCAACCAGGTGCTGGCAGATGGAAGGCAAACAGAAATGTTCGCACATAGCTTCACCTTTCTTAGGGCCATGGAACAAACACACATTGAAGCAAATTGAGCACATCTTAATGCACGAAGCAGGAGTTCAGCCTGGCTCAGCTGACTTGTAGTTGACTTTTAGACTTGCAAAATAAATTTTGTTTTAAGCACTATATTCAAAGTGGTGTGTGTGGGGGTGTGCAGTTGTTCACATGTGAGCAACATTATTGCGACAATAGCTGTTGCATGTGTTATCATTTAATTCTATGATATCTATTAACATACTATGTCTGGGTCAGATTGTGTAATGAAATTCTCCTTCAGTAAATCTTGTTTGAAATGGAACAAACCCTCACACCAAGCTTCCCCCAAGGTTCTCTACATCTGGAGCTCAAATTTTAGAGATTCATGCAACTAAGTTTAATGATTTGCCAGGCTTGCAGAATCTCTTTCTAAAGGGAAACTTGGATAAGAGAGCAACTTCCAAAGATCAAGTCAATGAATGTCAAAGTGTTATTATTTGTTAAACAGCTTAAACAGGATAAAATATGTCAGAGAAAAGGGTAGTGAGAGGGAGGAGTATATACAGTGGAGAGCCCAGAATGAGGAAGTGAGCAACACCAAAGATAAATGTCATGCTCCTTACCGTTTGGAGGAATTACCAAATATCCACCAATGGTAGAATGAATTGATAAACTGTGATTCATTCATAAAATGGAATACCCTGAATACTGCTGAAAGTCACTTCTTTTGGAAATGAGGTCACTGCAGATATAATTAGTTTAGTTCAAATGAGGGTATAATGGAATGGAGGTGGGTCTGTAATCCAATAAGACTAGTGTCCTTTTAAAAAGAACACAATGCACCATCAGAGAGATCCATCCACATGGACATGAAGTCAGGAGATGGCAATAGGCATCCACAAATCAAGGAATGCCAACAACTGCCAGTAAGCCACCAGAATCTAGGGGAGAAACATGGAGCAGATTAACAGCCTCAGGAGGGAACCAATTCTGCTGACGCTGCAATCTCAAACTTCTGCCCTCTAGAATTGTGAGAAAATACATTTCTACTCTCTAAGTCCCCAGTTTGTGGCTCCTTGTGACAAGTGTCTTGGTAAACCAATACACCAATGAAATGAGCTGACCAAGATGGCTGATTCTATTGACTATATTTTTAATGGATGAAGCTAGACATTGAGGACATACAATAAAAGCCCATTTATATAAAATCTCAAATTCAAAGAAAATGTACAGTGATTTCCTTTAGAAAAGCTTAAAAGGACCTAGAGTCCTGTCATATTCTTATTTCCTAACTGTGTGGTGATAGCATAGGTATGCTCACTTTGAAATAGTTTATTGAGTTGCATTTATATAATTTGTGTATTTGTTTATATGCATGCTACACACCAATGCAAATGTTTAGAAGTACAGATGGGAAGATATAGTGAGGGAAAGGAATGAAATTAGAAGATTTAGAAGTAGCAGTTGACATTGTCTTTGGGTACCTGAAGGGGGGCCTGGAACTTAACCCAGAGCACAATGGAGTGTTCGGCTTGGATAAGAGAAAAGACACCTTTATGCTTGCTAGGGAGACTCTAGGAACAGTGTAGCAGAAGTGGGGCCCATTAAAATCTATCAGTCTCCATTTTATCAGAGTTCTCTTCTTTCCTCTATCTCAAATAAAAATTGAGTTTAGAGTTTCAAAAATATTGTTTTTGGCAAGCCTCTTTGCATTTTCTAAGATTCATTTAAAACACCATCCATTTCTCTGGCAAAGCCAGGGAGCCCTTGTGTCTATATGAAATGACTTCTGTTGCTATGGGTAACTGAATGTTTACTAGAGAAAATATTACCAGTTAATAATAGCCTGGATGGAAATAATGGCCACTGCTAGGCTTTCAGAGTTACACACCATCAATTTCCAATTTGCTGAAATAGGTGCAATTTGCTTTTTGAGCTTGAATGCATGACTTTTTCCAGGCCTCTATGATCTTTCCCCCACACCACGTACCACAGACCCACACCCACACACCCATATGCTTCTAAAGAATGTTCTGCTTGTCCCAAATGATGATAGAGGGAAACAGTTATGCTGGAGCCTCGTCATGATTTCAACAGTAGGAATAATGAATAAATTAGAAGGTTACTATTTATTGGCTTTGGTTAATAGTGGCATCGCAGAGGGAATAATCATAGAAAGAAAGTATAATTCATACTATTTCTTATACTCAGCCTTTTCCAAAATCTCATTCCCAAAGAGCAAACCAACAAGCAGATGTGTTGGATTATCCTGTCAAAAATCTTGCCCGTGCATAACAAAAATGCCTTTTAAAATATTCAGCGTACTTGCATCCTGGGTCTGAACTATTTATGCATTTGTTCCTTTATCAATTGGTTACTTCTTTCCATTATTCATTCATTCAGCAAATATTTATTGACCCAGTCACCAACCTAGTTCCTGGGGATACAGATGCCTGCCTATGTCCTCCGAGGACTTGCATTATTTTGGTGAAGCTGTCCCTCTGAGCCTCAGCCTTCCTATTCAGTGCCAGGTATCCGAGTGTGGCTTGGACGGAGGGAGGAAGAGTTCATGACTCACATTCCACGTCTTCCCACAGCCAGTCACCCACGCGTTGGAGGCTGTTTGTGGCATGGGGGTGGGTAGACTGGAGCATAGACTTGTGGGAGGAAAATCTCTCCTCCAGCATCAAGGAAACAAATAGCACCCCTGAGACTCCCTGCTGTGATTCCAGAGAAAATCTGGAGATACAATCAGCTACCATGACAACCACTTCTATCATCTTTTCTCCAGGTCTATAGGCATGCAAGTCAGTGAGCTGGCCAGTATGACTCTGGGTCAACATGGAGTAGGAGGAAAAGTTCACCATTGGAGATAGACTCTTTATCTCTAAGTCAGTGCTTCTCAATATGAAAGAGAGTTACTGGATGGGGAGAGGGAAGGTTCAGACATGAAATTCAGATTTCCAGATTCCACCCCTTGAGATGGTATTTCCGATTGTGTTTTAAAATTAGAGCTTAGGAATCTGTACTTTAACAAGTCCCCAAGCCTGCTTTGATGACAGCAATCTCAGTCCACACACCTGCCGAAGAAAGACCAGGCTGTCGGTTTGGATATGAGGCTCTAAAAGTGGACATTGAAGCAGGGAAAACTGAGAGGCAAGAGAGACCAGTTAGAAGAATAATGGTCCATGTGATAGTTGATGAGCCTGGTGTAGTAGTGAATTTGGAGAAGGGAGAGGAACTCTAGAGAGATTTAGAACGTTGAGTCATGGAACCCTGAGAAAGATCGATCAGATGTGGGAAGTAGAGGAGTTACAATCACAAATATCCATGTGATAATAGGAATTAAAATACTGTGAAATAGGAAAGCCATAGCCAGGAGGTTACTCTGTAAAATAAAAACCTGCAAAGGTGGCTCCTTCTCCTCCCACAGGAGCCTTACCTGCTATTAGTCTCCCAGAGAGAGGGTGCCAGAGGAGTCCATGAGCAAGCCACTCCTTTATCAGGGCCACCAATGGCACTCTGGCATGACCTAGGGCTGCCAGAAAATGTGTGGGACCACATGATTGAGAATATATGACATTTATTTAAGAATATGCATCATTTTTACAGCTTGCTTTGTAAGTCACTTGCCGGATAAATCATTTTTATGGTAGCTAGGGGGAAAGTCAAGGAAACAGGTACTGGGAAGTGTATTTTTTGGTCTAAGAGGTGGAAAAAACGAATGGTTAGTTTCCAGTTAGTACATGTGTTGGCTCTTTGATTTTGTGACACACATATATCCCATTTTGGTACTATGTGCTTTGGAACCAGGGTCACTCATTTGTGACCTATGGGCCAAATTTATTCAAGTCCATTTCTTAAAATACTGCCTATTGTTTCTTCCCCCTTATGACAATAGAGTTTTGTAATTGACAGGGACTGGTCTGCCAATTCCAGAGTAATTTACTATCTGGCTTTGTACAGAAGAAGCTTTCCAATGCCTGCTTTAGCACTATCCTTTAAAAAGGTGGAATCACTCGGAGGTACTTCCCTAATGATTGGCATCAAAGAAAAATGATAATTTTTAATAACTAAGGTGATCGATGTTTGTAAAATGCTTTTACATACAGGTGAGCCTAATGACATCAATTAAAAGGGCTTTGAGGTAGATATTTCAAGTCCCTATTTCTTGAATGAGTGGGAGGAGGAAGAGAGCTGAAGCAATTTTCTTGGCTTTCACTTTGGAGAACTGGATCCAGGACTCCAATATCCTGAGCCTAGTGGTTTTCACTAATGTGATTCCACCCTAAAGCTGAGGGTTTCTACTTATGGAGAAACACATCTAGTGGAATTTCCAAAGTGCCGAGACAGACCTTGAGTGCCCAGACATCTTGATCAAAATCTCAGTATTAGAAATGTATTCCTGTGGATCCACAATTTCCTCTCCCAAGGTGTAATTTGAATTCAGGCGGTGGAGGGGCAGGTAGTCAGGCTAAATCTGGCCCTAAGTCTCTTGGGTTTTCAGAAAAAAAATCTCTTAAGAGAATGCCTTTCTCCTAACAAGGAGATAGCCTGCTGGTGCGGAGAGGTGCTGCATATGGATGAGCAAAGCAGTGAGCACGGAGGGCAGTATTTCCAATATGACCAGGACACAGATGGGCACATCTGGAGTGGACATCAGGTAATCAGAAGAAATGAAAAGGACAAGCATTCAGGAGATGCTGAGTGTATTCTTCATATTCATGATTCTCTTGCTTAGTTTATGAGGAAGAAAGAGAGAGTAAGGGGGAAGGGAAGAGGGAGAAAGAGAGAATGGCACTTAGACAAATAAGAGATCACGGGTCTGATTTATTTTGGTGATTCTTACATTCTTATCATCTTCTCCTTGTTTCTCTGTGACCAATTCCCCCATCCCCACCCCCATTTCATCTCATGTGGCCTGGACATGCACAGCCCGGGTGCTGACAAGCTTCCCCAGAAAGAGAAATTTGGCTTTGTGAGAACTGGAGAATCATATCTCCAAGGAGGTTTCTTGCCACTAGAGTGTCAGTAGAGCAAATTTGTGGACTGTAAATATTCTCCAGCAGATTATAAATTTTGGACATGGCACTAGCAAAGAGAAGATGGGACAGCAGCAAATGTCAGGACCATATCGTTTCCAGTTAGAATGGAGTCAATATGATATTTTGTATGATACATTGTGTTCTTGCTCAAAGAAGTTCTTGGGAGGGAGAAGAAATTCTGCCTGCTTGTTTTGTGCCAAGTAATAATTAAAGGGGGAGACTGGGATGGAAAATTAGTTTGTTCCTTGAATGTTGTTAGAAAGATACTGGAATTGGGACCCCTTAGGTTGATGGCACCATTTTAACAAGTGGGAATTATGTACTTTTCTGCTTTGTTTTTCAGGGCAAGACAAAATTGTATTTAAATCCAGTAAGTCCATGATACGGAAATTTTTGTTTTAAAAAAGAACTTCATTTAAATAATGGAGCTGAAATACATGCCCCTAAATGTTGAAATATCACACTGTACCCTCATAAATGTGTACATGTGTTACTTGTTAATCAAAAAGATTTTAGAAAGAAAAATTATGGAGTGCATTTGGTGAGAAGGTTCATTTATCTATTTTGGGATACTCGTAATTAAATACAAAGAAAGATGCATTTTCCTAAGTGAAACCCAATGACCGTGAGACGTCTTGATGTTGCCCTGTGACCACGTTGTTTGGAGAACTTGACTAATGTGGTGGAGAAGCTTTCTCCATGAAGAAGAACGAACTGAACCAGGACCGGTATATTTTGTATGCCTTTGTTTTTACTCATAACTGACATCTTTAGAAAGATCATGCCTTTGTCTCTTGCTCAGTTTTCTTATCTATACAGTGAAGAGACTTCTAAGTTTTCTTTTACCTCTCAATATAATTCTGTGTTTTATTTTGACCATGACTCTGGTACACCTTCATTTTTTTTTCCTTTAGATCCTCTGGGAGGCCATTTTTTCATGTACTGACATTTTAAAATTAAGTCATTTTACCACAGAATTCTCATCCCTCCATATTATTCTTTCCAGTCATTTTGGAACCTATAGAGAATCTTGATGTCATGTAATTTGAAGAATAGGTCAGAGTCTCACCTTTTATCCAAAACATCCATGACAAATTGCCATCTGATCCTTCTCGTTCATCTCCAGGAACAAAAAGCCTGTTAGTTCCAAAGCTCTATGCATTTATGCAGGCTTAATTTCCATTGTGTCAAATATGACTAAAATCTTGTATAAGTCTCTGACATATTAGATTTAGTTAAGGGTGAAACTATTCTATTATTTTTAAGCCCATTTATTTGAGTAATATAATAGGCTCATTACTTCTACAAGAGTGTATCATGCAGCCATTCCAACCAAAGCTTATGAATCATTATGATTTCATCAAGTTTGAAGAGAAGGAATGACTGGCAGTGTGAATCAGCGCCAGAAAAATCACAAAACACATAGCTCTGTTTTTAACATTTGTGAAAGTGTTACAGCACAATTTTGCTTCAGAGGGAGGGAGGGAGACAGAGAGAGAGGGGAGAGGGGAGAGAGGAGAGGGGAGAGGAGAGGGGAGAGAGAGAGAGAGAGAGAGAGAGAGAGAGAGAGAAGGAGGCTGAACAACACTGGTGTGCTGATGTCATGATGATTGAGAAGTGGTTTCCTAGGCTGCTCCAGAGTCTTATTTGGAGTGAGATGTCTGCTTATAGCATGATGACATATGAAGCGAGTTTGTCACATTATTTCATCCCGTGTAAATTTCCCTGCTTCATTCCAGTCTTTTGTAGAATGTGGAATAAGGGGGTGTTAAGTCGTGAGCCCACAGTTGCACGGGAACATTCAGCTCAGGGAAGGCTGGCAGCCTGGAAGCTTCCTTTATGACACCCATTGGGTTCAACTCAACCTTTATGAGGAAATCTCCTCAACACTCTGAGTGATCCTGAGTTTCCTTGGGAAATGAACTTCAACAGAGGAGTGTACACATTTGTGGGGGCCAAACTCTGAAGCAAACCCAGTAGAATCTGGAGACTGTTCAAAGTTCAGGAATTGTTAGGTGTGGAATTCCTTTATAAGGTTGGCTTCTTGGAGTTGGGATGTGGCTGATGCTTACAGATCATTTCAGTTTCATTTAAACTTCCATTTAAAATGCATCATTTGATCTTCAACTCCTTCAGATAATTTGATTCTAATTATTTCAAATACTAACTTACATTTACTATTATTAATAGTTCAGGTTTAACCTGAAGGCTCCATGCTCAGCATGTAAATTACAATGTATAACAATAAAAAGAAACAAATGTGTAGATTAGAAATTAACATAATTGAAATTCAGAGGAAGAAGGAGTCTGGAAGGCTGTAGTTTTTGAGTTGGGCCTTAAAAAATGATACAAAGGAAGAAACAAGACAAGGGCTTCTGTGACCTTAACTTTTGATTCATTTTGTATTTAACCCATTTGGTAGCATGATCCCATTCTTCCTAGTCTGCATGTGTCCAACAAATGTGTTTCCTGTGTTAAACAAGATGAGAAGATTCTTGGCTGTATATGTGTGGGGGAGGGTAGTAAGAGATGGCATTTCCAGGGGCTTTTTTTTTTTTTCTGCCTCCACTCCCTTCTTCAGTTCATGTTATAGTTATTAAGTGCTAATATGTCAATCTCATCTACTCCTGAAGTGGAGCTCTTTGGAATCAACAATTAAACAGATAATTCTGGCCTCCCTGATTTGTTATTCCAGGAAAAAAAAAGAGACCCAAATAAATTCACAGGCAATAGTTCTAGACAACTGCTTTCAGCAATCGCGTTAATGTGTAAAGCAAATGCTTTTCCTGTTGCAAGTTTTCTGTTGGAGTGCATTTTGAAATTTAGCATCTGAAGAGAATATTTTAATTGCTACAAAAAGTGTGAGGAGTTGATTTTGTGAGAGTTTAACTTGCATGTGACTCATTGACTTGATCTATTTAAAATTCAGAATTTGGAGAAAAAGTGAAGATTTGGATTATTTCCAGGTAGAGATTCAGATTTCCTTTCATCGTTACTGTATTCTATTGACTTTGGAAAATGATGTCCATAAATGGGAAAAGAGGATGACAAAGAGTCTTTAGATCCTAGTTTGAACCTACGAGGACAATTTGTTATGCTGATTAGCATTTTACTCTGAGTAGGTTGCAGATTTTCTTGAAAAAAAAAATAGCAGCTGCTAAGGTTTATACATCTCAGCCCTTTGTCAAGGCCTTTTCTGTCTCTGGGCACGTGGTTCTGTGTTTTTCTTCTCCAAAGCTATCTCTAAACTGAGGCTCAGGTTGAGATGTTTTTTTTTCTGCCTTTGCCATCTGGAACAGACTATTTGTATTTTCACCCCTGGTTCCAAATCTCAGCTGGGACAGATCACATCTCCCTTATTTCATGTCATTCATCTTTTCATGTGTGTTGAGCAAGTGCCCACAATGCCGTAAATGTCAGGGGTCACCTGGAGTCAGTTTGTAAGCTTTGGAGGGAGACCATCTAGCTTGCACCCTGACCTCTGGCGCCTGGGGTAAAAGCCACTCACAGGTCAAGGCTCCCTTGGTAAGCACTCCTAACTCCATACTTCTAGGAAAAATAAATTAGTAAGATGAAATTTACTTATTGGGACTTTGCAACAAACATTGATGACCAGGAAGTTCTGCTCTGTCCCTAGCCCTCCCCTAAGTTCTCTGGAGATTCAGGCACCAGAGGACACATTTCTCATCCCCTGGCACTATCTACATTTCTTCTGCTGCTGTCATTTGTCCCACATTTCACTCTTGGATTTCTTCTGGTTTTAAATCCACCCATAGCTTTTCCTTCCCAGAGTCACTTGGGGTCTCTTTCTGGTGCCTCTTACTTGGTCATTCTAGCTATCTGCACATTTAGGGGGTATCACTTTGGTCTTAGCTAGTATAAATCTTCCCTTTCTGAATAGAGGCACAGGTTTCTCCCTCCTCTTTGCACCTTCTGGAGACAAGCTCTCCAGAAACAGCATTTCAGAAGGGCCTCCTAGACATGTTCTCTTCTTTGTTCTGGGCTGCAAATCAAGGACTACTGTCCAAACCACTTGCAATCCCTCTTCTCTATAGTAGTGCTTTGCAAACTTGAGTATGTGTGTGAACTACCTGGAGAGGCTGATGACTAAGTCTGACCTGTGCCCACCATGTTTCCAGGTGTTGCAGATGCTGCCTGTCCCAGGACCACACGGGGAATGCAAGGCTTTATCCTTCTTTATTTTCATTCCTTGGAGGCTGTACTAGTTTCCTAGCACTGTCATTGCAAAGTACCACAACTTGAGTGACTTAAAACAACAGAAATTTATTGTTTCATGAATATGGAGACCTGAAGTTCTCATGCTTCCTCTGAACCTGTAAGGCAATATTCCCTTGCTTCTTCCTCGCTTCTGCTGGTTTCCCAGAAAATGTTTTTTATTGCTTGGTTTGTAGGTGGTTCATTTCAGTCACAGGACCATCTCTCCCAAACTGCCTTCACATTGCCTTCCCTCTGTGTTGTCTGATGCTCAAATTCCCCCCTTTTAGAGTGACATCCTTCATATTGGATTGCAGATTTTAAGAACTTCACTTTAACTTGCTTATCTCTGTAAAGATCCCATCTGGGTTAGGTGTGGTGGTGTGTGCTGATATCCCAGACACCCCGGGAAACAGTTTAAGTCCAGAAGTTCAAGACCAGCCTGGGCAACAGAAAGGGATCTTGTCTCAACAAAAACAAGGCGGAGTGTAGTACAGTGGTAGAACATTTGCCCAACATGCATGAGTTCCCAGGTTTGGTGCCTAGAACCACAACCAACAAACAAACAAATGGATCCTATTTGTAAGTAAGGTTATATTCTGAAGCATAGGGGTTAGGATTTCAACATATCTTTTTAGGACCACTCAACCTATTTTAAATAGAGGCCTATTTTCTCTTTTTTAAGAAAATGTGAGACTTTTTTTCTTTCCTGATTAACTTTCCCATAAATAGATTTTCTATTTTGATCAACAATTGAAATATGAGAAACTAAGCATTTTTTTAATTTATAATAGGTCAGGAAATGTGCAGACATCAGCAATAACTGGGGAAGAGGCAGTCAGGTGGGATTATTAGCTAACAATAAATAACCTGTTGTTTCAGAGTATAGAAGCAGTAAAAGCACTGATATTTCAGAAAGCCAGTTCTAAAATTCAATTCAGCTTGACACTTCTGCCATCTTAAAGGCAACCTAATTCCTTTTGTTCAACTTCTGCTGTTTTTTATTTACTATAATGACCCCTAGTCAATTGGGGATTGTTTGGAGGATCAGCAAAGTTTGCAAAGCATGTGGTGTGTAGAAGGCATCCAGTAGATGATGTGCTTGTTATGTTGGTATTGTGGGTCTGCATCCTGACTACTTCAGAACTATTGTCAGTACCACCTAGACTGCTCACCTAGTGAGCTCCTCAGGATTCCCAAGTCTACTGGCAGGCAGCAAGGCTCCCCCTTTCTCTACTTCTCCCTAAACCACATGATGGTTCCAGAGAGGTAAAGGAACACAGGGACTGAATTTTGTTATTCCTCTGGGTGGTTTCCCATCCTGGATCTAAAATAAAAAATACTATTTTTTTTCATATATCTTAATGTATGTCGTCATTCCTTGCTACATCTGCATTTTAAAAATAACTTTCCCTAGGTGGATGACCTAGAGATAGTTCCATCTTTTGACTATTTATAAAACGTATGCTTACAATGTGGGTGTTTCTGGAGGAATCCAGGAGGTCTCACCATAATGGGGAACATCTGTCCTGATATGTAAGGGTGAACAATGACATTCTGTCACTAGGCCAAGATTTGACCACTCTGCTGGGTCATTCATGTTAGGGATGGATCTTCCTGAGCAGAGTTTGAGTGTAGACAGGACATAGTTGAGGGACACATTAGGGTTGCATGTCCATTTGTTTTCTGTATCTATGTGAATCTTAGGCTGCAAAAGTAAGAATACACTTAATGCTTAGTCTAGGTTGGAGTTTCAAGTTGAATCTGGAACAAGAATTATCCTCTTCTCATATGCCAACCACACTGGAAGCTTACATACTTGAACAGTAATGTATGTGATAGTGGAAAACTTTATTCTCACGTTTCTGTTGATGTTAAGGCAGACATCATTCCTGAACTGGCCTATTATTATAGGTCCATATAAACTACAGTGAACTAAGAGGATGATGTGTGTGTGCACATGTGCGTGTTGAGTATGCAAAGAATATACGTGCATGGATTCTCCTGCTCGTGTTCATGTATTTCTGTATTTAATAACTGAACCGTCCAAGAAAATTAGTAGTTTTCAAGGTAGAAAAGCAAAATTCTTTTTTGAAGATGGTTTTCTTTTCTCCCAGAACAGTTGGTAAAAAAAAAGAAAAACCAGAAGAGTCCAAAAGCCCATTGGAGGAGAAGAACAATCCTAGAGGAGGTTTTACTTAACTATAAGTGAAATTCAGTTACTTCACAAGTGAGGCCCAAAGGAACCAGCAGGGCATTTTGAATGTTTGCATCTGGTTTGACTCAAACGGTTTCACATTTGTGGTGTTTCAAATGAAAACAAAGCTCATGGCAAAATGAAACGCTATGTAAACCATGTGAACTGGAGCCAGTGAAAAAATGCATTCCTGTAACCACAATGTGTGAAGTCCTGCTTGGTAAGTCATTTTTTCTGGGAAGGTATGCAAAGTAAAATAGATACACCTGCCTGCTTGGGGTAGTTCTTGGGGGTGAAATTAGGTCAACTTTTCTTATTTGATGTCTTAGTGAGCAATGTGCTCAATATTTTTTTTCATTCTCCTTCCTGAGATTTTACAGTGGGTGAGGTTTCCCCACAAAACACTACAAAGACAGCATGTGTATTGGTTCATGACCTTGTGGAGTTTACACAAGTGGTAAAGACAAATGCACATATTTTCCATGGTAGACTGATTTTCTGAATGCTATTGAAACTGATAAAAAGAGGAAGGAAGTAGAGGTTTATTTAGCTTATAGTTTTGGGTTCTGAAGTTCATGCAGCATGTCACAATCTCTGGTGAGGGCTTTCTTGGTTGCATCACCTCATGGCAGATGGTCATGCATGTGAGTAAAAGGTCACATCACAAAACAGCAAGGTTTGGAGAGGCTGAGGTCCACCTTCCTTTCTAAGGGCACCCACAAGATCTGAAGACCTCCCATTGGACCCTGCCTTCTTAAAGTTCACCATCTCTGCACCACATCCACAGTAAGGGCCACGTCTCCAACACATGAACAGTTATGGGCACATTTAAACTATATCCTAGCACTCTGTTTACTATCGTATGAGGTGTTGACTTGGCACTGTTGGTCCTTCAACAGATATTGGTAACTAATTTGGGAACCCATCCTCCACTTCCACCTACCCTCAATCTTGGCTCTCCGAAGCAAGCAGAGTACTAACTGAGCCAGCACTCCTGGGACCCAGAAAATTCCATTCTCTGATTCCCTTCTGGGTTTCCTGAGACAACTCATCAACATTTCATTTTGTCATTACTTTCTTTGGCTTACCTTTCTGGGTTCTCTATCTTCTAGCAAATATGAGTTCTAATCATCTTAACTATTTGCCTTTGAAACTAATTGGAATTCTCCCTGACCATAGTATGGGGTCTGGTATTTTTTGATAGCACATCCCTACATACTGCAGACCATCAGGTAGTGTGTGATGGTTAATTTTATGTATAATTTGGTTGGGACAGGATGCCCAGATATTTGATTAACTATCATTCTGTCTGTTTCTGTGAAGGTGGGGTGCATGTGTGTGTGTGTGTGTGTGTGTGTGTGTGTGTATGTGTGTGCTTGTGTATGTGTGTTTGGGGAGAGGGCTGATGAGGAGGGACTGAGATTAGCATTTAAGCTGGTAAATTTAAGAATACAGAAGATTACTTTCCACAAAGTGAGTGGGTCTCATCCAATCAGTTGAAGTCCTTAATAGAACAAATACTGATGCCTCCTAAGTGAGAAGACATTCTTCTAGCAGACTGGAACTCTCGATTGAGTTTCATGTAAACCTATCCTGCACAATTTAGTCCTAGCCAGTTTCTATAGTCATTAATTCCTTAAAACTAGCACCTTTCATTCTCTCTCTTTCTCTCTTGCCGGAATACACACACACACACACATCCATACATATATATCCATATTCCAGCATATAACACACCTGATATATATATATATATATATATATATATATATATATATATATATATTATATAATTTATTTATTTATCATGATTTCTCAAGGATGCTAAAGTCCTTTGTACCAAATGGGCTATAACCTATGCATATAACTTATGTGTACCCTTTTGTATACTTTAAATCATCTCTAGATTACTTATAATATCTAAAAAATAAACAGTATATAAACAGTTACTATGTTGTATTATTTAGTGAATAATGACAGGAAATAGGTCGTACATATTCAGTATAGATACAAGTTTTCCCCAAATAGCTTTTATCTGCAGTTGGTTGAACTCTTGAAAGTAAATCCCATGAACACAGAGGGTCGATTGTACAATTATTGAATTTCTAGAAACACACATTCTTCTTTCTTTCTTTTATTCCTCCCCTTACTACTTCTCCTTTTCCTCTCCATTTAATCGGTTTAGGATGCCTCTGTATAAAACATATTTCTCTTCTTTAACTTTAACACCAATTTTCATCAGTGAGAACAACTAGAAACCTATGGTAGAGTTAGGAATATGTGGTTTAGTCTTAAAGAGAAAATGAGGCCACAGCTGTATGCCTATCTTTCAAAATTAAGATGTTATAACATATCTAAAATTTTGAAACACTAATTAATATATTTCAGATCTGTTCGGGGAAAATTTAAGAAAAATATGAGATGGAAAGAGACTCGAGTGAAACAGAAGTTTAATGGTCATCTCTATATTGGAGACTGTTCAACCAAGTGAAAGCAGCAAAAACACACAGTTTTAAGATTTTTATTCATTACCATTCTTCCATGTTCTCAAGAACCTCTGTAGACTCTTCTGTCTTCTTATCTTCTCTCACTCAGTTTCTCACAGAATGTTATGTAGACAGCTTTCTCCCCTTTACAAGTTAAATATGTATTCTGGTGGTATATGGAGGAGCTCAGAAAACCAAACAATAAACCAAAAGATTTAAACATAAAAATTGTTTTTACTTGATTTCTTTTTAAAGTAGAAAAACTGCACTCTTGCTTTCCATCAGCCTCTAACCACTTTAATCAGCATTTTCTTATCTCTAATATTTGATAAACCTATAATTCAATATTGTTAGGATCTATAAACAAGTCAAGATGGCGCCTGGCATTTTGCCAGAAGGAGTGGTTTGTGAAGTAACACCAGCAAGCCATTAAGTGTGGAGATTCCTTATTGGTTGACTGCTGTATCTAGTTTATGTTAATTAGATAAGCTGTGTGGAATGTATAAATACCCCTCCGGTCCTACAATAAACGGCTCCCACTCCTGCTGTATCAATGTACACAAGTTGTTCGTCACCCCCCGGTTATTTTGCTGCAGCCGGACTGCGGCACAATATTAGCATCACTATTTGAGCAAAAGTTTACAAGACTCTAATCTTACATGAAACTTGAGCAGTATGACCATTGTTGACCTTTGTCATAATGATAAACTTTATCATCAGAATAAACATTGTTAACCATGCAAGATGAATTATTTATCCCAGCACACAACACACTGGTCATGAACATGGGGAAAGTCCAAGTTCTCTGATGTACATTCAATACTTAGTCCTTCAAATTAAGTCTTCACTGTTTCTGCCAACTCTCTCTATATAAGTGTATAGATAAGAACTGGAGGAATCACCTAGGGCTCAATAATTTCATGGAGGATGCAAGTAAGAAAATAAAATCTCTCACATTTTTATTTTTATTTACTTTTTCATTGTGTGTGTGTGTGTGTGTGTGTGTTGCTAGCTCTACTTCTTGAGAAATTGTCCTCTGTGTTCTAATACCGTGTGATAAAAGCATTTTAATCAGAGATATTACTTAATTGAATTAAAATGACTCCAATACAACAGTGCTTTCAAGACTCTAATGTTAGAGTTTTGAACACATAAATCCTCTTGATAACTTTTTCTAATGAAAGTTCTGATTCAGCAGACCTATTGTACTGTCTAAAATCCTGCGTTTCTTTTTATCTTCAAATGATATCAATGTTATAATTCTACTACCACACTTGTTAAAAAAATTTACATGTGTTTTTAATTGTGTTATAATTCTACATACTGGCAGGATTCATTGTGACATATTTATTCATGCATTATAACCTAATTTGATCAATGCAGCTCCACAATTTAAGCAGCAAGATTCTGTAAAGGAACCTAAGATACATGGAATTCTGAAAGAAGAAACAGGCAAAAACTCTTAAGTATTCTGCTGGATATTCTTAATGATTAGAAGAATAGAGAACATTGCCAAACGTTGGAAACTGACTTTATCTAAATCAGTAACAATGATTTTGCTGGACTCTTCAAGGAATGTTTGTCCCAGTTCCATCTTAAATTCTTAAATATGATGAGCTCAGGTCCACTCAGTTCCTGGGCCAATTTCCATCGATGCAGAAAGAATTAGGAATCCTATCTCCATGCATAGGTTAGGACTAATGAGGGATTTAATTTCTTAAATAAAATATTTGCTGTGTCTAGGGTGAGTCTCCACATCTCCCTGGTGGTAGGCTTATCTTCTCCTCTCCCTTCTTCAACAAATCCTGTTACAGTTTGTGTGAATAGGTCTCAGCCTTGGAGCCTGATCTTTTCTTGTCCCTTTCTTTAGGCTTTGTCTCTGCTCTAGCCCACCTTTCTAGGACCCTTACCTGAGTCTTGCCCATGGAGGACAGGGATGCATCCCATCCTGTGTTTATAGTCCTG
Organism: Marmota marmota marmota; assembly: GCF_001458135.2. Taxonomy (NCBI): domain Eukaryota; kingdom Metazoa; phylum Chordata; class Mammalia; order Rodentia; family Sciuridae; genus Marmota; species Marmota marmota. The sequence goes on along the minus strand of NW_025999968.1, from coordinate 49,098,049 downwards.
AAGCCTCATATACACCACTCAGAAGAGGTCACCCACTTCAGGTCGAACTATTGCTTTGTCAGTGAAATTCAGGAAGTCCAGAAGCTTCCATTCATTTGTGCACAATAAGTCAAAATGCATTCTGCTGTCGTGTTTAACTAATTAGAACAAATAAAAATATATCATTTTGTTAATGACAAAAAAATGGAAACTGCACTCAATATTTAAACCAAGAATTTTTATCCATTGGAATTGATTGGGTAAATGATGGAGGCACTGAGAAACCAAATGGAATGGGAAGCTAATCAAGATATCAGATCTCAGATAAAACTACTAGGTTGGAGGAGGCAGTTTTACAAAACTCCAAGGAGGTTGGACCAGTAGAAACGGGTGTCACAGCAGTCCAGTGCAGAGCACATGGGATCTTGGTGAGGATATGGCCCCTGATAGATGCTCTGCCTAATATAAAGAGGTGCAGGGAGATTACGCAGGCTCCTTCCTTCCTCTACCATTACATCTCTGGATGCTTCTCATTGGTTATCTCAAGAGGAAGCTAGGCAGGTGCATAGAGACTGGGAAATGTAGACTGAGGAGTGGTTCTTATCTGCCTGGTTATAGAGCACAGTTGGTTGAGTAGGAGAGGGTAAGACATGAACCTGAAGATGAACAAATCTATAATTACACCCATTCACCAGACCTGCTATCCTGGAGGTTAACACCAGTGCAGATCCCAGCATAGAGTCTGTTTTCCCATGTAAGACATTGTGACTGTTACAAAGTTAGGTACCTCTACAGCCAATCCCATAGCTGAGGAAAATTGCCTCCCCATTATTCCTTTTTCCCTTTTCTCTTCCTGGAAGTTCAGCATTGTTGTACAGGATTATTTTAATCCAAGACCAAATGAGTTATGAAAAATGATGCAGAGTTAATTTTCCAGAATGCTTGTTTTACATGCTGCTGCTGGACTGTAAAGCTGTTTGAAATCTTCCCATTTAAATCTGAATACTTAAGTTGTCATAAAAGCTATACTGGATGTGGTGGCCCACATCTGTAATTTCAGCTACTTGGGAGGATGAGGCAGGATAATTGTAAGTTCAAGGCTAATCTGGGCAACATAGTGAGATCCTGTCTAAAAAAAAGGTAAGGGATTTGACTCAGTGGTAGAGTGCCCCTGGGCTCAATCTCCAGCACTGATTGCAAAGCAGAGAATGTATGGGAAGAATGAGAAAATGAGAATATCCTGCCATTCTTTAAAGGGCATTTTGCTTCTTGCTTCCACTTTTCATTTTTTTTCTTTTTCTTTTAAAAGAAACTAGAAACTTACAAGGCTCTGATATTTAGTACTTATCACTGGACTCATAAGAATGATGAGTTCTAGTTTTCGATGTATGCATTACAATATGGCTAGATTTGCATTTTGGAAAAACAATCAAAATATTTTCCTAGAAACTTTTCTAATAATGAACAAGGCTATTACTACAGCAACTTAAATTGTAAAAAGAAAACTAAATACAAACTCATTGTGTCCAGGTAAAACAGGTCTTCTTTTTGAATTGATGAGTTATAATTTTCATTAAATACATGCGTGGGAATTTTTACCTACTTTGCTTGAAAGTCACATAACTTATTTTATATGAGTAAAGATAATCATGAAGAAAATTTAACTCCCATTCAACTCCTCAGAATAAAGTTGTGTTGAGGTAAGGCATTATTTGTGTGAGCTCTCTGAATGATCAATCGGAATAAAAATGCATTTTAAAGCTCTTGCATTTGCTTTGTTCATGAAAAAATTTATTTAGTCTAGCTAAAAAAAATTAACAGTTACATGTTATATTTTTGGCAGAAGCTTTTAATGTGCAAGATAAGCATGAAAAATATACATGAATTAAATTTTTTACTCTTCTGTTGTAAATTGTAAGCACTAACATATATTTACTTTTTGCATGTTGAATTGCTGTTTTTGACTTTTTCTCAAAAATTTTAGGTGTTTTTACACCAAAAATGTTAAGACTTTTTCAAAAACAAGTGTGAGACATATACTAAATTAGATAATTAAACACATAATTTCCTATTTCTTTTCTTTGTATTTGTGATTTTTTTTTTCAAAAATAAAAATCAAATCCATTTGTTCCTTAGGCAACTCAATCCAGCTTGCACAATGGTCTCTTCAAAAGAGTAGGAACAATGCATTCCAAATTTATATATCACTATAATGCACCAGTTTAAAAATAAATAAGTGGAAGAGAAAGGGGATCAGGAGAAGGGAGCAAGGGAGAGTAAGAGGAAGTACTAGGGATTGAAATGGAACAAACTGTGTTACATACATTTTTGAATTTGTCAAGATGTTGTACTAATAAAACTATTAAAAAAGGAGCTACTCACTGTTAATATTTATGCACACTCAAAGAATTCATCATGTGTTTTTCCTTTATTTGGCCTCTATTGTAGTATTAAATTCACCCTTGGTTTCCCTAGTACATTTTGAATGCTGGCTCTATTAGAAAATAAATACTATTCAATCTAGTCACATAAGTTAGATTATTTCATATAGGTTAGATTATTATTTTCCAGGAAAATTATTTCATATGGCTAGCATGACTACTGAAACAGAATATCCTTTTCTTTCCATTTTCCATGATGAAATAAGGTATTCTTAGCCAGGTGTTTTGGTGTATTCCTGTAATTATAGTGATCTGGGAGCCTGAGACAGGAGGATCACAGGATCGAGGCCCATCTCAGCAACTTAGGGAGGTCCTAAGCAACTAAGGAAGACCCTGTCTTAAAATAAAAAATAAATGGGGTTGGAATATATAGCTCAGTAATAAAAACACCTTATTGGGTTCAATCCCCAGTATCAGGCACTCTTGGCATCCTCCATGTGAACAGGACTATCTATTAGGAAAATAAGAGAAATGAATGGACAGATGAAACAAGCTCAGTTGCTCAGTGAGGATATAGCAGTTGTTTTGTATTGCTATAATAATGGTATGCAATAAACTGGCCCCCAAACTTACTACCTAGAATGATGTTCATTTACTGTTCTCAAGCATTTGTGTCTGCTGGGTAATTCTCCTTATGTGGGTCAAGTTCTGCTTACTTCGGCTCGTCTTGCTCCTGGTGCTTGCTGCAGGATAGATTGTGAGCTGGTGGCTGAGAAAACTAGATTCTACCTGGCACTGTCTCTCAATCTCTAGGGCAACCCTAGACTTGGTCTTGAAAACAAGGTAAAGAACAAGAGAATCAAAGCCAGCAAGGCTTCTTGAAGTCCAGAGCTGGAATGGTCACAAGTCACAAGGTCAGCACAGACTCTAGAGATGGGGAAATAGGGTGGAGAAGAGGCAGTGCTATGTCATGCTCTGAAGGGAGTGGACCTAGAAAGGAGTAGAGAACTTTTTATGTTTTGCAAGCAATTTATCACACGTGCTCAATTCTTTTTTTCCCAGAGGAAGGCTAGTATTACTTGACTCCTCTCCTAATGTCTTTATAATTACTACTTCTCATATGTGTTGACTTTTGGGTCATTGGAAGCAAAAGACTTGGCTGAAATTTGGCTATTGAAGATGTATTAGGGCTTCCCAGAGAAACAGCCAGTAGAGGAATAGAAATGGAAGCAAAACTAATGAGAGAGAGAGAGAGAGAGAGAGAGAGAGAGAGAGAGAGAGAGAGAGAGAAATGAGGGGTGATGGAGGGGGAGGGAGAAAAGAAGAGATATTTTATGATAGAGATAAAAGATGTTTTAATAAGCAGATTAACATATTCATTATCTCACATAATTACCCTTCTGTGTGTGGTAAAAATTCCTAAAATCTATTCTCTTGGTAATTTCCAGTATATAATACAATATTGTTAAACTATAGTCCAATGGTATGTGACATATTTCTAGACTTATTTATTAATCTCCTATGTTATTTCAAAGAATTGGCTCATATAATTAAGGAAGCTGGAAAATCCACAGTCTATGGGGTAGACAAGGAGATGTTGCAACTTGTGTCCAAAGACACTCAGAGAGAGGATTACCTTTTCCTCATGGGATCTTCGTTTTTTGTTTTTGTTTTTGTTCTTTAATTCTCTCTTAAGGTTTTGAATTGATTGGTGAGGTCTACCACATCATGAAGGATAATCTGCCTCACTCAAGGTCTGCTGATTTATTTATTTTTTGATCTCTCTTTTATTTATTTGTTCTACTCAGTTCAGTTCTACTCATTTAAATATTAATCTTATCCTAAAAAACAAAAAATAAACAACAACAACAACAAAAACCCCTTCATTTCAACCTCTAGACTGATGTTTGACCAAATATCTGACTACTATGGCCTAGCTGATTTGACACATAAAATTAAGCCTCATAGGAGATTTTTGATATTTTAAGGATCTATTTCATATTTTAGAAAATGTGCTGAGAACAAATGACCAAAGATCTAATGCAAGAGTAGGCATTTTTTTTTCTGTAAATGACCTGATAGTAAGAAATTTCTCTACCCCATATTTAAAAGAAAAAAAAAATCTTTAAAATTTCTAAAAATCATTACAACCCTAGAGTTGTAAAATTTCAGGTCATGAACTGAATTTGTCCCATAATAATAGTTTACTGACCCCTTGTTTAGTGAGTGGAGTTGCAAATCATTTTATTATATTTAGTACACAGCATTTTCTAGAGGAAGGAAAAAAATGTTTTCAAGACTATGGTCTTAGATGCTCTGGTGTTAAAAGCATCTGTGACTAAGACTAGATATGACTGGGAAGATGTTCCCACGGTTGCCACAGGCCCTCTCTGTGGCAAAATCCTTCCCAGAAGGTGGTACGCAGAGGGTGTACATGCAGGGAATAACTATTAGGTGCACAAAGTCTCATGGATATGCTCTTAGTCCAAGGGGAAAGTTTTTTCCAGTTGCTTCTCCAATATACCATTTTAAGTAAACTCATGAGGTTTTTGCTCTATAGAAATGGAGATAACTTAGCTCAAGGTGTTTCACTCCAAGATCAAAAGTTGTTTTTTGTTGTTGAATAAACTTAGTGAAATATACAAGTGGAAAAGTATATGCTATATGGGAGATATTGGATATTTCCCAAAGGCTCACATCTTAATTGTTTGATCTCTAGTCTGTGTTACTAGGGTGATGAAAACAGTAAGAGGTAGGATGTAGTGGGAGATTTTAGGTCACTAGGGGCATGTCCTTAAAGGTGATTTGGGACCCTAGGCTCTTTTTCTTCCTTTTAGGTCTTGTCCATGAGGTAAATGTATTTACCAAACCACAGGCTCCAACCATGATGTGCTACCCACACCACTAGAGGCCTTTAAGAAATAGGTCTGACTGTTCATGGAATGAAGTCTCTAATGCTGTGAGCCAAAATAAACCTGTTTATAAATTGATTATTCCAGGTATTTCATTATAGTAACAGATGATCAACAAGAACATTGGCATCAGGAGTGGGTGGTCTTTGACGTTACTAAAACTAATGATGTGGAAAAGTCTTGGAATTGGTTTACAGAAGTTTGAAAAGTTTGGAGAAGTGGAGTAGAGAAAGTCTAGAATGTTGTAATCAGAGCTTACTGTGTGATTGGAGTCAGAATACCAGAATGCTAATAAAAATGTGGACCATAAAGGTTATGCTGATGAGCTTTCGGACGAATATCAGTATTCTATTGGAAATCGGGGTAAAAGCCCCTCTTGTTGCTGCCGCAGTCCGGCTGCAGCAAAATAACGGGTGGGGGGGGGTGACGAACAACTTGTGTAGATTGATACAGCAGGAGTGGAAGCTGTTTATTGCAGGACAGGAGCAGTATTTATACATTCCACACAGCTTATCTAATTAGCATAAACTAGATACATCAGTCAACCAATAAGGAATCTCCACACTTAATGGCTCGCTTTTGTTACTTCTCAAACAACTCCCTCTGGCATTTTGCCAGGCACCATCCAGACTTGTTTACGAACTCTAACATTCCCCTGGCAAAATGCCAGGTGTTATTTTGACTTGTTTACAGACTCTAACATGTTGCATCATGGCAAACAATTTTGAATGCATTTTGTCCATGAACTGAGACTATGTGGGAAGATGAGCTGAAAGATGATGGACTACTTTATTTGGCAGAGTGAGTTTCAAGGCAGCACAGCATTCAGGCAAGGGCATGGGCACCATTAACTGCTTTTAGTTAAATCCTTAGTGAGAATCAGGAGCACAGAGGAGCAGAGCAGAAAAATTTGGAAAATTTGCAGTTTGTCCAGAAAAGGAGCATGTTTAAAGGCATTGCCAAAAAAAAAAAAAAAAAAAAGGTTGCTAAAGATTTTAACATCATTAAGAATGAGCCAAGTGCTTGGAACCAACACAAAAGGAAAGATAGGTCAAGGGTGTCTCAAGAATCAGCATGATGCCACTGGTCAAAGTCTCAAAGGTGTAAAAGTGCAAATTTGTGTCAAAGAATTTCCAGGGCAGGGTCTTTTGAGAAGAGATCCCTGGAACACAGTGCTCACCCAGGACTTCCTAGAGACCCATTGCTGGCCAGGCACTTAGAGGCAGCTGAAGTTGTGGTTTAGTAGGACCAGTGGCTCAGGGCATTGGCCAACTTCAATGTTGCCCATGCAGTGCTATTTTTTTCAGGCATGAGGAATGCAAGAGTTCTGGGGTTATGGAGGCTTCCCCTGAGATTTCAGAGGAAAACTTGGGAAAGGGCAGCCAAGGTGTGTTAGGGTGGGTGTTCCTGCAATCAACCTCTCTGATAGGGTGAAAGTGAAGTTGTGAAATTCCACTCTCACTATAGTGGACATTCCAGTTAAGTTAGAGATGCCGGGAACATGAATTACCGACCAAGGGTAGTAACAGGAAACTTGCAAAGAGAGAGACCACATGGGCTGCAAGGGTCAAGTGCTACCCAAGCCACCAAGAGCCTGTGTCCCACACAGAGTACCCCAGAGGCCAGACCTGAGATTTAGGATTTCATGTTTGTCCTGATGGGTTTAGGTCTTACTTTTATTGGATCCCCTCTTGCTATTTTCCTGTTTCTCCCTTTTGGAGTGAGAATGTTTACCCTGTGCTATGTATATTAGAATTATGTAATTTTCTCCTTTTAATCTCTATAGGGGCTCAGAGCAAAGTTTGCCTTGAGTCTTGGGGAAACTTTGGATTTGGACTTTGGAGCAATGCTTGAACAGTTAAAACTTTGGGGACCCTGGAGGATGGACTGAATTTGGCAGAGGCAGGGGAAGAATGTTCTAGTTGAGAACTGGAATGTCCCACAAAGGCCTGTGTGTTGAAGGGTTACACCCCAGACTGGTACTCTTGGGAGGTGGTGGAAGCTTTCAGAGTGAAGCCTAGTGGGTGATTTTGGGTAACTGAGGGTGTACCTTTAAGAGGACTGTGGGACCCCCATCTCATTTATTGTCTCTTTTTGCATCCCAGCCCTGAGGTGAAATACTTCCCTGGTCCACAACACTCCTGTCATGGGTGCTGCCCTCTCCCCACCAGGGGCCTAAAAATAAGGGGTCCACCTCATCATGGATTGAAACCTCTAACACCATGGGATAAATAACCCTTTTCTCTTGTACATTTATTTTCTCAGAACTTTGTTACAGTAATGGAAAACAGACTAACAGTGTCCATAAATTCCAAGTTTTAAAGTTTTACCTGTATGGTTTTACAACTGTTCACAGGTGACTCTTCTCTCATCAACACTATTTCCTTTAAGTAATAGCACGTTGCCAACATCAGAAAGTGTTCACATTTAGTTCCTATATTCCTGCCCCCCAAATATAGCAATTATCCTGATGTACCACACATTATCTTCTGCTTCTTTTTCTCTTTACCTGTCATCTAACTTACTAATTCTCTACTCTAGATGGTCTAGTATTAAACCCACTCATTGATATCTTCCCCCAAAGAGATTTATTTTAGCTTTTGACAGACATTTGATGAAGATTACCTTAATCCAAGGTGGGACTGAGCTGACTGAGGATGAATTTTAGTTTTAGAAAAGTTGGTGTGTTTTCAGTTTGTATCTGCCTCTTGAGTACAATCCTTCCAGGGCCATAATACAAGCTGTTATTGTTTCCACAGTCCATGAGACAATTGAAATTCTGCCTGGCTTACCAACTTCAGTTTGGTGTCTTTGTCTCTTGCTTTACTTAAGATCTGGCCAATGTCAATAGAGGGTAGAACGACCGAATTGCTGGGCTTAATTTCTTACCCTTCTCCTATCAGATTGTAGTGTTTCAGGGCTTGCCTTTACTCAGTACCTCTTTAATGCCTTCAAAGCTATTTAAATGCATGCATGATATTTTATTATTTTTCCAGTTGTTTTCTGTGGGATGGTTAGAATGATATGAGCTAGAAAATTACCAAGTGGCAAATTAAGCCAGGAATTTCTTTGTTAAATTGTGAATATATATAATGATATTAAATTATAAACTAAAACTTTCAATGCAGTGATACCATTGGAAGCCTAAGAGTAGCTAACTACTTCATGGTAAAAGACTTTTAAAATAGGGTCTTTGATGACTCAAGGCACAGATGGTGTTTATGTGGGTGTCTACAAGTCCCGCCTTGGGCCTTCTAGCAACAGGACAAAGCCAAGGATCAGAACACTCATTCTGGAAATTTAGAGCAACACATTTAAAAGGTCATTGTAATTTGTTTCCTCATGAAGATAATGTACTTTTTATTGCTTGACTTTAACACTTAATACTTACAGATGATGATTGTCTGTGTAAAGGGGAGAAAGACATACAAAAATCTTCCAAAAATTATCTAAGAGAACTTATAATATATTGTTCTTCAACTAACTGGTGGAGTGCTTTTTAGAATCTTCTTTTGTAGTAATCTCGTGTCCTACAGTGAGATGGTTGAGGGAAGACAGGCAGAAGAATGATGAAGCATACCTTGTTTCCATCAATATGGAAGTGCTCCATGATATCAAAGACATAGTGTAGAAGATTGACCTTGACTGCAGAATGGTCCAATATTTTAATACCCTTTCAGTTCCAAATATTTTTAATTCTTGCTCGTTTACTAAGATTAGCAAAAAAGAAAAAAAAAAGCCAACCTTCTACTTTGAACATATTGGAAGAATTTGTCTTCAGAATTTTAAAATAGACTGAAGAAGATCAGATGATCAGTGCCCTACATTGCTGACCTAGTTTGTCTTCTTTCTGTTTAGTTTCCTTGTAATTATGAACTATTACAGTTGCCTGTGACTTCAAAAAGCAATGTTTATGATTGTCTGAAACGGAATTCTAAGCTTCACATTGGAATGTGGTCATAAGATCATATTCTTTTTCAACAAATACTTCTTATTTTGATGGAAAGTTTTGCATTTTTCACTTTTGTTGAGAAATTTAAAGTTATTCATTTAGAAAACAGTTTTATTTTGTGAAGGGTCATGATGATTTTTTTTTTTTATGGCCTCTTTGCCTGTTTCCTAACACTTTTCTTCCTCCATTCTAGGCCGTAGCTATGGTACCTAGTACTGAAATAGGTTGCCTCTGCTCAGTCAGTCTGACCTTGAACTTCCTGCTTCCCCAGTGTGAATGCTCCCCCCCCTCCCCTCATTCTTGAAGGTTAAGCTCAGATATTATATTTATGAGGACTCCAAGACTTTATGTGAATACTCACTCATGTTTTGTGACAATTAACTCAACACGGATTTATATTTATTTGTTAATGTGGTTGCTTTTTCCCTATTGAGTATGAATATATGTGGGAGAATGATAGTCTTCTATTATTATTCTTTGAGTTGCTGATATTATATGTGCTATTAGGCCCATGGACATAGTTAATAAACATTCACTGAAAAAAAAGAATCTAAATTAAAAGGCCAAAGGCCAGCATTTCTTTCAATATAATGTACCTCATATTCAGGTTTTTACTACTTTTGTTATTATTTCATTAAATATCTTCTAGGAAGACAAAAGTATATTTATGTCAGTGTGCAGTCTGTGAAATATCTGATACTTAATATTTTATCATTGATAAATATACACAATTCTACTTTATGTCTACAGACTATGCTGCTACATGCTTTTGTCAGAAAGTCCATATGGGCTTTCTTAGAGTGATTCAGTCTCTTATCCCTTTAAAGGTCTTTGGTATAACCAAAGTGAGAAATGGGCATTTTCTGATTCAAGTCTCAATAGACTTTCATGTCAGCTCACTTGGAATGGAGACCTTTAGGGTATCAAGAGATAGACAGACATCATGTGTCCCTTTGACTCTCTGGAGTCTTAGTACCCAACCACATAGTAGGAAGAGAAGGAATTGAATATATATATTATACATTTTTTTCAGCATGAAGCAAGAACTTACAACCTTTGTTCCAAAGTAAAAGCTACATTTTTGGGGGCGGGGTGTTTGGTACCATGAATTGAATTCAGGGGCAGTGGACCACTGAGCCACATCCCCAGCCCTATTTTGTATTTTATTTAGAGACAGGGTCTCACTGAGTTGCTTAGCATCTCGCTTTTGCAGAGGTTGGCTTTGAACTCACCATCCTCCTGCCTTAGCCTCCTGAGCCGCTGGGATTACAGGTGTACGCCACCATGCCCAACACAAAGTAAGAGCTACTTTCTAGTCCAAGGATTGCATTTGGAGATTTTCACTAGCATGTTAATAGACTATTTAGAAAGAATCAGTATTCCCTGTTTTTATATATAATGTTAACTCAAAAGGAAGTTTAGCATAGTATAATAATCTTGATCAAGAATTAAATATGTAAGATATAATTCCAAGCTTATATAACTATATCAAAATAGATTCTACTGTCATGTATAAATAAAAAGAATAAAAAAAAAGAATTAAATATGGTTTCTGTTAGTAAGAGAATTGTCTTTATAGGATAATAATGGCTTGTTTTTTAAGAAAACTGTTCCGAGGTTACTTAAAATTTTTGTTATACAGGAAATAATATTATCTGTTCATTATTATTTTTATTTTGTACCACTGGACATACAGCATGGCTCACCAATTAGTAATTCTGGGTTTTATTCAAATGCAGTACATAGCCACATCCTACATCTTTGAATTCTTCAGCATCAATAACTCTCCTCTTATTTTCTCCAGTGTTGCAGGTAGCCATTCAGATCCACCTCCCAGGCTAGCAGATGCACTAAGTTTGCTCAGGCATCCAGATGCATTTGCTACCATGGGGACATTTAGTTCCTAGAAGTTGAAAACATATCCTTAAGCAGTTCATAAACTTTGGCTTTAGGTTTAAACTGATATCAGATGCCAGAGTCAATAACCCCCTACATCGATGTGATCTGCATTCCACGTGGCCTCAGGAACCCACTTAATCTTGAAGTACAAAACCACTACATAGACAATTGCTTGAGCCAGGTGCATTCATACCAGGAAGCAAAGGGTCTTCAGATCAGATACATATAGCAAATGCATTACTTTGCCATCTGAAGGTTATTCTTTTTAAAATACTTAAAAGACATACCTGGAAGGAGTCAAGTTTGTGGATCTCATATAGAGGGTGCATAATAATTGCTAGAAGCATTTAAAATGACATTCAGAGCCCCCATTCCAAGGTAATCAGGTCCAATGCATTGAGTTGCAGATACATACTCCCTAGATTATGATCCAGATGATAATGCCGCAGTCTGGCTGGGCACAATCAGGAGCCACTTGTCAAAAGAAACTAACTTTATTTTTAGAACCACACACGCCAAACAAAACAGTCTCTCAGGAAAAATCCTCAGAGCCTCAACTGCCACCACCGGCTTTCCACAAGCCTCTCTCTCCCACACAAGCCTCTTTCCACCTCCCACAATCCTCCTGCTCTTGAGGCCGATTGGCTGGGTCACATGGGCGGAGCCAAAAAAGTCCCCCAATGAGCAGCTCCGTGGTCTGAAAGGGCAGGGAAACAGTCCAATGAGCATCACCGCAGAGGAGCCAATCAGCTAGATGTTGCTGGGGCCGCTGTGAGCCAATCATCAGCCAGCAGCTAGAAGTTTGCTGGGGCCCCTTCGGCTGTGGCTCTCAACATCTCCCCCTCTCCGTTTAAACAACAAGCATGTGGCTTAGGGACGTGTCTGTTAGGCAGTCCAATTCAACATATGGTCCTTACCCGTCATCGGATGAACTGACCTCTATGCCTCAGCCTCCTGTCTTAGGTTGGTACCACTGCAATTGGATCATACCCGTCACTGACTACC
>NW_025999968.1:49020549-49082441 GCF_001458135.2 Marmota marmota marmota | reverse complement strand
CCAGGATCATATGCAATTTGTTGCTGCTGATCCTCATAAGGTCCCTTTCCTAACAACATATCTAGATTTCTCTGAGGATAACCAGCTGCTGCATTTCGCCTAGCCGTCTCCTTGCAAAATTCCTCATTGGCAACCTTCCATAACAGGTATTGTCCTCCATTTAGCACAGCTTTACACATATTAGCCCAATCTGCTGGCGTCATGTTCAAGTTGTTAATGGATTCGACCATGCTTACAGTGAAGGGTGCTTGAGGACCATAGGTTGTTACAGCCTCTTTTAGCTGCTTCACTGTTTTGAAATTTAAAACTTGGTAAAATCGCTGCCCTCCTGCCTCAAATACAGGGCATGTTAATATTTGAGATCTTGTCTCAGGATCCCAACTATCAACTGCGGGGGTTGGGGACCTCCCAGCATATGGAGGTGGCCTTGTTAGTTGGACACTTACGTCCTCTGGTGATAGAAAGGTGTTAGTAGCAGTCTCCTGTTGTAACTTTCCCCCTGATGGCTTTTTCTGTTTTACACTTTCTTTCTCTGTCTGACTAGCTTGAGAGGCCTTCTCTTTTACTTGAATCTTTTCCTCTGTCTGACTAACTTGAGAGACCTTCTCTTTTACTTGAATCATTATGTCTTCTTCTTCCTCTACCATTGTCTGAACTGAAGGCTTTGGACTAAGCAAACAAGATATGAACGTCCACAATGGCAATGTGCCAACTGGCAGAGTCCCTGGGCTTTTCTTTTCTATTCTTTTTAAATCTTCACCATGATGGTTCCATTGTGATATATTTAACAACTCCTCCTTAAAAAGCCATGGGCTACATTTTTGTATTGTATCAACGTATGCCCTGATTGTTCTTGATTTTACTGAGATGCCTCCTTCCTCTAACAATTTACTTAACACTCTTTCAGTTTGTTTTTTACTAATTTCTGATCCCGTATTTCTACTATAATACAACCCAACAAGATAACGCCTAACAAAACTGAAACAGAGTGAAACAAAATTGGAACAACACAAAATCATTATAATAGCCTCCTGAAATGTCCATCCGTCCTTTCTCCCTATCTGTTCCTCAGATGTGAGCGGTTTTTCTTCCATCTTACACATCTCCAGGGACAGGTAACTTAAAAAAAAAGTGAAACAAAATAACAAAAGACGAATCTTAAAATGGCTACCCATCCTCTCGCCCTGCCCTCAGGGGCGAGCAGTTCACTTACCCTCAGTCGCTCCCCGTGCGAGCCACCAAATGCCGCAGTCTGGCTGGGCACAATCAGGAGCCACTTGTCAAAAGAAACTAACTTTATTTTTAGAACCACACACGCCAAACAAAACAGCCTCTCAGGAAAAATCCTCAGAGCCTCAACTGCCACCACCGGCTTTCCACAAGCCTCTCTCTCCCACACAAGCCTCTTTCCACCTCCCACAATCCTCCTGCTCTTGAGGCCGATTGGCTGGGTCACATGGGCGGAGCCAAAAAAGTCCCCCAATGAGCAGCTCCGTGGTCTGAAAGGGCAGGGAAACAGTCCAATGAGCATCACCGCAGAGGAGCCAATCAGCTAGATGTTGCTGGGGCCGCTGTGAGCCAATCATCAGCCGGCAGCTGGAAGTTTGCTGGGGCCCCTTCGGCTGTGGCTCTCAACATGATGCAAAGACCACACTTTTGAAAACATTGCCCTGAGCTTTATACCCTCAGCATTGTGGGTTTGGAAGCCATCTGGAGAGACTTAGGGCTCATAAAGAGATCTTCTGTGGGAAGAACCTTCAGAGGACGGCAGTGAGGAACAAGGAGCAGGGCACTGAGAAATAAGATAGAGGTTCTAAAATGTTTTTTGCTCACTTTCAGATATTGCAATTGTGTTTACACATAATGAAAATTCATTTGGGGGTTATAATCACATTCTAGTAAAATGTGAACAGTGGAATAACTAAGGGAACATGTTGCACCAGTCAAGCTTATATCCCCAGATCTCACTCGTAGTGCTGTGTCCTCCAGGCACCAGGAGAGGTGCAGAATCAAGTAGGAAGAGTGTGGTTGGAGTCAGATTTCAAAGGGATAACCACAGGCAGCAGAATAATTCACCTTGTTAGGAAGGAAGATGGAGCTGGTGAACTTGGCTTCTCAGCCTTAGCCAAAGCTAGAACGCCAGAGAGAGCCCAGCATGGTCAGGGGTCAGGAAGTGGCAACCGACACCCATGTTGCTATCACATCCCAGGAGTGGGGTTCTGGCAGTGTGTGAGTCTAACTCACCTCAAGACTAAGGAGTGCTAGGAATGAAGGACAGAAATGAGCAAATCAAGTGACTTTTCAGAGATGTCATATTTGTGTGTGTATAACCCAGTTGCCAAGTTTTTTTCTAAAGCTCTTCTTTGCTCATGCATTTATTTATATATTACTCTTTGTGTCATATGTTGATTATACTAAAGGTTACTTTATAAAGTTTCCTTTTATGCCAGACTCTTTACTAAATGATGAAAATGAAACAATCAGTGTGGAATTTAGTTTAACCAGGGAAACAGATGTGGACATGTAAGTTGTCATACTACATGATCAGTGCTTGGACAGGGAACATGGTAATAGAGCTGCCTGGGGAGGCAGAGGGTGGGAAGCTTGGTTAGAATCGGGAGACAGAGGAGGGCTTCCCAGGGCAAGGAGCACCTGAACTTGAAGGATGAGTATTCCTGGTCAGAGTTGAAGTAATAGTGTAGTAGACAAGGGGAATGACTTGTGAGACTCATGAAGCAGGAGAGAGCATGGTGGGATCAGGGAATCACAAATCCAACATGTGTGTGGAATACCTCGAGATCTGAGAACATGCACAGCAGGGGTTAGCTCTACAGGCAAAGTGATGGAGAAAAGGGAGCATTACTGAGCCTTGAAAATTTATAGATGATCATGGCAGGCTACTCTCAATATTTAGTATTACTATGCTGTCCCTTTTAAAAAAATACATTTAGGGATAAATTTGGAATATATATTGCCCAGGATCAATCGATTCCTTCTATCATTTTGTATCCCAATATAAGCAAGCCAATGTATTTTATTAAATGTGTCATTCTGTAATTAACCTTAAGCTCACAAATAATAATAATGATGACGTTTAAATAAGATAATGACAAATATTCATAGGGTCTCTGTGATTGATACTTTTCTAAATATTTTGTATATTTCATCCTTATGAACCTTTGCCATAGATATGGTTATATTTTCCTATTATATGTGAGGAAACAGAAACATCAGGAGGTTGAGTGATTGGCTCAAGCTACATGAAAGCTGATCATTGTAGATGTCTACCTGCACAATTGGCCCTCTCTGGGCTTATGTTTCACTGACTCTCTTGTTTAATGAATTGTTGGTATGACAGAGCCAAACAATGACATTTCTCTAGTGGATGAGAAGTGTAGTTGACTAAAGGTGGCTGGTTTCTGATCAGTGCAGTACTGTACTTGCCATAGCTGTGAGGCAGAAAGAATTTGGGGCATCAAAAATGGAAGTAATAATACTGATATTTTCCTTGCACTAAGAGAAAGATTTTTTCCTCACCCACTAAAACTCTAGTTTCACAATCTAAGGCAAAGTTAAATGTAGATATATGATTGAACTTTTGTTCTTGGTAAAGATGATACACATGATTTATTTTATTATTGTCATCTGTCCTTTTAGTAATGTTTCCTTATATATTATGCTTTATTTGCATTAAGTTAAAATAAGACAACATACAGAGAGGTTATATTTGTTTTCTCTAGAAAGATTTCCTTTAGAAGACCAATGTCTGATATATACATAGGTCAGTGCTTTGGGATTTCATCTTATTGAAGAGATGGTGGTCCTCTGAAAGGTAGATACTAAAACACGTTGAATTTGCATGGTAATAAGTATGGAAATAAGTATGCAAACATTTCAAGGATAATTGAGCCTAGGATCTGAGCTGACTTTGATTCTCAGGAACTGAGGCACAATTATATCCCACTGATAGAGTGGGCTTATATGGGTTACAAGTGTCAAGGGATGGCAGTTCAGGTCAGGCTCCCAGTGGCTCTACTGATTCCCCAGAGTCAAAGTAGTCATTGAATTATGTCTCCAAATGTATAATTGGGATGGATATTCTGTTGGGTACAGCGAGAAAGTGCTGGCCTAAATGAGGATACAGGGAAGATTCACTTTGTGATGCCACTATTATGCCAACTTAGTGCTGATACTCTGAAAGGATGAGGTTCCATCTTCCAGGATATGTTAAATACCTTAAATCAAGGATCATTATATGATGTTATTTTCCCAGTGTGTGGAATAAATAGGTCTAGGAACTAGGAGGTGAAGTGTCCCAGCTTATCACCACTCCCACAATTTACTTGAAGGAATTTTAACTTCTTTGCAATTTTAGATTCTGTGGATCCAGAGGACCTTATTCTCAGAAGGGAAGGCTTTCACCAGGGACCTGATGTAAGTCCTGTTAATTTTAAGCAATTGTTGTTATCTGGTCATTCAGGCTCCTTATATCAAAAGATGAAAAGAGAGGAAAGAAAAGAGAGATCATGGTGGGATAGTTGACCTCCGACATTAAGGAGAGAAAGGGTTGCTGTATTACACTGGGGGCAGAGAAGAACATATTTGCACCCTTTATCTACTAGTGTGTTTCTTGCAACTTCTCTCCCAAGTTGGGGGAGATGGTCGACAAGCACAGCAACCTTGACCCAAGAATTACATGGCGATTAGGAGGCCATACTCCTCAGAGATGGGCAGGGGTGACCACAGCAGATAAACAACGTAGGCCAGCAGAGGTGCAAACTGAGTGTGCAGAATCTAGAATGAGTGGTAAAGGGGATGCTGGTGAGCACCACCAACAGCCTTGAGGCCTCTCTACTCGGGGGAGCTCTAGTTCATCCTTGTAAATTTCATTAGAAAATGAGGGCAAAAAGAATCCTAAATAAGGTGTCTTTCAATGAGGAGGACTTATTAGGAATAAAGTAGAACTAAGCATATTAAATGAAGGTGGGCTGCAGCTGATATTATGGCGTATCACCCAATCACCCCTTTGAGAGCCAAGGTGTTCATTTTCCAAACCACTTTGGTGTTTCTCTAGGAATTGCCCTTAGTGGAAGGACACTTCCTCATTCAAGATTATGTTCCTTTGCTGGGGGAAGTTAGCATCCAATGACTGCTAAGTTGGGGGTTCAAAGACCTGGCCCCTTGTCTCACTTTAGGATCTTTTAAAGGGTCATCCCAAAATTAATTTCATCCTCTCTATAGGATTAAAGCCTTTAATGTATCTTTGACCACAGTTCAGTTGTTCTCTCTGCTTAATCTTGCTTCTGTTACTCTCTTAAATGCACCATTCCTGAGAAGATAAACCAACCACCCTGTTATCTCAATGTTTGTTATCTAGAAAATCTGATCGAAGAAAACATGCCAATCTATTTCCCTGTAAGACTGTTTGGGCAGCCTAAATTAATAGCAGCGTACCACATTTAGTTTGACATTTATTTAGTTTGGAACAAAGGTGAGATATTTCAGGTAAGAAAGAATACAGACATTATGTAAGTCAATATTTTTCCAGAGTAGATAATCAAATCAAGGCAAAGGAAATTACATCTTCTGCTTTTGACTAGTTATTAAAAGGATTGTGGGAGGGTTCCATCCTCCGCTCTCCCCATTGAGCCTCTGGTGAGCTCAAAACTTGAAGGGGAAAGTCCACTCCAACTTGGGCAAGGACTACTCTGTCTTCATCATACAAAGGGCAGAATTGGAACTACAAGAGTGAAAGTGAAAGCATGAGCCTGCTCCCCTCTCAGAGCTTTGGTTGTGGATTTCATTCCAGGCTGGCTTGCCCAGTCCTATGAAGCTAATAAGCTGTGCTCTTGTTCCGACTCATTGCAGGCCACACACTTTTCAGGCTGGTTTAGAATGAGGGTGATGAGAGAGAGAGTTAAAAGTAATCACCTGTTTTGTCTTCTTGCAAATTAAGAAAAGCTGGATAAGATACCATTTTTTACTCCATTCTGGACAATTCCAAATTAGAGCATATTTCAAACATCATGAAGAACAAGTTTGAAACCCTGGTCCTTGACTGAATTTATTTATGTATTAGATATTCTCTCACTATGGCAATGCAGTGAAGTGGCCAGCAGCCCAGCACTGCTCATTTTTCAGGAAGTAGCATGATGATGGTTAACAGACACAGCTGCAGAAAGCTTTTTTCTTTTAAATTCTTGTGACTATATTGAATCGTATGCCAAATACATACATATGCATAACTGAAAATGTGAGAGGCATGTATTTTTCCAGCCACATTTAATTGCATCAATATGAGTTCATATCAGCTTTTGCAGCAACAGCTAATGAGCCATATGTGGAAGAATCCAGATGTTTGGATTATATGCTTTTCCAATCCATTATGCAAATGTCCATTTATGACAATGTCTCACATTGTGTGGAAAGGAGAAGATCTGAATCACCAATAAGGAAATAAAATTGGAGGCTAATTGCATTGCTGCTATTGCCAAGGAGGATTTTCCTACTGAAAGTGTTATTTTCAATTTGAAATTATGGAGTTAGGGGAAACATTTGTGGCTTGTGTTTTCACAGAAACCTTCTATTTGTTATTATTTACATGACCATGTTTCTGTTTCAATAACTCCAATCATAATTACATAAACAAACACACATACAAAGACATTACTAAAATGTGAAAGAACACAATACTTCAATGAAGATAAAGAGTGCTAGGGGCACAGTTTCCTATAGGGGCTATAGGTTTAAAGATGGGATTTTGATGGTTAAAAGATATGAGATGAAAGTAATCATACATGAATGGAACTTCAGAATCAAAGACGGATGGCAAGGGAAGGGCACTGTTTTAAACACTTGCTGTATTCCTCTGAATATCTATTTAGTTTCTTTTAGGACATGTTAGAGTCTGTAAACAAGTCAGGATGGTGCCTGGAAAATGTTAGAGTCTGTAAACAAGTCTGGATGGCGCCTGGCAAAATGCCAGAGGGAGTGGTTTGTGAAGTAACCCCAGCGAGCCATTATGTGTGGATATTTCTTTTTGGTTGACTGATGTATCTAGTTTATGCTAATTAGATAAGCTGTGTGGAATGTATAAATACCGCTCCTGTCCTGCAATAAACGGCTCCTTCTCCTGCTGTATCCATCTACACAAGTTATTCGTCACCCCCCGGTTATTTTGCCCAGCCAGCCGGACTGTGGCAAGGACAGACAGGGATGAGGCATTTCAATAAACCTGTCTGAACTCCTTTAATGATACCAAGTTGAAAAACTCAATGTCCTTCAGTGGAAGGTCACTATATGATTTACCCCTAAGAACATTAAAACACCCAACTCCTCTCCTGAAGCCTCTACTTGATGCCACATGCAATCTGAGAAATAGTAAGAAGTCCAGAAATAGTAAGAAATAGTAAGAAATCCATATTATGAGCATAGAAAGCTGAAGGAGAAAGGATAGACCTGGGAAATGAATCAGGGAAGGCCACAGAGAAGGATCAGTTGATCAGTTGTTAGACTGTGGTAACTCTTCCTGATACCTTTAGAGCAAAAATCAGAAAAGCAGTATTGATTTGAAATTGTTTGTGTTTGAACAGAAAGCAAGATAATTGAATTTCTTTTTTTTTAAGAGAGAGAGAGAGAGAGAGATAATTTTTTAATATTTATTTTTTAGTTCTCGGTGGACACAACATCTTTGTCTGTATGTGGTGCTGAGAATCAAACCCGGGCCGCACGCATGCCAGGCGAGCGCGCTACCGCTTGAGCCACATCCCCAGCCCAAGATAATTGTATTTCTGAATGTGTGCATTCACACACAATGATTCTGGTCCAGTAGCAACTCTCAGTCCCTGTTTCGATTTTCTCCCTTCTCCTTTTACCCTCAGAGGATTCCAAATGTGACCTCATCATGAAAGTCATCCAAAGTAAGTCATCAGATATCATTCACTGTGAACCTCCAGTTGCCCATTGCAAGGTGTCTGCTGGTCCTTCAAGCAAAACTGTCAATATTAGTTGCTCCTGTATTGATTTGTCCTTTTCACACCTTTGCATCTCTCGGGTCCACTTTCTTCCTCATGCTGACCCATTTCGTTGGTGGCATGAGATATTTCTTGTTTTTTTTTTTGCTTCTTGATCTCCATGGTCAAAGCCCCGGCCTCTCTCACAAACTCTAAAAATCAGTTCACATCTTTTCTGTTCTACCACTGAGGATACTCATGAATCCATCCGTTGTATTCTTTTGTAATCGATAATGGCCTAGTCTGGTACTTTGATTTCTCCTATTCTTCAGCTATATCTTCCTAACTCTTTTTTTTTTCTTCTTAATCTATTTACTCATTCCTTTGACATGGACATTTCCTAAAAACCAAATCTTATCATGATGATGAAGATAATAAGAAAAGCTAAGTTAGGGGGACTATAACTGCCTATTTAGTTGTATTTTTGGATATTAATAAAGATTATGCTGATAAAGCATTTACCCTAATGCCTGGAATCTAATAGACTCTGAGTTAACTATTTGCTACTATGTCTCTTTTCATTTTTGAAATATTATATGGTATCATATCCAATTCTCAAACTCATTCAATTGATATTTTTTTTCATAGCTGGGACTTCTTGCACTGGTATCCTCCGCTTGAATATTCTTCCTCTCTCCTTTGTCCTCTACCTTCAGCCTCTCATTTCTTATTCATCCTATAGTATCTGTTTAAAGTTTTCTGTTCACCTGTAGGTTCTCCCTGAGTGTCCAGACCTGTTTAAGATGCATCTCTTTGTTTGCTCCAGCAGAACTTTATGTTTCCAAACTTAAGGTCATTGTTTAGCAGGATAGAAAGTCCTCACACCACAGCACAGATGGACAATACAGATGGAGCTTTAATGAAGATAAAAAGAGATATTTTCTATAACAGAGAGAATTTTCCTCAATGATTCCTTCTTCAATAAGGAATTCTATCATGCTTTAAAGTCATCCCAGATTCTTTTCTATGCTTTTTTCACAAGTAGACTTCTTTTAGGTTTATTTCCAGACTTTCAGCTTTAGTTTGCTCCCTACTCCTCACTATGAGAGCCTCTGAAGTTCTGTCTTGTTGACCTCATACCATCTTGGATCTTACTGGCACTGCAGACCCTTCTGAGTCTCAGCCACATGCTATTGAAGTCCCCAATGCAGTAGTCTCACCAGCTCTTCTTTTTTTCTACCTTGAGAAACTTCCACGTGGTGCATGGTGACTTCTGCTCCATCCTCCTGCCCTGCTGCAATAGATGAAGTCTCAAGAGGCCTTGCTTTAATCATGCTTGTAGTGATTTGCCAGAGCCCCATCAGCTTACTGGGCTCTCAGGAAGCACATAGCATTATGGCATTGAAGTGGTTTCATCTATGCTGGGAACAGAGTTGAACGTTATCTCTTTCAATCCAGGGGAAGGTGGGAAGGACACCAATGAGAAGGTCCCATTTGGGATGTGTAATGTCTTTTAGGCCATGTTGCAGCAGAAATGCATCTTTAGTAGAAAGAAGGTCTGTGAGCCCATGATCACACTCTGAGATTTTTACTGCTCAAGCATGTCCCGACACTTCTCTTTGCCTCTATTTTATCTTATGTATTTATCTCTCTTTGTACCTATGATATTTACTGTTCTTTGTAATGTCTATGTCTTCCCTTTCCACCAGTAGTCCTCAAATGGAGGCATTTTCCCCCAAAGGTCATTCATGAATGTCTGGAGCTGTTTTTCATTGTCATGATGTTAGAGAAAGGTGAGGGGAGCTGTTGGCATTTGGTGGGACAGAGGCCAAAGGTGATGCTAAACATCCTGTAATCCACAGGGTAGGCCCAATAGCAAAGGATTATCCAGCCCTAAATGTCACAACATTGAGGTTTAGAACCTTTGTTATGGTATGTAAAGTCTCTGAGGCAGGATTATGTCTTATTTATCTGTTCATGTCTTAATACCTCACACATTATCCAGTATATAACGCAGACTTCATAAATGATTACTTAATGTCTGAATAATGAATGAATAAACCATTAAATACATGAAAGACATGAATGAATGAACAGCACACAGTTAATTTTTGTAATCTTTTAAAAACCTCAATTGGCTTTGGTTATTGTGATGGGATAAAATTAAATTTGGCAGTTTAATGGAATGATTATCACATTCAATCTCTTGAGGGTTACAGATACTGGGAAAACTCTTAAAAGTCATATTTTTATGAAACAGAGAAGGGAGCTAATAAGGAAGCATTTTAAGAGTCAGCATCAACCTTTTCCCCAGCCTCTCCCATCCCCATGTCTTCTTATACATGGGGGATGTAATAGCACTGGGAATATTTTTCTTGAGTGTCTCAGAAGAATAAGTATGGCACTTGATGCCTTCTTTGTTCAATGATTAAACTGTTTCAAGAGAAATGATCCTATAGGTATGCACCATCTGCTTTTCATCATGAGAACTGGTAGTGAAATTATTGACCACTTAGGCACATGACATACCACTGTTTGAAGAACATCTCCTGAGTCCAACACTGACTGAGACAAACAGTGCAAAATGGTGGCTGTGTCAATGGCAAAGTTCTGGTAAGAACATGAGAGACATAATGACTCTAGGTTTGGATTATTCTCAAATGGTGTGTTTATTGCTTATGCCGAGCAAGTCACATTTTATGCATAGAAGGCATAAGGGGAAGAATCCACAATCCAGTTTATTTCCTGTTTAACTTGCCAGATACTATACAGTGCTCACTCTTTATTAGTTTGTGTAGTTTTATTTATTGTGCTGTCTTTTCAACAAGTTTTGATTTTTAAAAAATATTTGATATTTCAGTTGATCCTTTGTCAAATTGGCATGAATGAAGAAAACAAAAATATTAGGAGATTGAGTATTATAATATTCTTATTTCTTAAATAATCATTTATATGAAAAAAGTAAATTTTGTTACAAAAGATTAGTTTTCATGTGAAAATCAATGTTTTAACAGTAAGTATTCTATTGAAATAGTTAATAATACTAGACATATTTTTAGATATTTGCTAATAAATTTATTAACACCTGATTCCCGAAAGAGGAAATTTTGCAAATACTTATTTTACAATTCTCCTTGGAATTAATAGCCACCATTTTATGCTCATGAAGGAGCAATTTTTTTTAATATGGAAGGGAGGAAATAATTTAGTTAGTGAAGGTTTATATCAGATTAAGGCAGGGGAAAAGAGAAAGTACCTGCAATCCAGTTTATTTCCTGTTTACCTTGCCAGATACTCTATGCCATTTGATCCTCACATAACCCCATAGGGGTTTCCAATCTCCTAAGGAAGATGCTTATCCTCCAGCCTAAAGATAAGAAAAATGAAGCATACAGAGGCTGATTAATGTGTCTCAATCTACAAAAGTTTAGTTCTGGTTTGAATTCCCATCTGTGGGAGATTTCCTTGTATCACTCCACTGCAAACATGAGGTCAGTAGTTGTCTACCTTGGCTACATATTGCAATCACTTGGGAAGCATTTAAAAATATTGATGTCTGAGTCGAATCCCCAGAAACTCAGATAATTGTCTGAGGGTGGAGGTCCCCAAATCAGTTCTTTTTCATGTTCTCTCAGTGATTCTAAATTGTTACAAAATTTTAAAACCTTTGGTGTAGACCCTAATGTTACTGCCATTTGTTTAATTCTTTGTATTCAAGCATACATATTTTGGAGTTTTTCACAGAGCTTTTATATGAAATTCATGAAGAATTAAATTTGTCATAATTTGAATGACACAAATCAACTTCTTTATTATTTTGTATAATAAAGTAGGATGTTTTAAAATTAAACTAGCTTTATCAAGTGGGGCTTATAATATAAGATCATAAGAAAGAAAAAGCCCAGCAATGTGAAGGGTAAGAAAACTTTTGCGTTTCATATGCACATCTTGGGAATCAGTTGCCAGTGTCCAGAATCATCACTGGGCAATTCTTGAGATAACTATAGAACCAAACAGAGTTGACTATGACCATGAGCTGGTCTTGGCTCTAAGTTATTTGACCCTTAGTTCAGAGGCAATACTCAGCTTATTGCATTCATTTGAAAAATGTATTCCTTATATTAAAATGCCGTTGTGTTTCCTTCTCCAGGTTAGAGTGTTTGAGGGAGGTACTATGATGGTTTGCATTTTAAGCATAGCTCTAATGACATTATTTCCTTCTATGATAAGTGGATCTCACAACTATGCCTCAATATACATGGAATTCATGTCCCCTCAAGTATCTTTTCTTCCTGCGACTTCTTGCCATCATTCTTATCGTGTGCCCTTTAAAATTTTTTTCCTAGATATTCCTTTTTCTTCTGTCTTTTTCTGCATCATTTCCCCTTTCTTCTAATCTATATCTTTGTTCTATCAGAGAATGTATGAAGTCACTTTAAGTCTTCATCTTCTGTATGGTTTGTAGGACCAAAGAGGTCAATTGTTCCTGTATTGAGACATCAGATTCTTTCGGACTCACAGTTTTTAATAGTTTCAAATATTAAAGGAGACACACATCTGACATTGAGATTTTATATTTTGTGAAATAAACTGCATGACATTAAAATTTTAAAATAGGCAAGGTTATGCCTCAAAATAATGTTGTGATATATTCTATGCTTATGTAAATATATCATAATAGATTCCACTGTTGTTTTGGTCAGCCTTTTTGTTGCTGTGACTAAAAAACCTGACAATCAGAACAATTTTAGGGGAGGAAAAGTTTGTTTAGGGGCTCACGGTTTTAGAGGCCCCGGTCTATAGACAGTTAGCTCCATTCCTATGGACTCAAGGTGAGACAAAAAGTTGTGGTGAAAGAGTGTGGCAGAGGGAAGCAGCTAACATGATGATAGGAAGCAGAGAGTGACTCCACTTTCCAGATACAAAATATATACCCCAAAGGCACACTCCTAGTGACCCTCCTCCCCTAGACATACCCTACCTGCCTTCAGTTACCACTCAGTTAATCCCATCAGAGGATTAATTTTTCTGATTGGGTTAAGACTCTCACAGAAGAGAAATGATTGGGTTGTGAGAGTCTTAACCCAATCAGAAAATTAATCCCCTTGCATTGTCTCACATGTGAGCTTTTGAGGGACACCTCACATCCAAACTGTAACAAAGCACATCTGAAACTAAAAAGAACAAAGAAATCAGATTACCTCTTAAAGAAAGTCAGTTGAATCTGCCTGTCTTTTTAAAGAGAAATCCTAATCCAAATATGTTTATCAAACCTAAGATATTAGCAAAAAGATGTTTAATAAAGTGAAATCATGCAAGTGTGATCCATGAATTTATTGAACAAAGAAAATATAATAATATTTTAAGAGTTTGATTTTCTAATAAACTGGTATAGCTGTTTAGTATAAAAACTCACATATTAAGATTAGACAATGGATTTGAATCAAAAGTTTTTGGCATAAATTTCATATCTACAATTGGCTTTATTATTTTTATTTTTCCTTCAGACGTTTTAGATTTTGCAAAAAGTTGTGAATTTCCTTGTAAAGAGAATACAGCCATATGTTTTTGCTTCTTTTCAATGGGAGAGAAAAACTAGTATTATTTTGAAGCTGTATGTTTATGTTTCTTTTTCAATAGGAGAGAAAACCTAGGTGCTATTTTGAAGTCTCCCAACTTGACTGAGTCCACTGAATGCCTGTCTTGAATGTTGAGAGAAGAGGAGACTGCTTCTTGGACATGAGATCTGTGCTTTCTTGCCATTTGAACACATTGATCCTTCTGCCAAACTTTGTTACTTTTCTGCTTGTACATCTGTCATGGCCTTCTCCCTGTTTTCTTAGCCTTCATTTAATTACTGCATCCTTCATCTGAGATATCTAGATACACTTTTTTAAATGGCATGTAAAAACTTGATGTATTATTTAACCAAATTCTGTATCATACAAATATTCTTTTGTTTTAATCATCATTGTTGCTATTATTACTTTTTTTGAAACTAGATCAAATGTTCTGATAATAGCTTTTGGCTTGATTGTGAAATTCCTGATGAAGAACCGTTATTGAAATGCCATGTTAGAGTTCAAAGTACCAGAAATGTTAGAAGTATGGTTGTAATGCACCACCAAAAAGACTGCACATACTTAGCTTTGGTTATGTTGTTGTTTCATAACTTTTGGACAAAATTATTTCCTGTCAGCATTTATCTAAAATCACTCATTTTTTAATGTGTATAAGAATTCATCATTACATATATGTTGTAAGTTTTTAGTCTTTTGAAAACAAATTACAAATTACAATTATCCTATTGGCTATTTAAATTACTCTGGGATAGGGGTAAGGAGTTAGGGGAGAACAGCTGCCTCCTCAGTGAACGCTTAAACAGAGATGTTAGACAAATTTCCTCCTTCCTAATGTGTGAGCTTTGTGTGGCCCATAGGGAAGAAGGCTAGACTATGTCACAGGATGTAGATTGCTGGTGATTGGAAATTGTACACACAACAAATGCTATCAAATCAGAAAACTTGTGGAAGCAGTGGCATTTAATCTGGAAATTACAGTCTAGAATTTGATAGGCAGATGCAAGAAATGAATAGTTGAAAATAGCAAAAAGGACAGTTAATTGCAGAGATAGAGAAGCAAAAAAGCCATGGAAATTGTTCCCCTGGGGTCTGAGATACATGTGAATAGGTTTCTTTGAGAGATGAGGTTGGAAAAGTAGCTCTTGGTAACTGTGCTCCTGTGTGTTGCTGGAGATGATTTCTGTTTTTCTAATAGAGGAGATTTGAGAGATGATTTCTGATAAGAAATATGAAGTCTGAAAGAGAGAAAGCATTTGGGGTTTATAGATAGTCCAATTCCCTCTTTTCAGAGGTGAAAGTGGCATTGTATATTGATGAAGAGCAGAGTACTGGAATCAAGGGTTGTGGCGGGAGACAGAGTCCAATATTTATTGTTAGAATAAGGAATGCAATGCACATAGAGCTTATTTTACTGGCTGGACTACAATAAATGCTCAAAAGACATTTGCTGGATGGAACTGGAGACTGTCATCTAAGTGAAATAAGCCAGTCCCCCAAAACCAAAGGCCAAATGTTCTCTCTGACATGTGGATGGTGGTGACACACAATAAAGAGGGGTTGGAGAATAGAAGTTCATTGGATTTGAAAAGGAAGATGAAGTGGAGGGATGGGAAATGGGAATAGGAAAGACTGTAAAATGAATTGGACCCAACCTTTCTATGTTCATATATGAATACAGGACCAATGTAACTCTACATTGTGTACAACCACAAGCATGTGAAGTTACATTCGTTATATATGTATCAAAATACACTCCACTGTCACCTATATCAAAAAAGAGCAACAAAAAAGGCATTTGCTATTATCACCACTGATTATTTTTACTTATGACTTCAATGCCACAGTCTCTCACAATTTCTTGCTCTGTTATTACAGGAATTGCCGAAGTTAAACAGGACCAGTAGTCAACTCTCCTAATCTCAGCACAATTTGATGAATTCAAAGTCTAGGGTATGAAAACTCACCAAAAAGCCAGCAATCAGCATCCTGAAAGAACTGGCCATGTATGTCACACTTTTTCAGTAATTTCTCTTCTGGGTCTGGAGAAATTACCCTGGTTACAGGTATGGAATGATAGGAGTAACACAGAGGTATGGAGATTTCATCCCATTTTAACTTTTTTGAATTCTTTATTTTTTCCTTTTTGAATATAGATACCCATGTATTTTGTAAGTCTTATGTGGCTTTAAATCTAACAGAATAAGCAAACACTTATTTTTTTTCCTTTCCAGCCATTAAAGACTTTTATTAAGTCACTGGATGAATACTTTCTAAGGAAAAAAGTAGTTTATGTGTGGTTTGGATACTAAACATTGACTCAGTGTCAGGCCTAGGAAGGAGAGGCCAAACTGTGCCTGCTAATACACATGTAATAATAATAGAAAAAATAAAGACTGCCCCGAGTTTGCTAAATGAAGCCTTACGTTTGGAAAAGCAAAGTATCCCAGACTCTTATATTCTCCCCCACCTTTTTTTTTCAGGTACTCTCTTCACTGCATCAGCATCAATGTTTTTCCTTCCAATACACAAATTTCCCCAGGCTTCCCTGTTGCCATAGTCTTCTCCCATGTGTTCTATATATTTGTAGAGAACTAGTCATAGTTGGGTAATATTAAGCAATACTTAAGAAAGCAAACCATTTAAAATGACTTTTTAGGTTAGGAATTTCATAGAGACTATATGTAGTTGTTCTTCTTACATTAGGGATTAATTACTTTTATAATACAAACAATGACTGCAATATAAGCTTTGAGAGACTGACTCACTAAGGAAACAAGACAGGTTTGGAAAATGGATCCCTTGCCATTGACGCACATGGGAGAACTCCTTAAAACATAGTAATCTGAGAAATTTAATGGCCGTGTAGCAGTTCACATAAAACTGATACTATCAGTAAGTGGATCATAATTAAATATTCTGCGATTATATGGCAGTTTAGGAAGGATTGTATTTCACAACCAGGTGTTTTGATTTCTTGAAGTAAATCAGTTTTCAGTGATTTGGGGGCAGTTGGCTTCCCCTAAAAATTCACTCTATGTATGAGCAAAATGATTTGAAGTTGAGAGGATAAATCTAGGAAATGAAAAGGCAAGGAAGAAATGTTTATCCGTGGTGGGACTATCTTAGTGATGTTGGATCCTTTCATTGTTCTGTACCTTATGTCCTCTACTTCTAATGTGAGAGGGGATGTTCTAGGTCAGAGCTCACGAAGCAACCACCCAGAATTCCTTTAGGTGCCAGTACAGAAAAAAGCTGCAGAGGAAAGGTACACAAGGGCTTCAACTAGCAGGAAATTATAGGACTTTTATTGATCTTGAACACATTTTTCAATACTGAAGATAAATAATTTTTAAACCAGTGAATTGCTAGATGATTTCTAGGTCCATCACAGCATTCACATCCATTGAATCAGTGCCTTTATTGATGCTACAGTAGCACCTACAACAAAGAAGAAACGGTTTCAGTTAGCAATCCTTAAAGAGGGCCCTCTTTTGTTCCTTTTTCTTCAAATATTTACTTTAATGCTCTCAAAAGCAATACAGATTGCAAAAAGTCTAAAGACATGTTACACAAATGCTTGCTTTCTGTCAAAGATTTCCTTCCTTTGGTAGCTATTCACTTTCAGTGGTGAGTTGCTGAGACAAAGCCCCCTGGCTTTTATTTCACAGTTCATTTGTATTACTTGGGGAAACCAAGCCATAAATCTTGTTCAGATCTTTATATCCGACAAGAGGTTCTATTCCCTAGGAAATCATGAAGGCTAATTCATACTCACAGATGCTGATATGCAAATAAGTGTAAAAATAATATATTCTCACCCAATTTCTTGCCAATCTCAATATACATTATGTTTGGAAAGTCATGGAATTAATTCTGTGCTTTGTGCTGTGTAGACGGTGCATGGCAGAAGGAACAGGTTGTGAAACGGCTGCATTTGTTTTCCTCCAAGGAAGTTTGGTGCAGTTTTTCCATTGTACCCTTACGGGTGTAGAAACCTTTTCTAAGAGGACAGGTTTCTACAAATGTCTCAAAATAAGATATTAAAAAGGTATGGGGATGTGTCCCTGACTTCAGTGCCTGGTACCAAATCAAACCAAATCAAACACCAAAAAGCAAAAAAAAAAAAAAAAAAAATCTACTCATCTGGCATAAACACATAGAAGTCTTCTTACTGGAGTCTATGTCAGTAGAATCTGTCTCATTTTATCTCAGATGCAGTGGGAAAGCTTGCCATTGGTGAGGTTATTGACAACTATCAGTCCATTTTGTGCCACTATAACAGAATATCGTGGATTGGGTAACTAATAAGATGGAGAAATTTATTGACTCACAGTTTTGGAATCTGGGAAGTACAAGAATGAGAGTCTGTCTTCTACAAGAGCCTTCTTGCTACATTATATCACGGTAGAAGGCAGAAGGTCAAGAAAACAAGAGAGATCCAAATTAACCTTTACAATGGCACCAATTCCACCCATATGAAAGGAGCCCCCATGGCTTAATCACCTCTTAAAAGTCCCACCTTTTAATATAGTAGCAATTACGATTGATTTTCATCCTAAGTTTGGGAGAGGACAAAAGTCAAATCATAATTGTGCAGAGGGGAGTGAAGGAGGGGTAGGACTGTGGGAATGGGAAGGACGGTAGAATGAGACAGACATTATTATTCTATATACATGTATGATTACACTACTGGAGTGACTCTGCACCATGTACAGCCAGAGGAATGAGAAGTTGTGTTCTATTTGTGTACAAGGTGTCAAAATGCATTTACTGACATATATAACTAATTAGAACAGATGAAAAAATAAAAAAATTCAAATCATAGCAACATGTCTATCAAGGTTTCAAGAAAAGGGATATTGCTCTTATCTGTGTTGTAATGTTTGATTTTAACCATATCCTTAGAATTTTTTTATTAATTTCAAGTTAAATCATATAGTCCCAGGATGTCATTTTTTTTCCCTTGTGGATTCTGGATGATCTAGTCATTAAAGAAGATGCACAGTAATCATGTGAGTATATTTTTATTTTACTGGGGATTGAAACCAGCGACTCCTGAATGACTGGGCAAGAGTCTTAGCATTGGGTTACATTGCAGCCCTTTAAAAAAATTGTTTTCAGAGAGCAGGGTCTGGATAAATTGCCCAGAATGCCCCTGAACTTGCAATGCTTCTGCCTCAGTTTACATGGGATTACAGGCATGCACCACTGTATCCAGCTTAAATATTTTTGAAATGGACAGTTTATAAGTTAGTTAATAATATTAATGTTAACTATTGTTACTAATAAAAGAGACTACTACATTCTCATTTTTTTTCAACTATTTGAATGAAAGTTAAAAAAATAACTTTGATATAAAATTTGGTTCAATTAGCAGCAGAGAGGGAAAAAAAAACTAACTTTGGTGTTTTGATGATGATGAAAGAATGGGAATATTGAGAACACAGCCTCAGCATGGTGTTGATTGATTTCATGTGGCTTTGAGTTTCCTGGCACTGGGAGGCTCACTACTGTATAGAGTTTACATATGATCAGTATGTAAAGCCAAATTGCAACTTCTCTCTGTATCTTCAATGCACTTGGAATTGATATTCAGGATAGAGGGCCTGAATCTTTGGTTAGTAGTGCTGCCCAGTTTGTATTTGTCTACCAAGCAATGCATGTAGGTAAAGAAGTTCCCTCCATTGCAGTTAAGGAGCCCCAAAGTAAAGCATCTTCCAGGTTGGAGACTTTTATACTTTTATACTGAGGGTATTGGTTATTGTGTATTTCTACACATGTAAAATTCTTTTCCCTTAAGGCATATGTTCTCAGAAAAAGATAAAACTTCGACAGGAAGCCTGTATGTATTTTTAAAATGACTTCAAAACAGCCATAACAAAAACAAACCCAAACCAAAACATATTCTCAATAGTCAAGAAGAGCAGGCAGTAATAAACAATGATTTCAAGACAGAGGTACCTAAGACTTCTCCTTGGTTTCTCAATGGTTGCAGGGTACATTTCAGACTTTCCAAATTCACTTTGCCAGGCTTGCCTCCTGCACATCTCCTAAGGCTATCTGTATGTCTGTGGCCAAGTGGGACTTGGTGAATTTAGCTGAATATAATGCATTAGTTCCTTTTCACCATTTGCAATTAGACTTTTAGATCCTTTATGTGAGAAGTTTATAATCCAATGGAGAAGAATAGGGCTGGGAAATGAAGTCATGAGTGAGAGTATCAAAGCTCTGGTGCGTATAGTTTATGTTTAATGAAGTAGAACCATAAAAACAGCCCACCAAGTAGTGAGAATGTCAGTACCTCACATGTACCTTCATTTGGTAATTAATAGCATAGATTGAACATATATCATCTGTCTTCATTTGTCACCAATAACTTTTCAGTATCTACTTTCTCCATATTTTAAATATAGTGCTTACTATATTTAATTTGTCTTGTTTAACTTTTGAAAGCTTTTCTGATTTTATGGCTCAAATCTGACTTTCGTCAGCGTGGTTTCACCCTTTCTCTGCAGACATTTGTGTGGCTGCTTAAGTTGGACAACAGACTTAGGGTGGTCTATTTCTCCCTTCCTAGTGCAGGACGTTATAAATGCATAACAAAGTCCTTCCTCACCATAACCTAGAGGATGTTTCCACCATAAGCCAGAAAAGCTTAGTTGCAGCCCTGGGGCCCTCCTCCCTCGGCTCCCTTTCTCTCTCCTATAGTTTTATGGCATTTCCTCACTTGTTTCTCTGTCTGATAATTTATCGCTTGAAGCATCCTTTTCCTGACTTGGAGTTTCCTATTTCTCAATCTGTAGCGGGAAGAAGCCTAAATTCATGTGCATGGAAATCAGTTTCCCTGAGGATATAATGTGCCCAATACATCCATCTTTACCAGAGTTTTTGAGCTTGAGATTGGGTGTGAGTGATTTTCCCATTTTCAGTGGAGTTCTGTGCTTTTGCATTGTAATCTTACCTCTTCCCGGAACAGTCTTTTTATTCTCCAACATCTGGGAAATGTGTATTCACTTCTTAGGATCCCGGGTACATGGAATTTCCTCTATGGAAACTGTTCTACCTCTATTAGGCAGAATTAGTCAACTCCTTGGAGGCCATGCAGCACTTTGGCTTACTTTTGTTACAGCAAGGATATTCTCGTCCTCACCTACTATGTGCCTGGCATTGCATTAGTTCATGCTTGTTTTAGTACATTGTGCCATGTGTGTTTGCAAGTCTATGCGATGGGCTTGTAACTTTTTCAGAGCAGTGGTGGTTTTGCTTCTTTTGATCTACCTTGGCACTTAATATAATGGTACCTGTCATAACCAGACATGGTAAGAATAAATGTTGAATAAATGATGCACGGCCATTTGAATAAATACATGAAATGATTTAGTAAGATTATTCAGTAGCTAGAGATCAAAACTAATTTACCAAGGATATTCTTCTCTTGGATATTTAATTTACTTGATTGCAAATTCTGTGTAAAAAGGAGCTGTGTTTCTCATTCTCATCGCTATAACTCAGTTCCAGGTATTTGGAACTCAAGAGATGCTTACTGAGCACTGGATATTTACAGAATTTATGAAGAACACAAAGAAAATAATGTGGGATGGAAATAATTCAATCTTCCACCTTGCCTTATGATTATTATTTTTTAAATGGAGACAGGCACAATTTAATCTGATTATGTTTCAGCCTAAATTGCATCTTAGTTCTTAACTGCTTTTGTAGGTGGCTAGACATGGAAAAAGTAGAAGTACACAGAGTGTACACAGAGTGAAAACCTAACCTGTGGAGGCATCAGAAGACTTTTGTTTGAAAAATTCCCTTCAATATATAAGAAGAAAATGGCTGTAACAACATTGAATCCTTGGATGAAACTGATTTGCCCATTTAAAAACTGCCTTATAGCCCAGGAGGGGTAGTGCACATCTGTAATCCCAGCTACTCAGGAGGCTGAGGCAGGAAGATTGGAACTCTGAAACTAGCCTACACAAGGTAGCAGGAACCTGTCTCAATATAAAAAATAAAAAAGCCAGGGGATACAGCTCAGAAGTGTAGCACCAGTGGGTTCTATCTGTAGTACTGCAAAAACAGACACATACACGAAAACAAACAAAACCTAAACCAAAAAAACCTGTCACAGCAGTTCTGGCAAACCATACTTTCCTTTTTTCTTTTTCCATAACCTGTTTGTTTTTTGAAAGGAAAAGGGTATGAAGCTGAAAGAAAAAAAGCATTTTTTGTCACTCTGGGTACTTGGCTTTTTGTTGAAATTGTAGTTATGGATAAGATTCAAGCCTCTTTTGTGATGGTGACTTTGTTTTGTGTGATGCCTACAGATACCAGTGGTGCATGTGCTAAGGGAACACATGCGCAAACAGAGCGGCACATGCTGTACTCACAGCCAGTTACAGAAAGGCTCATGCATGCATCTGTTGCTTATTAATTTTCTTCCTGCTATTTGCATCATTCTTTTGAAGAACCTCCAGCAGCCTTTGCCCAATTGTTTATAATGGTCTATAAATCAGGGGTTTGAACCAACTGAAATATCTAGGTTGTGTTGGAAAAATATTTGGATATTCTGGTTTTGCTTCTTTTCTCTTGGGTTAGAAAACCTATAGATTAAACTCTGATTAAAGCTTATATTTTTGTTGATTCGTTTTTTGAATTTGGTTACTTTTGAGTGAGTTGATCCAAACCCTGTTTTTTTTTTTTGGTCTTTTTTCTTTTTGTTACCAGGAATTTAACCCAGGGGTGCTTTACCACTGAGCCATATCCCCAGACCTTTTTATTTTGAGTCAGGATGTCATTAAATTGCTTAGGGCTTCACTCAGTTGCTGAGTCTGGTTTTGAACTTGCGATCCTACTGCCTCACCTTCTCAAGCCACTGGGATTACAGGCCCAAACCCTGTTTTCATGTGTTGCTGAATTTTAAGTTTGTACTATAAATGTTTATAGTTTTTCTTTTCTGAGCGTCTTATGAACAGGTAAAACATGAAACAAAAACAAGAAGGCAAAACAAAAGATAAAAATCTCAACCTGATTACATTCTTAGAAATCAGGTAGAAATCTTGACGGATAGAACCTTTTAGCATGTGTCTTTAATATTCAGCTGTGATGTTTTGAACAACCGTAGCTCAATGATTAAACTCATTTTTGATTTCTGGTGTCAATGGACTGAACTTAGAATGTGAGAATTTCTTTAGAAACCCTGGTAAACTAAATATAAATGAGGAGGGACCCAGGATTTTGTGTGCTTGATTTATTGATGGTGTGCGTCAATAGCATGCTTTTAATTCTCAGAGTAAAATAAAAATACTCAGAATCTGCTCTTAGGTCAATGATGAGTCCATATTTGTGTCACAGACATAGTACCCAGTCCTTTTTATATTTTTTTCCATTTCCCAGACATGGTTTTATAGAAGGATGTGGCAGAAGAGAAATTAAAGTTAACGGAATGAATCAGTTACCTAAGACATTTATGAGATGCAGTGGAAAACAAGACCTAGCGAGAAAATCTCTGCATCTTCTCAGGAATTAAAGGTGGCTGGGCTAGTTGTAGCAATATATACCTAGTCAGATCTACATAATATGCATTTTAAATTTAATGATAAAACTGCTGCCCATTTTATTTATTTATTTATTTACTACCAGGAAGATTTAACCCAGTGATCCACATCCCAGCTATTTTCTAATTTTTAGTTTTGAGACAGGATCTTGCTAAGTTGCTTAGGGCATCACTATGTTCCTGAGGCAGGATTTGAACTTGTGATCCTCCTTCCTCAGCCTCCTGAGTAGCTGGAATTATAGGCATGTGCAACTGTGTCTGGCAACCTGTTTTATTTATTGACTTTAGTTGTAAGGGAGCTATGTATCTGAAGAGTATGTGTTTCAGTAGAAAAAAATATTTTGATAATTAAGCTATTCAGTTAAACAAGGGTGCTAAATACATTGTTTATATCAAAATATACTAATTAATGGAATTTGTGTTTGCATAGACAAAAGAGTTTACCAAATACTTTGTTTTAGCTAACTTTTGCATTGATGTGACCAAAGTACCTGACAAGAACAATATAGAGAATAAAAAGTTTACTTTGGCTGACAGTTTCAGAGATTCAGTCCATGGTTGGCTGACTCCATAGTTCTGGGTTGGAGGTGGGTAGACATCATGGTGGAAGAGCATGGCAGAGAAAAGCAGCAGATGGCAAGAAAGAAAAAAGAAAGAAAGAACCAGAAAGCAAGCTCTGCTCACTCCAGGGACAAAATACAATCTTCAAAGTTAAGCTCCCAGTGACTTTCTTCATTTAGCTGCAACCTACCTGCCTGCTGTTATTATCAAATTAATCCATACCAATGGAGGATTAGATTAAGACTTCCATAATCCAATCATTTCACATGGAAACTTTCTTAAATTGTCTCAGACATGAGCTTTTGAGGGACACCTCATATCTACATCATAATATACTTTCCACTCCTTAATTTACTCTAGAGGAATAACATAGATTATTAGACCCATTTTATAGAGTAGGACTCCTGAGCTCAACACAACTTCTTAATTCATGACCAAAGTTAAAAGAAAACCAAGAAGCATTCCAAGGCTTATATCACAGTGCTTATATCTTATTGCATAAGATATATAAATTTTAGTTTTCTGTCCACCTCTTAACACATTATGTCCCATTGTCCTGTATATAGGACACATACAAAAACCTATAAATACATTATGTCCCATTATCCTGTATATAGGGCACCTATGAAAACCTGTAAATATTGCAGGGCTTATAGAATTTTAAGTTTAATTTTTTTTTTTGACAAAAAGGAAAAAGAATGTTTATTGCTTTCCTAGCCAAGGAGAAACACAGGGGAACTCCTGTCCCAAAGGCTGTGATTCTCCAATTAAACTTTTATAGGTGTCCTATATACGGAAACAATGGGCTAAGAAGCAGTTTTAAAACTTGGCTTTATGTGTATTTCTGACAACATGGAATTTGAAAATAATTATCAGAAGGCACAAACGATTCTGAGGTGCCTTTAGAACCCTGAATGGAGGGCGTTGTTCTCTCCAGAAGACATTTAGTGTATTATGCATGAAACATTTTCTTAGGAACAATCCCAAGAATTTGTCAATTTGGGAGATGTTAGATTATGCCCCAAATAGCTATTTTATTCCAAACTATTCCATTTGCTGAACAGAATCAGCCAAACTTCTTGGTTTCTTAGGAATAAGCTAGTAATCTAAAACAGAATATACCAAACTGATACTTCAGAGAATACTAGCTCCGGGAAAGATGTCAGGAAGTACATCAAGAACAAATTGTGCAGTATTGAATAATTTTGAAGAAGAATGCAAATAGATACTATTCTTGGAGATTGAAATTGCAGTGGTTCCAAGGTTATAAAAAAAACCCTGTTAGTTATTGTTTACCTGATATTTCTCAGACTGATTGGAATACATGAGACTCACAAACCCATTTATGAAAGGATGTATATGAACAATTTGAGAAACAACTTGGGAAATGGAGAGAGGATTGATTTCTTTACTGACCAACTTTGCATTACTGTAGCATTTTGTAATCCTTATGAATTCTACTAGACTACACAGTTTTGAAACACTACTATGCTACAACTGAGTTAGACATTTGAAATATGAATGAAACAGAAGTTCAAAGCACAAGAGAAAATCCTTTCCTTTCTGCACATGATTATTCTTCTGTGGTGTTATGGCCTTCTTTTGAAGAACCTTTGGGACTTGAATTCACTGATCTAACTCTGTAACTCCAAAGGCTAGATGTATGCCATCTGGACTTACTACCATTTCAACTAGTTCCTTTATCACATTATCGCATTTTGGAATAATAGCATTCCTCCTCTTTGGTAGGAATCCTTTTAAAGTTATGTCCATCGAAATCCTTGTGTCCACTAGACCCTCACATATTAGGGGACAGGCTTACAGCAGCCCCAGTCAGCCCTAACTTGAGATTTGAAGGCCCAGTTGTCAAGCGCCTCTGAAGGGCAGCTTTGTCACGGAAAAGCTGCCTTTGCATGTTTTCCTGAGGATGGCTGACTCATGGTGTTCCATGCTTTGTGCCCTGGCTTTTGTTCCTAGCCTTGTGACTCAGCTCCTCCGTGCTTTTCCCACCTTCATTTCTCTTAGCTGTGACCCATGTTCCTGGTTGCATCCTTGGCATCCATGTTAAGTTGTTATATTTTTAAAACTTTTTTCCATTTTCCTGCTTCTGACTTGTCGCTGATAGGTCTTACATGCTTTGCCTTTTGCCTTTGGCTGTGACTGACTAAACTGGAAACTGCAGATCAAAGGCTGTGGCTAGTGCCTTAGCTCTGACACTTATGGCCCCTGCCCCACAACAAACTCGTTTGTGTTGTCACATACTGACAACACAAACATTCCCTTTTCCGAATTATTATTTTGCTTACGTGTCCTGTACTCCTTAATTGCTGTTTATAAAATTATGCTTTTTGCAGTCAACAAATGTTTTATAATGCAAAAAAGTAAAAAAGAATCCCCTCTCCCTAAAAATACCTAGACTATGTTTAAGGGATTCCAAACATTATGGGATTTACTGACTAAAACTCAGATATGCAGATACACTGCTACTTGTTATTTAGAGAAGAAAAGGCCCTGATTCCCCCACTTAATATTTCCTGCCTAACATGAGTTTATTTATTTATTTTAAATATTTCCACCAATGACCAGGTTCAGGAGTTTCTGGCTTCTCCTCCAAGCATTCCCTGTCACCTTGGCTTGGACAATTTACCTGAGTTTGACTGACACATGACTTTCCTGGGGTGATTTAGTGAGTACCTCTACCATCTTTTGTGAGCCAAGCCCACATAGACCCAACATGAAGGAGCAGATCACGGTGTCAAGTGCAAACCCTGGTGCAGAGAGAAAAGAACTGAGAGGATGTGTGCAGCAATCCTGGGTCATGTACAAGAGCTGACTAAGTGCCTGCACAAACCTGCTATTATGGTGTCCTCCCAAGTTCATGTGTGAGACAATGCAAAAGGGTTTAGAGGTGAAATGATTGGGGTATCTAATCAGTACATCACTCAATTTCCCAAAAGGGATTAATGGATGATAACTTAAGGTAGGCAAGGTATGGCTGGTCCCTGGGGTGTGCCTTTGGGGAATATATTTTGCCCTTGTTAAGCAGAGTTCTCTGCTTCATGGTGACTATGTACTGAGCTGCTTTTTTTCCCACCATATTCTTCCACCATGATTTCCTGCCTCACCTTGGACACAGAGCCATGGTTTCAACCATCTGAAATAAGCTTTTCCTCCTCTAATTGTTCTTGTCAGGTCCTTTGGTCACCACAGTGAAAAAGCTTACTAAAACAATTGCCTTCTTGTCTATGTTAGGTTTATTCATCAAATATTTGGAGAGCCAGTCCCCGAACCCTTACCCATACACCTCCCAAATGCTCCAGTGTGAGCCCCAGTAAAGCCTTATTTAGTTGATTTTCGATTTTTCTATTCCCTACCACTTTCCAGGACTTGTGTGTAGTGGATGTGATTTGAAACATAAGGGGTAAAGTATAACATTTCATTTCCCACTGTATTTGCCTAGGATACCGGCTTTTAGACTTTCCTTTCTTCCCTCTTACCTCTGGTTATGGACCCTGAGAAGCCCATTCTTCCCTCTCTGTTGCCTGTCCACATGACGTCTAGAACTTGACAAGAAATAATCGTCCTGTCATTGCCATGCATCCCAATTAAGACCAATCAGTGATTTTTAATTTTTTTCTGTTAATGTATCAACACATGGAGAGAAAACACCCTCATTTCAGAGGATGTGAAACTGAGCTGCTGGCAAAGGTTTCCTGCTGGAAAGGAAGAAGCTGCCTGTAGAAAAAAAAAAAAGATAATCAGAGACTGAGCTGGGAGAAGGGTGATGACAGGGATCTCAGTTCCCATAGTTTTCTTAGCATCTTATAAGACATAGCAATGGTATTCCTCATTACATCAGCTCTGGTTTCATTTTTTAAGATAAAGAGTCTTAATATAATATATGATGATGCATTTAAAAAGTGTTGAGCTCAGTTCACCTCACCAAATTTATGTGTGGGAGAGAGAAGTAGTAACGGACGGAATGAGTAGCATTAAAGGGTATTCCCAGCATTGATCAAAAGACATGCACATGGACATATGTTTCACTGCACTCAAGCCCTTTGTAAATGGTACTTGATAACCTGTTCATCTTTATGCTCCAGTGCCTGATACCATCGAGCACAGGGCAAAGGAAAAAAAAAAAAAAGGAAATCCCTGTATCTATAGTCATTCAATGACATTGACTTTGGGTTAAGAGCAGCCTTGAGGTACATTTTCTAAAGAAGCTTACTGTCTCTTGTTAAAATAAAAAATCAATCCTTTGTGAAGGGAGGTGGGGAGATGAACAATTTGTCTGCAACGTTATTCAACAACCTTGAAGTGAAGAATGTGACATGAATGTTAGTCAAATGATCTGTATTTTGAAACTGAGTCTTAATTTCACCTCATTCAATTCTTAAGAGAAGTAATTAAAAATGCAAATGTCACCTATTTCCTGGCACACAGTAAGTACTCAGTACATGTAAGCTATAATTAATCTACATTAGAAAACAAAGCAAATGATGAAAACACCAGGTAGTCTGCTCCATCGACGAGATGCAGATCACTCATCAAAGTTTATAATTTTCCAAATCTCACTCTCTTAAGATATAGGATTGTGATATCAGACAAATTATATCGTTATATATTGTGCATGTCAAATATGTTAACAACAAATCCCATCATTATGTGTAACTATAATGCACCAATAAAAATGTGGAAAAAAAGAATAAAGTAAAAAATATTATTTCTTTTTATCAGGAAAAACATGTTGATTTTAAAAATTGGCCCTTGTCTTAAAAGTAGATCTCTTCCTTTCAATAATTTTTTTGTGTTTTTTCCCATTTGGAAACTAAGTGAATATAAGAAAATGAAAAAAGGGTAAAGATCAGGAAAGAACTATCATTTGAGAAAATAAGTTAGTTGTTCACTGAATTGCAATAAACTTATGTTATTAGATTCTCTACCTCTTTGGGTTAATGGCAGTTGAGAAGGTTAAAAATCAGGCTTTAAGAGCTGGGTCTCTGTAATTCATCTATTAAAACGTTTTTCTCTTCCAAAAACAAATAGGATTGCAACTATAAGGAAGATCGAACCCTACCGTATTATTTCTTCACCTTCTTCTCTTCTCTCAGTTTGCCTAGTTTAATTTTGTTTCCAAATTCCCTATTTTGAAATGAATGTGTGGGCTAAGAAAGGTGGCTGTGAGTGCTGGGGGCACCTTTTGTTGTAGCCTGCTGGGTTTCCTGACAGTATCTCTGAGGCAGGGCCAAGAGATCTACAGAACTGAGGCCAAAGTGACAATTTGCTTCCCCTTCTATTTTATGACATCCCTGATGTATCCACTGAGCTCAGTGCCCTCTGATGTTTGTTGACTGCAGCCTCATGAATTTCCAGTGGCAGATCCGAAGATGGAAGAAGAGAGGGGTGAGATGCTGGTTCCCCTGCGTCTCCCTGAGGGGCCACAAGATAGGACTCTTTCTCACTTCTCCCGAAAGCCATTAAACTCTAGGCAAGCAGTCTCCCCTATGCCTACCCCTAAAGCCACAGCTCTCTGGGTTCTGGACGCAGTCTCTGGCTTCCCAGTTCAGCCCTAGGTTTTCATCTTTCTTGCTTGGGATGATTCAATATTCCTGTTTGATCTCCTTTAACCTTGTCTGCTGTTTGTAAATACTGGACAAGATTAACTTTTCTCAATCACCTTATTAGAGCATACCCTCTATTTCCTGTTGCAGCTTTGATGTAGAGTCTCTGAACTGTCACCGCCTCTTATTAGGTAAATAGTCTCATTAAATCTTCAATCAATATCCTTTAGTGGTACATCTACTTAGATGAAGAAACTGAACTCAGAGGATTTCATTAACTTGTGCAAAGGCACTTACCTGGCATGGGGAGGAACCTGAATTCAGAGTCGTCTTCAGGATCTTACTCCTGAGATGTAGCCATTATGTCTTCTCTTGAGTATTCCCAGAAAAGTTGGGGGTGTTTGTGCTTTGGTCCTATTGAGCTTAGAGAAGATCCACGTTGATCTGGCAAGTTGGTCTAATTTATAAATGTCTTAAGAATACACACATCCAGCATCACCTAAATGTTCACTTTATTATGTCTTACTCCTCATCAGTAGAGGCCAAAGTTCTTTTTTCTCCCAGAACTGGAATAATTGCTAGAAAAAAACCTAAACTGATCCACTTTGAAGCATATGCTTCCATAAACCCTTATAAGCATTCTTTTACTCAATAAATGCAATTCCATGTTTTTTCTTTCTAAAAA
Organism: Marmota marmota marmota; assembly: GCF_001458135.2. Lineage (NCBI taxonomy): Eukaryota > Metazoa > Chordata > Mammalia > Rodentia > Sciuridae > Marmota > Marmota marmota. The sequence goes on along the minus strand of NW_025999968.1, from coordinate 49,052,538 downwards.
TTTGAATTTAACCCCAAATTATTATTTTACTTGAATGTTTGAAGATCTCAATGACCACAATTAGAATCACATTTGTCAGTCTCAATTCTAAATAAAAAAGTTTATTTTTCCAATTTTCTCAAAAGAATTTAAATTAATCCAACTCTCCAACATGGCATTGACCAAGAGTGAAATGCCAAGAATGAAATGTACATAGTTATTTTGACTTTTGTCTGATAAAGCCAAGCATTATAACTTTGATGCCTTTCTCTCTAACACCCTTATTTTATTCCACATAATATGTACTTGAATTTATACTCCATAATTTTCTTTCTGGAGTTTTTTTTTTTCCTGGTTAATCATTCATTACTCTCTTTCATTTTCTTGTGGTCTTGAACTATTCTACCCATCAATGAGCGTTTTGTTCACTGGACTCTCTGAAACAATAATAAAGGCACAATTTTCCACGTCCTCTGCCATGAGCTATACTATGTCAAATTCTTGAAAAATAAAACCTTTTGTCAATATAATATATTGCCCAAGTAATAGTTTGAGTTGATCAGTAGTTTGCACTAGTCATGGCAGTCTTAGTCAGGAAGGCCATAGACTTCAGATTCTGATGATATCCAAGTCTTTGAATACCTATCCCAGTTCTGGATGCTAAAACAATGTATCTTATATTAGGTATTTTATAAATAATGCAAATGTATTGCTCACAATTCTGGAGGCTGGGAAGTTCTAGATCAAGACACCAGCATATTCATAGTCTGCTGAGGGCTCACTTTGCTTCAAGAAAAGCACCTTATTTTGCATCTTCATTAGGGAGAAGCGGGAAGAAATTTTACTAGAGGGTTTTCCTATTCTTAAGAATGAAAATTTCCTTACTTCTCACTTCCCAGTGATCTCACCTTTTAATCCTCTCATATTGGGTTCCAATATATGAATTGGGAATTTGGTGGGGGGTACACCAACCTTGAGTTATTAACAATATTGAAAGACAAAGTTAATTTCTATTTGTAGCTAACTAGCAATCCATTGTGGAATTTGCATATCAACCAAGATAGTTTTGTTAGAAAGTTCTCTTGATCAAACAAGGACCACAATTTTAGATTTCTGTAAGATGCTGGGGAAAAGCATGCAGTGCCCTGGGACAGGGCAATGGAAAGAAAAGGCCACTGGGTGTAGAAGTGAAGGCCTGGTTTAGGTCCTGGAGCCATTTCAAACTTATGACTGTTTGGGGGCAAGTCTCTGTTCTTATTTTCTAAATAATGGAGATAGTAAAGAAAGGAGAAAGTATCAGTTCTTTTCCAATTCATTGTTGAAAAAATAGTCATTCAAAAACATTTTAAATTTGTAAACCCCTTAGACCTCGGGAACCACTTTTATGGACCAATGTATTTGTAGTTGATTAACCACGTTTACTTTTGCTGTGATTAAGCTCTCTGTCCAACATTATTGCATGTTTGTCTAAAGAATTATTATTCAGGTGCCTACCTCTTCGTGTACAATTTCTTTATTGTTTTCACCTAGCCTTTAACTAGAATATTCTAAAAAGAACTTTATTTTTATTGAAAAATTAATGGATGTCCACTATAAAAGATCAGAAAATGCACAAATTCTGAATTAGAATTGCAAAGTAAGTAAACAGAATAAAATGTGAACTATAAATGAGAATTGCTGTTGTAACTTAAAGTTTTCTAGTTGTCAGATTTACTAGACAAAAGTAAAAAGTAATGGGTGAAATCAATTGTAATAATATATTTTATTCACTCCAATACATTAATATGATTATTTCAGTATATAATCATTATTAAGCTAGCAATGATATATTTTTATAATGTTTTCACATTAACTCTCTGAAATATGGTGAACATTATAGCACATCTCCCATCTCATTGGGACCAGTCATAGTTTTTAGTAGCCATTAGTGGTGTATCTACTATATTGATTATCTGAAGTATAGACTAAAGATGTTAAGTTGTTTTTACCATGATGAAAAAAAAATTACTGTTAACTTTTTGATAACATCTTTCTAGGCTCTTCTATGTAGATATAAAGATGTTTTTGAACAAAACTGTTCATATTAAAACATATGTTTTAAACTTACTTTTTAATTTCCTGTATCAGTACATATTATGGTTTGGATATGAAGTATCCCACAAACACTCCTGCATTAAAGCAGGAGGCAAAATGATGAGATTATGAGATGTACAACTTAATTAGTGGATTAATCCTTTTGCTGGATTAGTAATTTGAAAGGACCCCTATAGTGGGTGGTAACTATAGGCAGGTGGGGCATGGCTATAGGAAGTAGGTCTCTGAAGGGATTATATCTTGTCCTCCTGACTCTTCCTTCTCTTTCTGCTTCCTGACTACTATGAAGTGAGTAGCTTTACTCCACCATGCCCTTCTGCCATGATGTTCCAGCTCATCTTAGACTCAGAGTGATGGAGTTGGCCAACCATGGACTGAACCTCTGAAACCATAAACTCAAACAGACTTCCTTCTCTCAGTTGTTTTTGGTAGGTATTTTGGTCATAGGGATGAAAATCAGAATAAATGATTTTTAACTATTAAATTCCATTACATGAAATACTATCTTCTCAAAGTTTTTTGTTGTTATTGACCTACATTACAAAATAATTATACTCAATTACCTTTATATTTTGAATTTTTTTCAAAAAAATCATTGGGGAAATTTGTCTCTTCTTTTGTTATATAATCATCTATGTAATACTTTCTCAACCCTAAAAGGATATTTTTTGCCTTATGTCCTTATTGGGAATGAATTCATGTTTTCCCTATGTCCCTTGTGAGTGATTAGAAATAAGTAAGAAGTTATCATTTTGCTTCAGGTTGGAAAGGTTGGCTTGCTTGGATGTGAAATTTTATTCTGCTTCTCTGAATAAAAATGTTTACCAAAAATGATTTCTCTTATCAATTGTGGCTATTTTCTTCCTAGAAACATAGGTGATTGAAGATTCCTGGATTTTTTTCTCCTACTTGCATGATGGTCAGGTGCTATGGATCCTCTAAGAGTCCTTGCATATATGTAGTAGCTAATCTGTCTTCTTAGAACATCATGTGGCATGTTAAACTGTAATATCACAGTTTAAAGTATTATTAAAGATACTTGGGAAACATGAAGCTCTTGTGATGTGTAATTTTTGAAGTCCTTCCAATTTTTCTTCCTTCAGGGAAATATTTTCCTGATATGGTGATACAAAAGAATCCATAAACAATATTGGTTGAAGAAGGTAAGTTTGGCTGTTGTTATTAAAATGACTCCAATATTTATTTAAACATTTTTAAAAAGTCCAAACATTGGAGTTTGGAAGTTGTAGACTTGTATATGTTATTCTTTCCAGGAAGTGAAATAAATTATAAAGACTCAAAAAATAGCAGCTGTTTTAAAGGAAAAGCTTGCTTACAATTTGTCCTAAATTTCCTGGCACTGAGAATTATATGGTTTCATCCTGCTGTGACTGCATTGAGAGGACAAATGAAGCTCAACTTACGTCAAGTATAGAGTTTTTGGAGAAACAAAAATTTTGGTTTCTTGCTGTATTGACTGTCCTGATTTTCCACAACTTTTACAGGAGTAGGGAAATACTTATCCCTAAAACAGATTGCTTTCCTAATTTCCTGAACTCAAATTAAACTCTTCTTATTTCCTCTTATATTTGGTACTATTAAAAATTGTGGAATATTCTTGCTCAATTTGCATTTTTATGCTAAACTGCCTTTTAATACATGTATAGTCTTTTAGTTCCAAAGAGATAAGACCATTACTCCTACTCAAAGACCAAATAGATTCATCCAGTAGAAATATTACCTATAAATTTATAAATTGTGTCACATGTGAATCTATCCACAAACTCTGGATACAACTTGTTAGTTAAGAAAAGGATGGTCTTTCTCCTCATGTTTATTGCTATATTATTTTGTATTTCTTATATCAAGAAATAAAACCACCTGCACTCTTTTTCACTTTGTTTGACGTTGCTAATTCATTCTTGTCTCTTCAGATTCATCTGTCTCCAGGGATACCTTTCCTTATTTCATAATTTTCAACTCTGTGTTTCTCTGATTGCTGTTGTCTTCCCTTCTGACATGTAGTCTTCCTGAGTGCAAGACCTCCCCGGTATCTTCTGATGTGTTCCAGTTCACCTCCTGTCCTACTGACCTATACCTAGGTCGCACCATAAATTTAGAGTTTCATTTATGCAAAATAAATAAACATTTCCAAGAAGATGTTTTTCACAATTGCTTTCCCCTAGCAAGTTAAGCTACTTGTAGATGAACATGACCCCTGTTTCTAAATCGCCCCACCCCACTGTCCCCTATGATCTCCTGAGTCACAGGAGCAGTAGAGACACCGTCTCTCTTCAAACTCTCAGTGGAGAGTTTTGAAAACAGTGCCTTTTCAACTCCCAGCTATAGTCAAAACTTCATGCACTCTTTCTGCACACGGTCCAGTGATATGAAGTTGTTGCTTTCCAAGGTACTTTGTGGGGAACCTGTTTGTGAGGACAGAGTCATGATTCAAGGGATACCTGTTGGCTCCTCCTCCATTACTAAAATTGTTATGATTTTCTTTTTTAGTATATGATATTTCCATACTGTGAACAAATATCAGAGAACGATGACATTCAATGTGTATGAATAATTTATCATTTTGTATAAATGAATATGTTGGATTTTCTCTTGAGAGTTGATTTAAATCAGAAGTTGGAAGTTAAGAATTCTTGACATGCTGGACAGAAGGAGAAGAGGGCATACCTGAGGTGGGAAGAAAGACATAAGGGACCGTGAGAGGAATACTTTCTGCTTTACAATCCAACTTAGGACTCAAAGGCAAAAATTTTGATAAGTCATTTCTGGAGAAAACAATTTTTTTATTTTTAATGTTTTCTGGATTAATAATTTTTCTTCCTTTTGATAAACAATGTGGATTTTAACATGCAAAATATACTCTTTTGGTAAATTTCATGCATGGAATACAGAAAAAGCACACAGTAAGAACATGATAGGAGACAGAATGCTTCTTTGTGGGCCACATGTTTTAGAAAATTAAGATTCCAAGAGGTGGTAGATTTGGAAAATTATTATAGAAACTGTAAGTGACCATAGATATTGAAAAGAAACATTAAACTTTTTTACATTGTCCTTTTCAGATACTGATAATTATTTTACAATTTCAGAAACAGGGATACTTAACTCCCTTTTTTTCTGTGCATACTCTACAAAAGTCCACCTCTTGTGAGACCTTATCTGTCCAACTTCTCCTGTACACTTTGATGTTTGAAGATGGTTTATAAAATGCTCCTGCTTTAATGATTCATTTGTAAATAAAATATATCTAGATATATAAAACATATAATAAATATATAAAATAAATATAAAATAAAAAATATCTAGATATATCCATACTTGGTGACTTTGGTTCTTTGGAAATGGTGAAAGATGATAAATTTAATTAGACTAGTTAATGTGTTAGTTAACTACCAAGATTTATTAATACCTCCAGTAGAATAATACAAATTCACTGGCTCCTAAAGGTTTTGAAAGAATTACTTCCAATAAAATAAAATGTAGACCACTTGGAGAAAAACTTTGCATCAGACGCAGTTTCCTCTGTTGTGCAGAATCATTTTAGTTCAGTATCATACCATTTGTATATTTTTTGCTTTTGCTTAACATTGGTCATAACGATAGGAAAGGAAACAAAAAATACAAATACAAAACTATATATTTGCACTGTATTTCTCTACACATTTTGAATTGTTTTAAATCTTTCTATGTTGCCTATCTCTTAATGTATTAATGTACTTATTATTATTTTAACTATTTTACTCTTTAGTCTTAATGACAAATATATAAATACTTTACACCTCACACTTGCAATATTACTCAAAATCTGTATATATATAGTTACTCACATCAGAAAGTTTCATACCTCCCAATTGTTAATTGTTATCATCTCTGTCTTTCAGTTCTTAGTGTTTCTTATGTGAGAGGTCTGGTAGAATAAATTCTCATATTTTGTCTGTCTGGAACTCTTTTATCCTTCATTTTTAAAGGAAAACTTTGCTGGGTACAGTAATCTTGGTTGGCAGTCCCCACCCCCACCCCCGAACTGTGAGAATCTATTTTTATACTTTAAGATTTTTGTTAAAAGACTATATGTCAAATGAATTGGAAACCTTTTATATATATTTTCCTCTTTCTGCTTGGGTAATCCTTTCTTTGTCTTTGCCCTATTAGAACTTGATTATATGTCTTAGAGTAGACTTGAAAGAGTTAAATTTGACTGGTGACCTTTAACATTTCTTTAGCTGGATATTTGTATTCTTCTCTAGTACTGGGTAGAGTTTTATGTTATTATGTTACTATGTCTTTGAAAAAAATATCCCTACCTTTTTGGCATTCTTAACTCCCTCTTGAACTTCAGTAGCCCAAATATTTGTTGTTTTAATGACATTCTAAAATTCTAATAGGTTGTCTTCATTCATTTTATCTTTTTTTTCTTATCTATGTGTTTTCAAATAGGCTTCTTGAGATAGCCAATTTTTCTTCTGTTTGATCTGTTTTGATACTTCTAATGCATTTTTCATTTCACTTAGCATACTTTTTAGCTCAAAAAAAATCCTGTTTGAACTTTTAAACATTTTTAAACTCTTTGTCACTTTTCTGTGATAGAGTACTGAATCATTTCTGGTTTTCTGAGGTTAATATTGAGTTTTTTAAAAAACAGCTCTTTTGAATTCTATGTCCAAGTATTTACACATATTAATTTGGTGGTTTCTGGGGTTTTATTATATTTAATAGGTAAGTTTATGGTTCCCTGAAAACTCTTGAAGCTTGTTATCATACGGCATCACCTTCACATTGAAGGATTAGGAATTTATCCTAGTATTTGTTATCTCTCTTTATTTGTACCCATCTTTTCAGAAATTCTAAGCAGTCTGCTTATTTTCTCCAAACCTGAGTTCATTTCCATTATTTTAGTACCAGATGGTGCTTTTAGAGATCATTTGTGTGTTGTCAATATTTTAGCACTAGAGGGTGCTATAAGTCCAAGTTTGTCTCAAATCACAGGTGGTCCTTTATTCAGAATGAAGTGAAAAAAGTGCCTAAAAAGGGTAGCCCATCCTCTGCGTAGGACTGGGCATGAGCAAACACCTCATGCACAGTCACTGGGCTGTGTTCCAGTGCCCGGGATTCTGTCCAGATCTAGGTCTCATTGTGGGAAGGACTGCCTACTTCCCTTTCATTTCCCAAAATGAACAATTACTCCCTGTGTGTTGTGTTATGTGTGGTTGAGAGAACAATGGGATGGGCAGTTCTATAGCCATGAAATGTCACAATGCAGGGTCATACCTAGTGCTCATAGTCATTGATACAGTCTAGCCCTGGGGCTGGAAGAAAACCCACTTTGCTATTGCTCACTGTTGCTGTGATACAATTGTGACCTGAGATTAATACAGCCAACCACAGACAATGCTGGCTAGAATAAAATTCTGATTGACTGTAGCCATGCTGCACAAGATTGGGGGAGGGGTGGTGGAGGATGTTCCTTGGCTGCAAAGGCTGATGCTAAGCTTGTGTCTGAGTCTTATGGTGGCAGGGAATGATGTAGTCTTGTGCATGTGCCCCAGGTCATATTTTGAGTGTTGGTGATAAACCCTTAAACAATGGTCTGTTCTACCAGGGTGCAGGTTTAGAGGTTCTACCTGTGAGCACTGGTCTGGGGCTAGGGGCTGTTGGGTTCTGCTTGGTGGTCGTTTTCAGTGCAGTGGAACCAGTACTACATTCCAAAGTAAGGCTGTGTGGTTACTTTTACATTATGAATGGAGTACTGCTCCATATCTTGCTGCCCAAGGTTGGGGTTGAGGTGGTGCAGGCAGGCAGCTACGTGGCTAATGTGAATCCAGAGGTTCAGTTCTTGGGCAGTGTCCTGGGGACAGAAGTTGTTGGGTTGCAGCAGGTACTAGGTTTCACTGTGGTGGGCCTGGTACTGGGTTTCAAGCCTAAGGAATGCCTTAGTTCCCTGTCCTCCCTAAGAAGAAAGATTGCTCTCCCTGCAGAATTCACTGGAATCTGGGGAGGAGTGATATAACCAACGCTTTCTTTTTTCTTCAATATATATTTTTTATTATTATGTTAAAGCCAGATACTACATTCTCTCACCTTGTTTTGCTAGATCTCATGAAGGTAGGAAATAGCTGTTAAATTTGATGTTTCTGTGGGGAAACAATCATGGTAGGGTTTTATCTATTGTCTTCTTGCTTTAACAGTCCTCAAACATGTCCTTGAGGTCTGGGTTGTTATAAACACATTCTTAGAGGACGTGTTTACATGGACGGTGATCTAACATCTTTAAAGTGATGTGTCTTACCCCGCTACAAACATGGTCCTATCCTGTGATCCATCCCGGTTCAAGGAATCAACTCTTGCCTGCAATGTCATACAAAAGACTGCCAATCATTTTAGACCCATGGCCTGATTTTGGCCTATATTTTTAGTCTATTGTCAGAAACTGCCAATTATTTTGAGTTTTTAACTAACTCCAAATTACCTTCAGGGTGAAGTCCAAGCTTCTAGGCAACATGTGTGTTCATGCACACACACACACACACACACACGCACGCACACACAACTGCTCCTTGCATGCCTTTTCAGTTACGCTTTATGTCCACTCTTCTAAATATACTGAATTATTTGCAGTACTTCAGATACATTGCTTCTTACTCTACTTTGCTTATGTTCACACTGCTGTCACTCTCTCCTCAACATGCTTAACCAATTCTTATCATTCTATTTATCCTTCGAAATCAGGAGCAGATGTTACCTCCCCTTCTCCAGTCACACTAGTAAAGGACTTAAGTGCCTGCCCTTTCCTATGCTTCTGTAGTACTCTGCACGTACATTGCTTTTATATCAATTTTTATACTTTATTATAATATTTGTTGTTTTTCTGGTTTGCTTTTCTCAAAGAGAATGAAATTCAAGGTCCTGGGTGTTATGTTGTTCATCACTGTGTTCCTAGTTCCATGAAGAGTGACATTTGTTGAGGGACTGTGTGAGGGAATGAGTAAATGATTATGGAGAAAACATGTAAAGCGTGACATTGTTGAAAACACAGGTTAATATTTCAAGACGTTAGGAAAACTCCCTCTGAATAATATTATTCAGGTAAAAAACCCCCACATATTTCATATAAAATTCAGTGAAATATTAGTGCTTTCCCAAGGGCATTCAGCCAATAAATTCTTTAAATTTCTATTTGTTTATCTGGACACATATTACTTTTTTCATTAACTGTAAAGATAGAACAATACAAATCTTTAAAAGAGAATTTACAGTGGGCACATGCCATTTACATGGAGAATCCCTGTGACCTTGAAGATGCTTTAATGGCAAGCGTGATGATTGCCTGAAATTTGCAGGTGTGCGCCACATGGGCTTTGGTTGATGTGGTTGTGAAGTGCGGCTTGACAGTTCCGTATGAAGAGTACATTAATCTCGAGATATATAAACATCTGTTACCCATTTAACTGTTTTTTAGTTTTGGCTTTGGAGATAGTTAGAAAATTTTCTTAATATATTTCATGGAGAAGAAGAGGAGGTGAAGCTAATGTAAATTGCTAGGCTGTGTCTCAATAATATAAATTATAGTAGGAATTTGTTTACCATCTATTCATTTGATCAGTTTGGACAACCAGCATATATTTTCATGTATGGTGGTCTACATTCATCAAATTAACTGGTAAATAACTAAATCTGTATTTCAATTTATTTATTTATTTATTTTGGAAAAAGGCATTAGAAAGGACAATTTAAGTAATAGTATAGATTGTTTGAATTTCCCACTCCTATTTCTTCACTGTATTTTTTTAAAAATTTAGAAAGTGTCAGAGTTCTTTTGGCTAGTGTACATATGCTATGGTTTGAATATGGGTAGTATTTCTTGGAGATCCCTGTGTTAAAGGCTTGGTTCCCAGGGTGGCACTAATGGAAAGAGCTGTGGGCCTTTAGGCAAGGCCTCCTGGTAGGTTCTTAGGTCACTGGGGGCATGCCAACAAAGGATATTTTGGGACCCTAGCACATCCTCTTTCTCTGTTGGCTTCCTGGCTTGTGATGTGAGTGGTGCTTCCTGGTACAGTTATTTCTGGCACATGCTCAAAGCAATGGGACAGCTTGACCTTGGATGGAAAGCCCCGGAACTCTGAGCTAAGTAAAAGTTTTATCTGTGCAAATGAATTGACTCAGGTAATTTTTATAATGATGTGAAATTGACTCACACAGCACAGAGTTGCAAACTCAACTTGTTGAAGCTGAGACTTCTTGGGAGCATTCAAATCTTTTAGGCAATTATAAATTAAATTTTATGTTGCGCTCAAGGAGGTCCCCCAAATAGGACCCTATTGAACTGCCTAAGTCTTGATTCAATTGAAAAAACAAAAGATTCAAGAGATGTAAACCAAATCCTCACCCTTTAAAAAAAAAGAAAAAGAAAAAAGAAAAGAAAAGAAAAGAAAACAAAAACCCACCAGAACAAATAAACAAAAAAGTCTGCTAAATCTGTTTTGGGATAATGAGATTGTCAATCTCAACAGCCTTGGACAAACTCAGTCTTCCTCAATAAAGAGAAGTTCTTTGGAAGCACAGCAAAATGATGCACATGAGAATGTGTGCTTTGAGTAGGCCTCATACTTCCTAGATTAAGGGACCACAAAGAGGTATGGAAATACATGCTTAGATTCTCCTTCCAAACTCAATATCCCCCTGCTTATACTTAAGCACTGTACTTACACTCAGTACTTAAACCCTGCTACTCCTTCTCAAAGAATGAGTGCAGAGAATAGACTTGCCTTGCTGAAATGAGCATCATTAGCTCCCTTCATATGTGAAAGAAGTGGAATGGTTGCCCACCTTTAATGTTGCATACATAGTTTAATTTATTCATTAACTATACTATGATACATAAAGTACGATTGTCTTAATACTCAATAATAACAGATTGAGCATATTTTCCAGAGTTCCTACACTAAATGATAACTGAAGGAACTAGTAACATAGTCAAAATTATCAGTTACAACTCTGCACACACATTTAAGAAAACTAATATTGTGTCTTTATAGAACACCTCCAGATGGAAATAGTACTAGTTGTATTTCCATTGCTGTGATAAAATACCTGAGATAATCAACTTTATAAGGAAAAAGGTTATTTTGGTTCATGGTTTCAGAGGTTTCATTCTGTTATCACTTGCTTTGAGCTTTTGGTGGCACAATATAGTAAGGCAGGAACATATAGAGAAGGATTGTTCACCTCATGACAGCCAGAAATCAAAGAGAAGAGACCAGCATCCTAATATCTCCCTTAAGAGTATACCTGCAATGACCTAACTGCCATCCTTTAGACCTCAAATCCTAAATTCTCAGGAGCACACCCCAATGACCTAGCTTCCATCCCCTAGACCTCAAATCTTCAAGTCCTATCACTTCCCACAAACACCAAAGCTGGGGATCAAGCTTTAAACATGGGTCTTTGGAAACTTCATGATCTAAACTGCAGCAAAAACTAAACACACATCTATGTAAATATGTTTGTATAAGTGGATATTTGATATTTTAGAAGCTGAATATTGAAGTCCTTATCAAATTATTATAGCTTTTGACTGTGCATGTCATAAGAACTTGATTATATCATATTCCTGGAAAAATAATTATTTTGACAACTGAGATATTCATCCTAACATTCTATGAACATTATATGAAGATTTAGTAAACTGAACGATTTTGTTTATGAGATACTTTAAAATATTTTATTAAATATATAAGGAATTGCACTACATGCATAACATCTAATTCTCCTTCCATATATTATGTGATTGCAGATCTAGCAGTCAGGAGCAAAAAATTTAGAAATGAACAACTCATTTCTAAACTTTTATGTTCAAATCTCATGGCTGGTAAGTAATGAGGAAGGTCACTGAGAGGGAGGGAGGAGGTGAGGGTTTGGAGAAGCACTGGAAAATGAAATCTACCAAATTAAACTGTGTTCATATATGAATGTACCACAATGAATCATATATACACTATTTAACATGATTATAATAATAACAGAAGGGTTATCAGTACAATAGAGGAAGTGGATTGGGGGAGGGAGGAGAGGAAGGAAAGGGAAGGTATTGATGAATGAGATGGATCAAATTATGTGTATGTACAAAGATGGCATAAAGAATCCCATTATTGTGTATACTACAATGCACCAATAAAAATAAATAATTAAATTTAAAAGAAATGATTTATTCATAAAGACTAAAGATTAATCATCGAATCAACAGGCAACCTTTGAGAAATGCTCTTGTTATTTTAAAAAGTGATTTTAAAGACGAAATACTATTTTGTTAATAAAACTTCACCTATCCAATTTCTACCCAATAAACAACTCTGGGATCAATATTTTGGCTTAAACATGCTTTAGTCACCTCTATAATAAACTTTTAAGAACTGACCTTTTAAGATACATTTCATTTCCTGTGTGCACAGAATAAAACCCCTAAAGGAATATGAATGAAAACATTTGCAGATGAAGCACTTGTGTATAGTTTCTTTTATCCTTTGCCACTACCCTCATAGCTTTCATTATTTAAAGAGAACAGAAAAAAATACTGCTTATATGAATCAGCAGTAAACTCTCTTTGTCTCTCTCTCTTTCTTGCTGCAGTTCTAAGCATTGAATGCTTAATCAGAAACAGAGGCTAGTTCTTCTTCAGGCTTGTGTTGTGGTCTCTTGACTTCCTGAAGAGGCATAAATAAAACCACTAAGCCACATCATAAAACTCTTTATTTGCTTTAAAGCATCAGCTATTATTATTATGTGTGGTATGTATTCAGCGGAATGGGCAAGTTAAAAGCAACTTCATCTTCTGTTTCTTAACTGAGTGTGAATTTCTGGTTTTCCTACAGAGCAATTAACTTCTAGAGACAGAGTTTATGCAGTTTTAAGGCAAAAATTGACATCAAAGTCAAGTTCAATGGTAGAAAAGTCAAATAAGGGGAGACATGGGAATATTATTCTTGGTGATCTTCGGCTGTTTTCCTAAAGATACAATTGTGAGTGAAGATTGCAGGTAAAGTTTGAACTTGAACCCATAATCTGAATGCATGATATTTAGGACTGAAGTAGTGTAGGATGTATTCTTGATTTGCCCACAAAAGTGACAGGGGACTCTGTTTCATTGGAACTTGTCATCTTTTCTCTATATGATTTGAATGCAGAAAAAAATACATAACTGATCCTCTATCCACGTGTCTTGAATCTATAGATCTAAACAACTGCTTGCCAATTAAAAATGTGGTAATCTAGAGATGATATGAAAAAAATGGGATGAACATGAGTGCAGTTATATCATACTAGACAAAGGAATCATAAACTTACTTTGGAGAAAAGATAACCTCTTCAATAAATGGTTCTGGGAAAACTGGAAATCCATATGTAGCAGAATGAAATTGAACCCCTATCTCACCCTGCACAAAACTCAACTCAAGGTGAATTAAGCACCTAGGCATTAGACCACAGACCCTGCCACCTTCTAGAAGAAAATGTAGGCCCAATTTTCTATCATGTTGGCTTAGGAACTGACTTCCTTGACAAGACTCCTAAAGCACAAGAAATAAGATCAAGGATCAATATATGTAATGGTATTAAATTAAAAAGTTTTTTTATGGCAAAGGAAACACTCAAGAACATGAAAAGAACCTACAGAATGGTCAAAAGTCTTTGCTAGCTGCACCTCAGATAGAACATTAATCTTCAGGATATATAAAGAACCCAAAATACTTAAAACTCCCAAATAAATAACCCAATCAATAAATGAGCAAAGAAACTGAACAGGCACTTCACAGACGAAGAAATTAAAATGTCAACAAATACATGAAAAAATGTTCAGCATCTCTAGCTATTAGAGAAATGCAGATTAAGACGACACTGAGATTCTGTCTCAATCTAGTCAGAATGGCAGTTATAAAGTATACAAGTAACAATAAATATTAGCCAGTATGTGGGGGAAAAGGTACCTTCATACATTGCTGGTAGGACTGCAAATTGGTGCAACCTCTCTGGTAAGCAGTATGGAGATTCCTCAGAAAATTTGGAATGGAACCACCATTTGACACAGTTATTCCACTCCTTGGTACATACCCAAAGGATTTAAAATCAGCATACTACAGAGACACACCCACATCAATGTTATAAGAGCTTAATTTACAACAGCTAAACTATGTAACCAAACTAGGTGCCCTTCAACAGATGAATAGATAAAGAAAATATAGTATATATACAAAATTATTACTTAGCCATAAAGATGAATGACTTTATGACTTTTGCTGGTTGAGTGGATGGAACTGGGGACTATCATGCTAAGTGAAATAAGCCAATCTGGAAAGACCAAATGCCAAATATTCTCTCTGATATGTGAGTGCTAACACACAATAAGTATGTTGATTGGGAGAATAGAAGTTTACTGTATTAGACAAAAAGGAATGAAGGAAAGTAAGGAGGGATGGAATAAGAAAGACAGTAGAATGAACTGGATATAACTTTCCTATATTCATATATGAATACATCACCAGTGAAACTACACATCATGTACAACCACAAGAATGGGATCCTAATTAGAGTAAGTTATACTCCAAGTGTGTATGTCAGAGTACACTCTACTGTCATATAAATCTAAAAAATCAAATAAAAATACCAAAAATATGGGATGATGCATATAAATTATTTGCCAACACTACGCCATTTTATATACAGAACTTGAGCATGTGCAGAATTTGGGAGGGTTGTCTTAGAGCCAATCCCCCTGATATATCAACAAAGGACTGTTATGGATATTATTTTGTGTCTCTTTTATGTTACTTATATAGGCTTCATATATGGTCATAACTTCTTTTCATTGGCTGGTTGAAAAGTTGAGAAACTATTAATTTCATTTCCCAGACCTCCTGGAGGTTGAGATTTAGAAGCAATGAGCATCTACCAATTAGACCAACTTCAATGAGACCTGGAAGGTGGATGTGAGGCAGAAAGTACTTTTCTGTAGCTTTGGGCTATTGCTGCTGGCTAGTGAAATCATGGGATTAGGAGGCCCTCTTAAGTGAATGCTCACCGTCCTTTCCACAGAGTCAGGAAGCAGGGACAGAGGTGGTACCTTTTTGATCTTGTCTTTCAGTCTCAAAATGACAGCTCCCAATATCCATTCTGTGGCATTCTGGATGTGGAGAGGACACTGGAGCATGTAAGTGGGTCTTCTTCCTTCCGCCATAGCTTCACTAGCAGCCTTAATGGATCATTCCTGATGGTTCTTGAAGTCATTCCAGAGGCACAGCCTAGAAGCTGTTCCTTGAGCCTTTCCAATAATTGCAAGCAATAAATATCCTATGTTTAATCTGTTCCTGCTTAGAACTCTTAGCATGATTTTTGTGTCCTGCACTGAGCTATGTTCCTCCTAATACATTAGTTAAGCAAATAAGGATGTGAATGTTGCAAGGACAAAGTTATATTTCAGTTTCAATAGGGATTAATATAATCAGTTTGAAGTTATACCTGCACTTTCACTGTCTTTAAATGGTGGAAGACCTAATGTGCCAGAATTCTGACTTTTTAAATCAGATAGAGTAATTTTGTTCAATGAAATGCATGTTTTCATTTTATAGCATTAAATTATTAAAAAAATAAGTGAAATAAGTGTTAATTTATATTAGATTATTTAAGATATGATTCATCAATATTTTTTAAATAGTCTTAAAAAGCAGATATAAAATTTCAACATGCAGATTCATTGTGGTGGGGGAAGAATGCAGAGGTCTTAAAAAAACAGAATAATACTCAATGAATTTTATAATAATAACTGCAGGTTTTTTTTTCCTCCTGTCTGGACAGATGAAGGGTTTATGAAGTCTGGGTAAGCAGACAGTTCAATAGACATAAGTTCTCCGTGGAAAACTCCTTGGAGCCTATTCAAAGCAAGCTCTGTCTGAGCTTGGTTCAAGTGATGGCTCAAACAATTGCCAGCCATGGAGAAAAGCACTGGCTTGCATGCCGAGAACCCAGACTGACACGGGGAGTCTCATGGGGATCACTGGACCTAAAATAAAGCGATTACACTCTGTCTCTTGGTTTGGTTTCCATGGGAATTCGTGTTTATGGGGGAAGCCTGAGATTACATCTTCCTGGCCAAGATATCTGGGCAGCTCCATCGGTTCAGCCATTCACAGAGTTCAACTAAACTGGACTTTCTGTCTGTATGGCTGGCGTGAAGTGCTGATAGGATTGGCCAGGTGAAAAACCACAGACTCAGTGTACTTCGTCCAGGCCAATGTTTGTCCTTAAGGATGGTTGATGGGATCATCCATGTCTGGAAGGAGAAAGATGGCTTTAGAAACAGTTGGCATCAATAGACTGTGAGTGAATGAGTATTTCTTAATCCAAATTCCTGGTAGTTATTCAATGATAAGCTTGTTATCTTTCTTGTCCACCCCCAATCCCAGAGAGAAGACAGACCTTTCACTAGATTGGTATGGGTATCTTCATCATATTTAATGTTATTAAATTAGAATTGAAGGAAGAGTATATAATATTTATATTTCCTTTCCTGAGGAAATATTTTCTAACACATTTCTAGGGCATTTACAATCAAGTCAGTCCAGTCATCTGGCATTCATTGTATGCAGAATCTGTGTAGTTCACACGCTAGACCCTGGGCATGAACTTCAAGACATGTATCTGTCCTTAAGAAGTTCTTGACAGGGAATGGTGGTCCTTGATTGTGATTGTGTAGGAGAATCACCTGGGCTTTCCTGAAGACCACTTAATATGCAATCAGAGTTAAGAAGTGTGTTTAGTAGAATAAACATGCAGACACATAAAATGCATGGCTAAAATCAAACTAGCATTTAGCTTTTTAGCACACTAGCATCTTTTTTTTAAACCATGTTATATAAGCACATAAAGTCTGTGTGTCCTGAGAGTAAGCTCCATTATTTGCTACCATAGCAATTCATACTTAGCCTTTTATAATACACATATTACATTTGAAATTATATGTCATGCTTTGCCTTTCATGGTAGGGAACATATAGTGTCAGGCATATAGAAAATTATCAGCAATTAATTTTTATTTGAATGAATGAGTGACTTTGCAAAATGTAAATTGCATTTACATAAACCATTCATCATTGCTAATGAAGTTCTTACTTATCAAAAGCCTAAATAACATATCTGGTAAGAATGATAGACTCAGAACTACTTAGAATTATTTTTGTACATTATGCTTTAGGAAAGCTCTTCTCTTTTCTGCAATGAGGAAACTAAAAAAAAAATTTTGTCTCCAAGATTTTTATGTTTTGCTGTTTGGGTTTAACATGAAAATTTTAACTATTCTTTTATTATTTTTTTCTGATATTATAACATATCTCAAATACATTGCAAGTCAAAATGTCTTCTTCTAAATTAAAGTTTAATTGTTCCATTATCAAACTAATATCCTTATTCTTTTAGCATCATTCTAAACTTTGATTTAAAACTCACCAATTCTTACTGATTTTGCTTTAGGAGATAGCATTTTATGAGTTGTGTGCGTTTTCATAGTCAATGGTAGAAAGTTACGTAATTCAAAAGCAGGCAATAATTAGCTGCTTTACACGTTGTTCCTCTGTTTAGACTTGAAATGCAGAGGCTACAGGTTAACATAAAGCTTTATCTTTTGAACAAGGAGGTTTTCTCTTAAAAAAAAAGTCAGAGTTTGACCACATACAAAACTTCCTAAATCCTAGAACTTTGTGTCTGAAAACAAACTATTAGAGAAAGAAATGATGTTTTTGAATTTTGCACTGAGGATAATCATTTGCAGTCATAAACACATATAAATGATGGAAAAATGAAGTATACAACTATTAATAATACATACACAGATGTATGTGTGTATACATATATATGTATAAATTTGATTTTCCTTATTTATATATGTATGTGTGTACACACACACACATGCACACACTTTTATGGTTTGGATTTGGGGTATCTCCAAAAGCTCATGTGTGAGACCATGTAAGAATGTTCACAAATGATATGATTGGATGATGAGAGCTGTAATCCAATCAGTGGATTAATGGATTAAGGATTTGAAAGGAATACTCCACTGGGTGGTTACTATAGGCAGATAGGGTGTGGCAGATAGTGTGTGGCTGAAAGTCATTCATTCATAGGCAGATGGGAGCATGCCTTGGAATTTATATTTTGTCCTCAGTAAGTAGAGTGTGCTCTCCAACCACCCCCGCCCCCGCCTTACTATCTATCAGGAACTGGGCAGCTTTCCTCTGCCTTTCCTCTATGGTGTTATGCCTAACCTTAGGCCCAGGGATATGGAGTCAGGCAAAGATGGACTTGACCTTTGAAACCATGACCCAAAGTAAACTTTTCCTCTTCTAAGTTGTTGTTGTCGGGTGTTTTGGTCCCATCAACACAAAGCTGACTATATATATATATATATATATATATATATATAATGTAGGTAGTACATATTTCTAACGGGTTTGACATATACAAGTAGAAGACTTGCCAATAGAAGATCATCTTCTGTTAATTCAGAAAAGCTCCAAAACAAATAGAGGTCACCATGACTGACTGTGTAGTCTCCTGCTCTGGAAATGAAGGGAGGTTTGGTAGGGCTGGCATGCAGGGAGTCCATGAGTGCCCTGTGACCCAATGAAACTGAAGATGTGGATATTTCAGAATAAAGGAAAAAACATTGTCTGATATTAAAAAAATTACTTTTATACAGCACAATTCCCTCATACATAGTCAACAAAATTGACATGTTAATCCCCAACCCTATTTAAACACACAGTGATAGGAAGATATTAGATGATCTAGAAAATTCCCCCCACAGAAGAGTATAATTTTAAAACCATTTTCTTGTTTAAAGCCTGTTTGGCAGAGTGGGTGAGAATCCAGATTCTGCAGCTGGACCGCCCAAGTTCAAACTTCTCTTCGGAGCCTTGTGTCCTTTATACCTATAGACAACAGATCTGGCAGGAGGACTTTGTCCTTCCTATGCACAAAATGAGAATAGCTACAATACTCACCTCAGAGATTTGCTCTGAAGGTTAACTGATATTGACAAAATGCTCATAATTGACAAAATGCTCATAATAAGAGACAATATGTGATTATTTTATTGGATAAATAAACTAGTGGATATACACGGTCTATATCTCTCTGCTTCAGAGAAACATCTGAAAATCCTCTTGATTTTGGACACAGCCAACTGTGTGGCTGGGCTGGGGGAGCTCACAGAGCACGCAGATTCCTTTCGTACTTTCCCAGAAGAAATATTTCCTGGAATCAAGAACTACATGGCTTGTTCTTAGCGTGACATCAATAAAAATGTTGGACTTTGATAAGAAGCATCCTATCAGTGTGGCAAAAGTGAAGATATCAGGAATGAGCCACTTTCAGAAACGCTGTAGAGCTGCCTAATTCTCCTCTGGGCTCTTTCTCCTGCATAGGGCTTCCCATGCCTTACCTGCTCAGGTGCATCCTCCGAAAAATTTCCTGTCTGCTCCCCCCTTGCAAGATAGAGCCAGAACTTGTCCTCCTCTGGCTCTAGACCAGTCTGTAGTTTATATCTCCTGAGGCCAAATGTATCACACTGGCTCAGGGTCATCTGGTGTTACAAGATGTGAAATCAAAACACTCTTTCCCAGCTCTGGCTGTTTCTCCTCCAGAATCCCCCAGCAACTATTCCAAGCTTTCGCCACTCCATCTCCCCTGCTACTTTTGCATTTGCATTTACCAGAAAATAAAGGCTATTGGTAAGGTATGTTTTTAATTTTCTGGTTTCTCTTCTCCGCACTCATCTTCCCTTGGCCCTTTGTTAACTCTCAGAAAAAAACATATCCATCACCATGCAAGTTATTGCTACCCTTCTGTGCTCTCTCATACTCTAACTCATCTCCTTGGGGGAATTTTTGTACCTTCGACTTGTTCCCCACTGATGTTATCTCCAGTCTTGATGAAGTTTTCTTCATTCATCTTTAAGATGAAACCTGCACTGTTTCCTCACTAGCCCTAGATGTCTATCCTTCTCTTCTATTGCCATGACTACGCGGTTCACTGTGGGCTCATACACCACCACTGTGATAAATATTTTTTTTTCCTCCGGAAATCATCCTCGGTGTCCTCCAAGGGGTTATACCCAATGGGAAATCTTGTTTGTGTTTTTACTGGACCTTCTTGATGGCACTTCATATTGTTTACCACTTCCTCCTCCAACTTTCACTTTTACATGAAAGCTTTCCTATTTCCTGGCCACCTCTCCATGTTTTTCATAGTTCTTCTTCCTCCATCTGTATTTCAAATATTGAGATTCACTAGCATTTTATTTTTGGCCTTTTTATGTGAATCCACGAGGACAATCTCATCCTCCCACATGCCTTCATCTGCACTCTATGGCTGATGAGTCTCAAATTGTTTCTCCAGCCACATCCTTTGGTTGAGCTCCACCTAAAAACATTGTTTCCACCTGGACACTTCCACCTGCTGTCCCCTTAATAAACTCATCCTCTCACCTCAAACTTCCTTTCCCACCATCCTCCGTGTGTTCCTAGACATGCCTTAGCCTGGCACCAGCACCCATTCATTCCATGACATGTCTGGTTTAAGTCACTCTGAGATACCTTCTTCCCTACCAATACTAGCTCATCACCTGGGACACCTCCTGTGCTCTTCAACTGTGGTATCAATCTCTCTGCTTTTTAAAATCCTTTTTTCTTGGTCAGTTCCACTTCATATTGGAAATAGTTCTTTCCGCCAAATACAAAGTGACTTCTTTTTTTAAAGAGAGAGAGAGAGAGAGAGAGAGAGAGAGAGGGAATTTTTTAAATATTTATTTTTTAGTTTTTCTGCAGACACAACATTTGTTTGTATGTGGTGCTGAGGATCGAACCCGGGCACGCATGCCAGGCGAGGGCACTACCACTTGAGCCACATCCCCAGCCCCATAAAGTGAATTCTGATTGACCACAGGTAGAATAAAAATTATTTTGCCAAACTGGTAACTGGTGTTGCTATAGTTTGGATTTGCCATGCCCTCAAAAAGGCATGTGTTACAGGCATGGTCCTCTTCTTGGCACTATCCCAAGGTGGTGAAACCTTCAAGAGATGGGACTTTAGAAGGAGGTTTAGGTAGCAGGGGCATGCTCTTGAAAGTAATGGAGCAACATCAGAGTCTCCTCTTCCTTTTATCTTCAGCCACTAGAGACATGGTTTATCCTGCCACACACTCCGCCGTGATGTGCCACCTTGCCATATGCCCCAAAGCAATGGACCAACCTGAGACTGAAACTGTCAATCAAATTAAGCCTGATTTCTTCAAAAGCTGACTATCTCAAGTATTTTGCTAAAGTAATGGAAATTTGGATAGCATATTCATACACTCTTACTTTAATTTTTAAACCCCAGCATTTTCATAACAACTCATGTACATAACTCCTTCATGAACACCTGCACACACACATGTACACACTTCAATGAAGTTCTCTTATTAGACTGTGTAGACTACCCCTTCAATTGTTAACTACCTATTTTTCTCCCTAGAACATATTTTTCCTTCTGTCTGACAAATGCATATTTATCATTCAGCTGTCAGTTTTTAAGGGTTGTTCTTTTTATCCAGTGGCATTTTCCCTGAGTTCTTTTGGTGGATCCAGTGTCTCTTATGGACTCATGGTACTTTGTACAGAATGTCATTTTAGCAATTCTCTCATCACATAACTTTTTATGGTAATGGGGATTGAGCCCAGGACTTCACACTCACTAGACTTACACTCTGTCACTGAGTTATATCCTCAGCCCTTCATGTTGTAATTTTTCTCCATGTGCACACTTTCTGCTCTACTGTAAACTACTTATGGGACCAATGAGCTTTCTTTTCTGTTTCTCAGCTATGACTTGAAACACAGCCAGATTAAGAAGTGGACTGGCGGAGCCATTTGAAATACTTTGAAGATGGCATGGATTTTCCCTTTCAGGAAAGAACAAACAATCCTGTAAATTTTGTTGTTAGAGTGATTTCTCTTTCAGAAGGTTTCTCTCATAGCACCAGGTCCAAGCTAACAAGGCGTTTACTTAACAAAAAGGCAAGGGTTGTGGTGGTCTTAGTGCTGGAGGTGGTTGATATAGCCCAAGGTATGCAATAAATCTGGTTTTCAGA
This sequence comes from Marmota marmota marmota, assembly GCF_001458135.2. Taxonomy (NCBI): domain Eukaryota; kingdom Metazoa; phylum Chordata; class Mammalia; order Rodentia; family Sciuridae; genus Marmota; species Marmota marmota. The sequence goes on along the minus strand of NW_025999968.1, from coordinate 49,030,275 downwards.
AACATGTTAAACCCAACAAAATCATTTGTTCTGTAAGGCCCCAGGGCACAGGGATCAGGGATGAAAGTGGAAGGGGTGCAGGGCTGGATTTTAGGAAAGAGTGTCATGTTAGGAAACTCAAGGTTAATTAATGAATTAACCAGATATTTTTGAAAACCTACCATGTTCTAAGGCATTGTTAGATATAGCAGAGGTACAATGTGAGCAAAACTAACAAGCAAACCAAAACCAACCAAAAAGCAGACCAAAACAAACACCCTAATATTGCCTCTTGACATTTAGGAGGAAAAGACTGAAATCGATTAAGTCATATCAAATCAATTAAACGTCATATCAAAGCATAAAGCTTGAGTTGGATAAACATTAGGAAAAGGAGTTCCATGGCTTGGGGAAGGCTCAGACAACCAGGACTGTATCTGCAGCTGGTTAACTCAGCACTCCATTACAAACACAGGTTCCCATGTAAACCAAAGGAAAGGAAACTGGGGAGGCTGAGCATATTAAATGTCTTGTAGGTTCGGGATGTAATTTCCATCAGGCCCACCCTGCATTCTTCCAGTCCCTGGGCATGGGGAATGGTGGAGTTTATTTCATAGCCAGTGTTGCTAGGAGTTACAAGTGGTTGTTTAGGGAAGGAAATGTTTTCTGGATCATTTATTGTGTGTCTGTTACAGTGGGTGCTGCAGTAACACTAACTATGAGAATAAATACTATCAGAACAAAAAGTGATTAAAGCCAGAGGAGGAATTGCTGCTTAAATCAAGGCCTACAGTGTCAGTGAAGGGAAACACTTGATGTCACCAGAAACTGGTAAAACCATGTGTAACTTTCTTCTCCTGACTGATCAAAGAATTACAGACATTATTATTAATTCTAATAATATAACGATTGGCACTATACACACAAACACATACTTATTGGTGGATCATGATAAAACCATAGGTACACATGAGAACATGTTTGAGTCAGACCAATCAGGAAATGGGACTGCAGTTTGGCAGATGCGGTGTAAAGACTGGTTTCTGGTTTTAGATTAGCATTTGTTTTCTCATTTACCCTTTTCTAAAACAAGGACATGGCCATTAGCCTTTGGTTCTGACCTGGGATTGGGAATGGCCTACTCCAGTTGTCTGCATGATTTCCAGGCTCCATATCTTCAATAAGGAAAATATCTCCATGAGAAGGAACAGGGATATGCACCTGAGAACATCCCAGCGGGAGGAAAGAAGAAATGGTGCTTATTCTTCAAGATACTGAAGTGCCCTGAAGTAAGCTGACCTTCTTCTACAACAATGTCATCAATAATGCTTTAAAAATCCAGCACACAGTATATATATTTACAACCAAGTCCGTTTCTTTCTTCAAATTTTCTCTCTGCAAACTGTAAAGAGGTGGCCCTAAAAGATACAAACTGAACAAAAATTGGATCCGGGCTGGGGATGTGGCTCAAGCGGTAGCGCGCTCGCCTAGCATGCATGGGGCCCGGGTTCGATCCTCAGCACCACATACAAACAAAGATGTTGTGTCTGTGGAGAACTAAAAAATAAGTATTAAAAAAAATTCTCTCTCTCTTGCTCTCTCCCTCTCTCACTCTCTCTTTAAAAAAAAAAAAATTGGATCCCCCTTCCCCCGTCCCCCGTATATCTTTATAGGGGCTTATGACATTGTGGGAGTAATATTTTAAGTTTGAATTTGAGACTTCTATTTGGCAACTGGAAATGAATATCTAGATAAAGCAAGATTATGAAAACATAAAGTCATAGGTGTTGGAAGTGGGTGCAGTGAGAAATTATAATGACATCTAACATGGATTGAACGTTTGTTGTTTGTCAACCAGTTTGATACTTTCTTTATGTATGAAATGCATATTTGATTTTCATTAGTTGTTGGCACATCTAAAATATTCCATGAATGCTATCTTTGCCCACTTCAGCTGCTATTTGATAACTGCCAAGGGTGAAAACCACAGCATTCACACAGGAACAAGCTCTTTGGTTTTGAAATGTGGGTTTTTATGCTTGTACCTCTCAAAAATTAACTTTTAAATATATTTATCTAAAAGTCACTAAAGTGAAAATTAATATATTTATAACAAGCATAACTCAAAGCATATTTAAAAGGTCCAAAAATATTTAAAAGGTCCTTATTAGATGGGAGATAGAAATAGTTTAATGTAATACTGAAACATGGGAAGAATTCATACATATTAGTCAGCATGAGGAAGAGTTACTTAATTCATGTACCTTGAATTGTCCTTAGGGGAAAGAATGATCAGAAAAGTTTTCCAATAATTGAAGGAGGCATCAGATCCAGGATGGCAAAATATAAAGAATTCACACTGTTTCATTTTGTGTTGGAATAGTCAGTATTTTCTATGAAGGAACAATTTCTTAGTCCAATGAATGCTAGCTTAACCAAGCTCAGAAATCCTGGGTTGACTGTTGGCACAAAAGGAGAATTAGTGAACATGATCTTTAAGTTTCCATTCTCTCCTCAGGATGAAATGTGGAACCAGTATTTTTCTTCCATTTGAAGTTACTTGTGACATAACATCTCTGCTCTCCCCACCTCCACTCTTTTTTACTTTATTTTATTTTAAAAAACCCTCTATTCTTGTTAATGTGCTTCTCAGCCAGGAAAAATGACACTAGGAAAAAAAAACATATTGTACAGGTTATGGAAAGGACAGAAATGAAAGTCTCAAAGTGAAACATTCTTGAGGGAAAAAAATGGTTATTTCATGTGTCTTTGATGGTAAAAATACCACTCAACTTTTGAAACCTTTTGTATTTAATTTTATTCCCCATCAACTTTTAGGGGAGTTGAATATACATATTTCCTTAGTATATAGATTTAAGTACCAATTATCCAGATCTAGGAAACATGGACCCTAGTTTTACATATTGAAAAAGAGGTCAATTTCCTTTCCCACTATTCAATTCCTTCCTTCCTTCCTTCCTTCCTTCCTTCCTTCCTTCCTTCCTTCCTTCCTTCCCACTTCTCCCTCCTCGTCTTCCTCTTCCTCCTTCTTCTCCTTCTCCCCCCCCTTTATTCTTTCTTCATTTTATGGGGTGTGTGTGGAGGGGGGCTGTTTACCTTGCTTCTTAAGTGAAAAAAGTCCTCTGAAACATTTATAATCATTTCTTGCCTAAGTTGTCTGAAATCTGTCCACTTACATGAAGGCTCAGAGTATCTATTTTGACACCTAGACTTCATCTAATTTACCTCCTCAGATAATTAAAGGACAATTGAGTCGGAAGTAAGGAATTAAGTCGGTGTTCTTCTCAAAAATTCCCCAAACTTTTAAGGATCAGTTGTAGCTAAAATATTTGATGCTAGGTATCCTGGTGCTTATTAAATTGAAGCTCAGTTCTCAAGTTTCTCATAAGTATTTAAAAATCCAGATTGGAGATAGGGACATATTTCTAATGATTTGTTTAGTCTAGTAATTATCATTAAATTTTAAAAGGGGCTGAGCTGTCTCTCTGTGACTGGTGCTCTAAATAAGTATCTGTTACATTGCTATTAAGCAGATGTGTTCCCGTAGGAAGTCCTAGGGCAAGTTACCCTGGGCCTTTGAATGTGTATGTCTGTTCAACATTTTAGTCATGAAACTGGATTTGAGGTTGCTGGTCAGAGTCCAACTTTATATCTGGACCTTTTGGAGCTGATGATGGAGCAGGGTTCTTGTGAAGAGACAGAGATACTGAGAACATTCCAGAAACCATCTTCCTTCCTGACAATGGCAAGGACTTGTGAGATGAGCTCTCTGTTTTTATAACTTCTCTACTGCCACCTTGCTGTCTGTGAACCCAGTCACTTCCCTTGTGTGCCTGCCATTACTGATGAAGTCTATGTATCCCAGCTTTTTCATACCTTGGTTCAACCAAATAGCCATACATGTCTATTTCAGCAAGGTATCCTTCTGAAAGAACGAGAAAACTGTGACCTCAGCCAGTGAAATGTTGAGGGAGAGTGGAGTGGGCTACCACACTTTCCAGGCAACCGCAATAATATATCTCAATTTACTAAGTAGTATGTGCTTACTATTGAGTTCTAGGGGGAAATGAGCCTGTCATTCAAGATGTTCACAATCGATTGGACAAAAATCTCAAATCTAAATGGGAGCCCCTCAGTGAGTAAAGTTTAATTCAGGAGATCCACATTGTGAAGTGACGTATTGCTTCAGTTATCAAAAGTACCAGATTTGAGCTAACCGCGGTGTGGAAGCGCTGTAATCCCAGAGCTCAGGAGGCTGAGGCAGGAAAATTCAAGGGCCAGCCTCAGCAATTTAGGAGAACCTGTCTCAAAATAAAATATAAAAAAGGGCTGGAGATGTGGCTCAGTGGTTAAGTGTCCCTGGGTTTAATCCCTGGTACAACAAAACAAAACAAAAAACAGATTTGAGACTCTCATAGAAATGATCATGGCAAAGAATTTGTTACACAGGCAAGACAAGAACACCTAGGAAAGACAACTGCCTGGTGTACTTTATTTACTTTTTTTGTTGAACAAAGAGGTTTTGGTTGTGAACAAAGAGTAGAAATTATGCTGGGCATTGGAGGCAGAGAAGTAAACAACCAATCTCTTTAAAATATCTATAGTTGAGAAAAGAGGCTATACCTCCCAAATCAACACAAAACAGAGAAAATGAGCAAGTAGGAAAGACAAATTCAGAAACTTTCACTGAGGCTTGAAGGAGTGAAAGATAATAAAACGTATCATAGAATCAGAAAGGTCATTCTAGGTAGAGCAAAGCTCAGGGGTAAAGTCTATGTGATGTGAGGCAACGTGAATCACCCAGCCACCATCTTATTTGTTCTTGGATTTATGCGTGGGCCAGATGGATGAGCAAGGCAGGTGTGTGAGAAGACAGTCAGATCCCAGGAGGGGAGGGATAGTGTGGCTGACGCATGAAAGGCTAACATAGGCGTGGGTCATGTTAATGTGGGAATCAACCACGGAAAGATTTTAGGAGCAAGAGGCTTAGAAACATTATTTGATAAGGTTTAGTTATAGTTTGGAGAATGGCTGCATTCCAAGGTATAAATTCCATGTGGAAAAGCACTGAAAGAGAGAATAATAAACACTGAGATTTCTGGGGGAGAAAAACCAGGAAAAATAGTTAGCAATGGTCAGAAAACAGGGAGGAAACCAAGATATAAGACTGAGAAGGTGCCACAGAAGCCAAGGTAAAAAAGAAATCATTAAGAAAATCATCCACTATTCTCAAGTATAAGGAGATTCTATAGAATAAAAAAAAAATAAAGGAAGGTCACTTGATACGGCAATAATAAAACTGTTGGTAACTTTTACTGGCAGGCGTTTGGCACAAGATTGGGAATGGAAAACAAATTACAGGGGGTACAGGGGAAAGTAGGTGGAGTGGAAATAGATGTGATGGGTGTAGAGAATTCATTTGAGGAACCTGGCGGAGATTTTGCCTGGCAGTGAATGGCCAAAGAGAGAGCAAAGTTGACAGCTAACTAAGGAAGCGTGTTGTCATTCACTCTTACACATAAACCACGAGTTTCAACCCAAAGGGCCCAATCTCGTCCCTGAATGTTTCCTCTTCTGCACTTTTGCCCAACTTCCTGAATTATTTTTAGCCCTTCTTCTGTTTTAATCCAATGAGCATAGCTCACCTAATTTGAGACAGTGCTGTGTGCATGGTATCTAATATATTTAGTGGATTGAAAGATTTCCTTTCTACTTCACTGTTTGGAAATATTATTAATATAATTTAATAACAAGAGAAAGAGGAATAAAAAGGATTAATGGCACCTTGGAAAGAATAGGCGCGATCTTTCACGAAGGAGAGATCAAATCTGATCAGTTTGAAGGATTAAGAGTTTCTAAATTTTTTCCCCTGTTATTGCCTATTGAGAATTTCAAGTAAAACTGTGATTGGAGGCCAAGACATTCATTGAACAAGGGATCAAAGAGGAGCAACTGCCTCCCCCAGATGATGTAAAGGGGTCATATTCACATTCTGAGTTGCATGGTTATCTCGACAAGACATTTTGAAGATTAAGATAAGCAAAGACGTATTTTTTCTTTAATTTTTCTAAAGAAACTTCTAGAACTAAAAAAAATCAATAATCTCTTGGACAAGGGAAACAAATTTAGTTTTTCAGATTTTTTTTTCTGGGAACTTGTATGTAGGTTATTTCATTTCCTTCTAATATAACCCCAAGAGGCAGGTAGGACATTAAGAGGAATTAAATTATGAGTATATTGAAGCTCAGGGATACCTAGAAACAGGTCTGAAGCATCTTTAAAATATGGTGCTTTAAGTAAAAAAGTGGTTTCCAAGTACTGAAAATCAGGAAAATGGAGAGATATTGGTCAAGGTTATAAACTTTCAGTATTAAGATGAATAAGCTCAGGGATCTAATGTACCTGTCCCTAGGTGTTCATATTGTATTTTTTACTTGAAATTTGCTACAGGAACAGATTTTTAGTATCCTCACAACACACACACACACACACAGATATGGAAATGATAACTATAGTGGTGATTCACCTACTAATTATTTGACCATGCTAATCAATATACAATGTATACATATGTCAAATCATCATACTGTACAACTTAAACATATGCAATTTTTATTTGCCAAATATTTTTTAAAAGACAAATGCTTTAACATTATTATCTTTTTGAAATTGCATAATCATTTTGTCCCAAGGTTTATAAAAGGAATTATTAAAAGTTGGTTTTTCCAAAAAGTCGACTTGAGAATTAATAAAAATCAATTCAGCTTTTGTGAGACAACATGTCATTTAAAATAGAAATGTCAGCATTGAGAATAATAGAAATGTTAATGTTGATGCCACTACATTTCACGTTATCCACATTCCTCCAGTTTCTCCATAAATTGATGCTTTCCCACTAATGTTAGAAAAGGTTGACAGTAACAAAGTTTGTTTCTCTTACAATTAGCCATCCCTGGACCTACAGCGACATTAGGAGAGGACTGAAAATGGCAAATAGAAGGTCCATATTATCCTATGAGTTGGCCCTGTGGGTTTTGAAAGGAGGCTTGAGGGTCTCCAGCTCTGGAACACAGATGTCAGGGATAGCTGGCCAGCTCTGGAAATTTTCAAAGATTTCTGGCTGGTTTACTGAGGCTTGGCTGGCTGGCTCTGGAGGGGCTGTCCTCTGGGCTCTCCCTAGTCCCCAACACAGTCAGCATAGCCAGCTGGCTCCTGCATCCAGCCAAGTTGGCAGATCAATTGATTCTGCGTTTGAGATGACCAAGCGTCAAAGAGGTCCATGATCAGCCAACACAGGAGCAAGGGAAGAAGCCGATAAATTAGTTGCTTGTGGATTCTAGATACCAGTTCAGAGCTGAATTGTATGAAAAGATGCCCATCTTCACCTGGACTGACATAACAACGTACCATGGAACTTGTATATTAATGAGCTTGCTAACTGTTGACTCTGTAAAAAATGAATGAGTTTAAAGTCTTATAATATGGACAGGACAACTATTTTTTCCTTGACCAAACTCTACTACCCTCCTCTGAGGGTTGGCTTCTGAAAACTGCAGACTCTGGGCTGGGGTTGTAGCTCAGTGATGCTAGCTAGTAAGTACAAGACCCTGGGTTCAATCCCCAGCACTGTGGGGAAAAGAACATTGTTTACTCTCTCAACGTATGATCCATTCCCTTCACACCACATTAAAAGATTTAAACACTGACAGTTTCTGATAGCTCAGGGCTGCATCCCATTGGGAGGATCCCAGCTTATCTAAAAGTACCTTCCTGAGAAAGCACAAGGTTGCCAAAAGGATTTACTGTTTATTTCAGCCAATACCTGATGATGGGTCTCCCATGGAGCATTTACTAAAAAGGTCTTAAGAAATGTGAATCCTTCCTCCATTCCTTGGAGAGACACACGTATCCCCTACATTTTAGGATTGACATGTTCAAGGACTGAGAATCATTCCTTTAAGATGTATTCATCAGAAAGGATGAATACATGCTTCCAGTCTCTGGGGGAGGAGAAAATCCTAGCTTTGACAACTGTTGGCATTTATGCTTTAGAACCTTTGTGATTTTTCACATCTGACTATCCCAAGCTCCTGCTCAGCCTCCTCTTATCTCTCCTAATTCTTCATTAAAATGCTCAGTCATCTCTGCACAAATCAGAGTTCAGTTCACACTAGACCCTTTTCGCTATGGCTATAGGGTATTGCTAATTGAATCCTATCTTTACCACATTAGTGTCTGGCTTTGCTTATGTTGGGTAGACATAAAGCATTAATCCTTAAAAATAGCTTTCAAATGATCAAATATCAAAGTATAGGAAAGTAAATTTAGAAGTTTTTCTGCATTATTGCAGGAAGCAGCATTGTGTGTGTGTGTGTGTGTGTGTGTGTGTGTGTGTGTGTATGAGGCCTACTGAGCTATGTCTCTAGTCCTTTTAAAATTATTATTATTATTATTTTGGTACTGGGGATTGAACTCAGGGGTATTTGACCAGTGAGCCCCATTCCCACCCTATTTGCATTTTATTCAGAGACAGGGTCTCACTTAGTGGCTTCGCACCTTTCTTTTGCTCAGGCTGACTTTGAATTCGTGATCCTCCTGCTTCAGCCTCCCAGGCCACTGGGATTACAGGTGTGTGCCATGTGCCCGGCTCCTTTTTAAATTTTTAAAAATATTTTATTTTGAGACAGGGTCTCACTAAGCTGATTCAGGCTCACTAAGTTGCTGAGACTGGCTTTGACTTGTGATCTTCATGTCTTGGTCCCCCATGTCACTGTCACTGGTATTACAGGTATGAGCCACTGTGCCTGGCAGTAAGCAGCTTTTAAGATGGTCTTCAATCTTCCTCACATCCTGACATTTGTAATTTTATTTAATCCCTCTTCATTGAATATGGGCTGAAATATATAAATTATTAGTAAATAGACTGTGATGGAAACGATAGGTTGTCTTTTCTGACATTAGAGTATAAAAAAGCTGTGGCTTCCCTCTGGGCTGTGCTTTTGCTTATATTTGAATGGTTCACACTGAAGTCAGTCAGCAGTGCTGAGAAAACATCAAAGCAAATCTTCTCAGCCCCTCCTGCAGCTAAGAGTGAGCTTGGAAAGTCCACTCTCTCACTTGAGCCTTGAGATGACCACGGCTCTAGTTGACACCTTCATTACAGATTCATGAAAGGCCAACTAGATAACTTGCTTCCTTTTTCTTGACCCACAGAGTGTGTGAAATTTAAAAAAATAAAAGGTTGTTGATTGAAGTTTTAGAGTAATTTGTTATGCATCAATAGGTACCTACCACAGTGACCTACTACTACCCAGTGGCTTACCCAAATTAAGAGTGAGATACTCCTATATTGTATGCAGACATCACACTTTTTCATTGTCTCTAAGACACTATAATGTCTAAAGAAAACACTTGGAATGAATTATCAGGACTTTTGTTAACCCACAAGTACCTCAACTGAATACAGCAGTAGTAAAACAAACATATACTTCTAATTTTATTTTTTTCTAGAGCATTTCCATCTGTTTGGATGTGTGCCATGGATATTGGTTTTTATATCAAATTCTTAATTTCTGGACACTGGGTTCAGAAAATACTTTAGGATTCTACTTATCATATTACAAGATTGTTTTCTCAAATCATGTAACTTTTGACTGGATTCATTTTTAAATATAAATATATATACATAATATGTATTTTATATATATATATATATATATATATATA
>NW_025999968.1:48820665-49020524 GCF_001458135.2 Marmota marmota marmota | reverse complement strand
TATATATATATCTTTTGTTTCATCTGAGACGTCAAGTACACACGAGAAGTAGTACCTTGTGGATTTTCATCTACATTTAATTTATGTATAGATTGTTTTATTTCTAGTCCTGCTGGGCTTGCTGTGGCTGAGTCTATTTTTGTGTCTACAGATTCCTCAATGTTTAACTAAACCACTTGATGACTTCTCAGCCATAGAATGGACAAATACCACTTTCAGCATGATTTTATTTGGACTACAGCAAAATTTCACAAGTAAAATGAATATCTTTGAGAGCCCTTTCCATGCAATTAAAAGTAGTTTTGCCTAGAGGCTTGAATATTGGCAACATGCTCAATAGCACCAAAATCCAGAGAGTATTTCTTTAACCAACGCAAAATGTTAGGGACTGGAATATTCCTCTGTGGTTAGAGAGCTTGCCCTGTGTTCAATTCCTAGTTTCCTGAGATAAATCAAACAAACAAACAATAACAAAAAAATAGAGCAAATTGGCAGTAGCCAGTGCAGAGTTGTACTAGGAGAATAAAAATCCTCCTTCTTCCCAAAGACATAGATGTCCTAATCCCCAGCATCTGTGCATATGTTACCTTATATGGCAAAAGGAATGTAACTCTGAAAATATTATTAAGTCAAGAATCTGAGATGAGGAGGTTATGTTGGATTCCTGGGAGAGGGGCAATATGATCACAGGGTTCTTGTAGGAGTCAGGAGAATCAGGGTCAGAGAGAGATTGGAAGATGCCCTCCTGCTAGCTCTGAGGATGCATAAAGAGACTGTGATCTAAGGAAATGCAGGTAATTTCTAAAAATTGCACAAAGAATGGGAATATATTTTTCCTTGGAGCCTCCAAAAGGAATAAACCCTGCTGACAATTTGATTATAGTCCAGCGAATATCATTTTAGACCTGTGAACTCTAGAGCCACAAGAAAATAAATTTGTGTTGTTTTAAGCCACAAGTTTGTAGCAATTTCTAAGAGCAGAGGGAAACTAATACAACTATCTAATAGTTGCTTTTTAAAAAATGTTCCATATTTCCATCTCTCCAGTGCATTACACCCACATGCAGCACACAGTGGAATCTTGATGCATATTTGATTTATATATCTAATTTTTATCACTATTTTCCAAACCCAGTATCTTAATAATTTTCCTGGAAAAATAATAACTGCAAAATAAACCAGGATTAAGTCCAAGAAATGATTGCCCTTTTTTCCCTCTCCATTCCTGTTTTTTTTTTGAAACACTGAATTTAAATTTATTTTAATTTGTGTAAGATGATTCTTATACCATAGCAATTACAGAATGTAAGAAATATATTTTGAGAGAAAAATAACATAAAACAGATACATTTTTTCTTCTGATATATATTATCTCACATATGTTATATTGTGGTAAAGCATTTCAAATTTACTCTCAGCAGTTTTCAAGAATACAATATGTTGTTATTAACTGTAATCCCCATAATATAAAGTGGATCTCATGAGCTTACTTCTTTTACGTATCTGAAATTTTGTGTCCTTTGACCAACATCTCCCTCAACACTCAACTCTAGCTTCTGGAAACTAACATTTTGCTCCTATTGCAATGAATTCTACTTTTTAATATTCCACATATAAGTGAACATTTGCCTTTCTATGTCTGGTTTATTAACTTGGTTTTTATAGTCCATCCAGAGATAGTTCTAACCTGTACAAAATATCAGTCAGTTGGCATCTTCCTTCAATGAAGTGGAATGACTCATGATATTCCATAGGCCATGCCAATCCTTCTGACTTATATTTTGCATTCTGAGAGTGGAGGCTTTTGTAGCAATGAGAACTCCTTTTTCATCTTTAATTGTGATTTGACAAAATAACCTCAATAACCAGCTTACTATATATGTTGTTTTGATAAGCAACTCAGATTTCTTGGAATACTAGTTTGACAAATTCTGGTTTTGAATTTGTATCTAGGGGGACAAAAAGGCTTTTTGGGAACAAATCTGATCATCTTGCTTCTCTTACCATTGCAATTCTCACTTTCTAATAGGTTGTGGATATGTCAAGCTACCTTTGCTCTGCAGCTGGCTATTTTAAATTTGACAAGAAGATGGGTGGGAAGTTTTATATAGGCCTTATGGTCTAAATCACAGCCCTTGATTGAGGATCTACAGAAAGAGCAGGGTGAGTTTTAGGAATTAAGCACCAAACCCACCTTCATATACCCAACAGCGATTCCAGGTTACATTGGTGCTGTGATATAAAAGTAATCAAATGTAATTTAAGAGTTCTAAAATATTGCAGTGATGTAGGTTGAAATAGTTTAGCCAGATAGAAGTCAAGATACTGCTTGTCTTTGGGGGTGAAATTTAAGCAAGAATAACATGGCAGCCTCTTTGAATGTTGTAATAAACCAAGTTGGGTATCACTAATGTGTCCTACTGTATGCTTAGCTAGGAGACTGAGAGGACTACCCCAGTCTTCCCTGAAATGCAAAGAATATTCTCTAAACCATATGGAAGAGAGGTATAGTATAAGAATGAGGAGAATGGTTGGGCCTTCTTCTCTGGGAGTGTGACAAAAGTTGCTGGTACTATTGCTGACTCAAGAGGCAGAAAGTGAGGACAAGGGGCTCCTCTCTCCAGGGTACAGGGACACTTTCTTCTGTGTTTCTCCCCTTCCAGTAAAATAGAATACTGGCTCCTTAAATCTGACCAGTGACTGCTCTGCCCATGGAAATGGATCAATGAAAGTTCAAAAATGGAGTGAGTGAGGGTCTCTTTGTCTTTCTATGATCAGAAACAAGAAGAAAGTGGTCTGTGTCCTGTCCTTTGATGATGACCAAATTTTGTGGAATAGGTGTGTTTACCATCTGAGAGAATGACCTCAAGAATCTTGGATTAATTATTCCCAACTGAGTAATAGAAGTTAACACACATTCCAGTTCAAATTGAGCCATTAAATGGAAGACTTTTAAAAAATAAGATCATAGTGGATCAAATAACCCCAAACTCTACCTTGAAGACCTATTTATACAACTTACTCATTTACAGATACAGAATGTGTGGTATTTACCATGCTTTACTTTAGTAATATGATCTTTCAAAAGGAAAGGAAAGATCATACTTCTTTCTTTCTTTCTGTCTTTCATCTATCAATCAGATTTTGATCTTATGTCTGAGTAGAGTAAGTTTAGATTTTTTTTTTTTATCGCTTGGTAATAAAAGCAAGGAATATTGAAATACTTAGAAGACTCTATCAATTTCCAGGAAACTCTAAATGCTAGTGTCTTAATTTGAAAATTTAAAAGTCACTATAGAATGTCTATGTTTTTAAAAAAGACAAATGGAAACATAAGTAATTGATATCCATTTGAATAATTTAGATAAATATTTTATTTTTAATATTAGTTTCTTTTAACTTTTTTTTTTTTTACTGATTTTAGAAAAAAATCCAGTATTCTTACATTTTAGCCATAAACTCACATAGGAATATTTACTCTTTAATATGTCAATTAAATTCAATCTACATCTTGCAAAATCTCAGTAGTATGTTCTACCAAATAAATGAGGTCAAGAAATAGTCGTCCAACAATGGAGAAATAACTTGTACAATAGTCAGCTTGCAACCCAGTTTTTGCCTTTTTTATTTCAACTACGTAATTCTGGAGAAAAAACTGGGGAGAAGTTTATTAAAGAATAATATTGACCACAAAGGTCTGAAGTAAAGCATGTTTCTACTCAGACCATTGCATTGATGAAAGGTTTTTGGCTTCATAGAGGACCCCACAGAAACCTGAATTGCTTTAAATGGTTATTTTGACTGTTGTAATTCAGTATCTCTAGTTTTCATGCACTTAAACTTTTTCAGCAAAGGGAGAAAGAAACCATTGTACACATAGTGTTTTGTAGCCTGTCACATCTATATATCCTTTAGCATATTTCCAAACAAAGTTTTAAATAATAAGATCCATCTTATTATTGTGGATGAGATGATTCAGAGCCTTCTCTGGGAAGTATGTGTGTGTCCATCCAGTAAAAGTGATTTGAAACTAGGAAACTACACTAGAGAAAATTTTAACTTTCTCTTTAGTATCTGAAGTTGTGTTCTCTTGTTGAGTAAGAAACAGAATCAAATGAACAAGGACTTTTTAAAAGCTTAAAGTTTTTTTTTTATGTCACATATATAATGAGAACATATAAGTTCTTATTAAAAGAAATAAAAGTATATTTTTAAAGGTATAGAAAAATACTATGAAGAGATAGATTCTTTAATGAGATTATTAGTATAACCAGATAATTTTCTCAAAATCAATAATGTGAATTCTGATTGCAAGGAAGTTATGTGCAATGTCGAAAACAAACAAAACAAAACAAACAACAGACAAACAAAAACACCAACAACAATGCTTTAACAGTTGGAGTTAATAAAATCCACTTATAGATTTATCAAAAATTTTGGTTTTAATATACTTCCATATCATTATATATGATGTCCTTTTTGGATAGCTTTATAATAATGCAAAAAGAAGGAGATAAAGCAACTGAAATCTATTATGGCATAGAACTAACTATTTAGAGTAAAATGTCACACTTGAGTTTATTCCTTAGATTTTATAACTTTTATCAACTGTATTTAGAGAAAACATGTCAAGTATTTATTTCACTGTCTGTGATTTATCAGTCCTCCTGGTATTGAGAAATGGTTTCTATTCATGCATCTAACTCATGGCCTAGTTTTTAAGGGAAAAAGATTGTGAGTTAGGTGGATCATGTTTCATCTTTAACAGATGCCAGAGGGGACTATGAAATAGCAACAGATGTATCTTGTGGTCATGAGACTCAGTGCTGAATTCCTGCACCTTGTGTAGTGGACAATGGTCTGGGAAGTCATGGGACACAGATTACCTGGTGACCTTGGTAGCAGGAAATGTCATGCTGTGTTATTCTCATAGATGCAAGGGTCCCATAACCAGAGTGGTCCTATGATATTCAGTTTTCTATTCTGATAATGCACTACCCTAGATAATTAAGGGAAAAGGGAAAAGACTTATTTAACTCACAGTTCTGGAGGCTACAGTCCAAGATTGGGTGGACACCCTCTTTTGTCCATCTAGGAGGAGTGTTGGATGGCAATAGCAGGGAGCATGTGGTGGAACACATTGGTCACCTCATAAGCTAGGAAACAAGAGGGAGACAACGGGCTGGGATCCCCAGATCCACTTTGAGAGCACACCCATCAGAGACCTATGGACCTCCCACAAGGCTTCAGCTCCTAAAGGCCCCACCCTAGAGACCAGATTTTGAACATATAGACTTTTACTCTAAGCAAAAGAGCTTAGAGTAGACTGAAATGATTTATTACTCAAATTGCTAATAATTTTATGTATATCTGCATTTTAGTATATCTCTCATATCTCTACATTATTTACTTACAACTTTTTGTTAAGAAAATTTACTTTTCTGTGACCTTTTTCAGTTTTTTTCCCTACTTTCAGAAAATTGGATTAAATCAAACATGTTTCTTATAGTTGTTTCAGGAGTTTGTTCAGTCACTTGTCTGTACACTTTCACTTCAGTAGCTAAGAAACATCCATCTAGTTCAAGATTGGCTTGATTATAGCACATGTCTACTAATCAAATAAGACCAAAGAGTAGATAGTATGTATAGTGGTTTCATGGGTCAGCTCTGTGACAGAATGGAGCCTGATAAAGTTAGTTGGCTAGGAAAACAGGAGAGGTAGAGCAAATATGATCAATCTGTTCAACATGGAAATGACCCATTAATGAGTCTTGCTTATATATTCCCTTGAGCTTGGTTGGCTGTGGAGCATATTCCTATGCAAATCAAAATACCTAGCCCCTGTCCACCCCAAGATCAGTAAGAATATCATAACTTTTTTAAAAAATGGAAAGAGGATGTCTAACAATCATGATCATAAAATATATAGGTTATCTTAAAAAATCTTATGTAGTACTTAATGAAGAATTCAAAAATGATTTGCTAGAAGTGGACTTTTATCTGTGATTTATATTATAATGATGCTACATCGTAAACTTCCATTAGACCGAAGTAATGTATAATAATGAACATTTATTTTTGCCACTGAATTTAGGATTGGCTGGGTGGTTTTTTTAAGCTGTGTTAAGCTTGGTGAACACAGCTTGGTATGTGTACTATGCATCAAGGTCAAGTGGTAGGTCAGAAAGGGGCTGTGTGATAAAATCTTCAGTTGAAATGATTGGTCTGTGCTCCATGTGTTCTCTCATCCCCCAGCAGGTTAGCTAAAGCTTCTCTATTGCTACCTTGCTCTCTGTGTGGGCTTCTGGGAGAGTGAAGGTAAACCAAGCCTCTTTAGACCTCGGCTGAGAAGTGATCTGCTGTCATGTGCACTATACGACACAGGACAAGGAAAGTTACATGGCCAGCTCTATTTTAAAGAATTAGAGAAGAGACTCAATGTGTGTTGCAAATGGTTTAGATACAATGAGGTCATTAATTGGTGCCAACAAGGAAATCTACTACAGTACTCATGCCATGACCAGTTATGAAGTAAAAAGTCATTGGGGAAAAATGTACGCCCTGCTAATATAAAATAGCATTGAAGGAAATTAGAAACAGAACAAAGCACCCATGCCTAGGACCTGGTGAGTCATTAGGAACTCACAGATCCTCCATTAGAGCCGTTTCCTTTAAAATGCTGTTTAACTGTGGTGTGAAACTGAGCAGTTTCTGCTAAATTGTTATTCATCAGTCACAGCTAGGTTAGGTTCTGTCTCTTCCAAAGTCGTTTGGGAATCAGAGTTAACGCTGACCTCATATCATCAGACATTGCCATTCTGAGTCAAACTGAGGGATTAACCTGAAAGAAACAGAAGAGCAGAAAAAAAGAGTCTAAATTGTTAGGAAAGTGTTCTTTGAAGCGCAAAAGATAGACTTTCTCTATTTCTACTATTCCATCTCAAAAAAAGAGAGGAATTTTTGAAAATTAAAAAAAATAAATAAAAAAGAAGTAGTAAGAAAAATGTATGACAGGACAATGAGGCATCTTAGATATCAAGAGTCACTGGATTTATGTGACATGACATGTAAAGAATGATTTGAAAAAAGACAACCTCCCAAGGAAAAAATTAAAGGAAAACAAACTTAACCTGTACTGAGAAAATACAGGGTAATGGGAAACCACCCAGTAAAATCATATGGATGATGAGACCTATAGCTACAGGTAAATTTGCAATCCTTTCCATTATAGAATTTAAAACTACATTCAAATCATTGACAGAAATTGTTTACAGAGACCACAAGTTGTATGTCAGTCTGTTAGGAAGATGATCTCATCTTAACTGATCTAGTGACTTTTGTATTTATATTGTGGGCATCTTTCTTGCCTTTAGATTTATTTTAGAAGAGAGAGTTTTTCTTTTTCCAAAATAATATGGCCTATTTTCTGTTTCTTCAGACAACTCCTTGCTTGTAGTTCTCTGAAATACCCAGCAAGTAACCTTCTAAAGCCTCTTTGAAATTTCTGTTTCCCTTTGAAATTTATTTTGAAGAAAGCAGAAGATGAAACTAAGCTGGGAAGCCTTGTAGGTATGAATCTGACTGTCTAATTTGCCTCATTTTTTTCTTTCATTTTCTCCAGGGCTATCCTTCTAGAGGATGAAGATTTCTTTTAGATGACAAAGATGTCACAGCTGACCACATGCTGGGTATGTATTTTCAGTACCTGGCATTGGGAAAATACATTTTCACTCCAAGATACTCATAAATATAAATAATATTTTTTTTGTTGACTCTAAAGTATCACAAAGTCTGTATTCCATTGAATCACTTGAAATTAGCTACCTTCCCCCTCCTTCCATTTCTTCATTTCTGAGAGAATAGGGAAAGGAGAAAGGGAGGGGAAGAGACAAGGGGGGGGACATTGGATTGATCTTTATATGACACCCATAGCATTATGCCCTTAAAGAGAATTTCTTCTATTTCTTTTTTTCTAACTTTAACTTTCAGATAAGGATTGTCTTATAATACCTATAGTAATTTTGTTAAATAATTGGGAAATTTTTATATGTGGCTTCCTGTACCCTTGTGTTCAACAAGGTATGAATGAGTCTGAAATCATCACAATACAACTTAGCATTTGAGAAAAACAAAATCTAAACTTTTAAATAAGGTCAGCTATATACCGGCAGACTGAAGACGGAGCTCTGTGCTCCTGAGAAATGAAAGTCTCTTTTTAGGAAATTCATATAAAGCAAAGAAAAAAAGTGAGGGGGGTTCAAAATGTCTAGAATTACCCAATATTAAATTATACCACATTCTTTGGATTTGTAATTTTGACTTTACATAGTTGACTTTTGTCCTTTGTCATGTTAAAATCTAGTGTGGGAAATAGAGCAGCGTTCTGTCATTTGAAATTTGTCTAGCCTTTGGCTGTTCCTTGGTATTCATGCCAATGTTCTACAGGGGAAAGGCAAAATGTTTCCTTAATCAACTGCCAAGTTCACTCTAAGAATAATAGTAATGAAGATCTTTTAAGAGTTTGTAATGATAACCTCAAGAGGCCAAAACTCCCACAATGTAGCAACCTCAGGAAATCCCTGTCATTAAAGTGGACTCTTACTTTTCTCAAAAGGAAAAGAGAAAAATAAAAATAATTAATCTCCCCTGGTTATTAAACCTAAGATAATTGGAATATGAGAATCTTTAGTGCATTAATGCTTATGGTTTTTTGTTAAGAAGTGCTGAACTCCAGCCTACAGGGGCACTTCAGTGTCTACCCTATTTCTAAAGGAAGTGGCTCTTCTAAGAATTTAATGTCTGAGAAGTCAATATCATAACCTTCTTCAGTTGCCAAGGAAATAGGAAAACTTGAACTCTTTTGCAAAATGAATTTGCTAAACTACATGTTTCCATTTTGATTTTTAACTACTGCTTTCAATTATTGGTTTTGTCTTCACAAAAGTCTAAGTCTTTTTGCTTCTGTTTCAATGTCTTGGTCTTCAATGCGGTTGTAATAAAAGATATGTGGCAGATACCAGCCTCACTATTTTTACTTGACTTAATTGCTTACTTGCAACAATAAAGCTTGGTAGAAAACATAGGAAAATTTTATTATAACCTTGCTTTTAGTTTATAGCAGACAAGTATTTTTCCACACATTTGTATCTTTGTGGTTGAGTGTTGTGGAAAACCCTATTGTGAAGCAGATGACATTTTTCTTCTGCTCCTTTTCAATATTCAATTTGCCTCCTCAAATTCTAGTGGAAGTGATGTCCATTTATGGTTTACTCACCACCTAACTGATTAATTTAGGCAACTTTTTTTTTTTTTTTAACCCATCCTTAATGTGTACACTTATTCTAGGGAAAATTGCTGTGGGGAATTCAAAGAAACATGAGGGTAATACTGTGTTGGGTGATAAGAAATGTATACTCACATGAAGTGTAACTCAAGAGATGATAAATCACATAGTAGGTGCGGTTAGGTAAGTGAGAAAAATGTCCTATTTCTAACTAGAGCAAATATGGATTTTTATGTGCCTTTAAAAATAGGTAAGGTTTTTTTCAGTAAAGATGGAGGTAGGAGATCTGAAAGAGGGGAAGCACAGCTTCCAAAGTGCATGAGTGGGAAAGGTACTACCCAGGAAGAGGCACATAAACAGCATGGCTGGATCACAGAGTTCAGGGTGTAGACCCAGGCCATGTGATAGAACACCTGGAGTCCTTACCAATTATCAGTCAAGCAAGCAGCATGAGTTAGTTTCCCTTTCAGAGGATTCTTGTGGCTGCAGTATGAAGACTCCAGTTAGAGCAGCCTTTCACATCGTGATGTAATCTGCAGATTATGTGCTGTGTTGTTTATCTGGGGAGAGCAATGCCTCACAAAGGATTTTTATCCACAAAGAAGCTTGAGAACTATAGGAAATAGGGAGGGGGGCGGAAAGGACAGTGAGACATAAAACTGATTAGAAAGGAACTATAATATTCATGGGAGGAAATAAGAATAAAACTCACATACATGAAAGAAAAAAAAAAGGCATTTGGTTGAGATAAACCTGGGTTTAACTCCAGATCTACTGCTTTGGACTTTGTGAGATTCTAGACAAATGTGTCTGAGTTTCAGTTTCCTCATCTAAAAATAAGGCTAACATCACCAACTCAGAATTTGAAAACATTCATAACACAAAAGAATACCTTATTCATAACATGTCCTTAAAATAAAGTTTCTTATTCATCCAGTTAGGGTGATAGGTAGAAAAGAGATTCTCCATTTCCAAATAATCAAAATGAAGTCAGGTAACTTGTTATCATGTGCTATTACTTAAAGTTTATTTGTCTGGAGGTAATTTCTCCTTTAAGACACCTACTGCCTATTTGTATCTATTTAGATGAGTTCAAAGCTCCTTCATCTTAACAAAAGACAAAGTGAGCTAACGGTCCCCTCTATGAACCTGTTGTCTTCTGGTACTTGATGGTTTGGCAAAGGCCTCCACCATCCTTTGAGTTGCACAAACCAGAAATAGAGAGGTCATTCTTCACATTTTCGTTTCTTCATTTCTCATATAAAAAAATTTCCTTTTCCCCCTATATCATTAATAGTTCCTCTCCACCAGGACATTTCCATCATTATGCAGTAGTTGTTGCTGCTAAGAACAAAACTCCTAGTAGGTGTAATATGTCCTCATCAGCTCTACTACGTTTTTCTTCCTTAACTTGAATCTTCACAGTCAAGTTTTCATCCCCAAACTTTCACCCAAATTTCCCTGGTGATAAAGACCCAGTGACCTCTGCATTGTCCAAAGCAATGGTCATTCCCCCTACCCCCCAGGGGGTTCTTGCTCCACAGGTGACCTTCACTCCTCTTGAAACTGTTCCTTCACTCCCTTCCTGGAACCTCCTTGCCTTCAGTGTTCTGCCTCTCTGGTTACTTTCCCAGATTCATTTGTGAATCCCCTTCCTCTGGCCAATTGCTCCATGTTGGAGTGCCTCAAGCAAAGAGGTTTGAATTTCCTGAAAAACAAGTAAAATTTTACATTTTCCCCCTAAGAATTCTTGCCCATACAATGTCAATTTTTACTTTTGTTAGTGCTGAATTTATGTTGTGCACTGGATTTGTAAACTGAGGCATGTTTATGCAATGATCTAAGCTGTCAGACAATGTAAAGTATCTTGGACATGCTAGTAACCTTCCTGTATTTAAACTGAATGCTACTCTGCATTACAAAGAGAGAAACCCTGCATGGACATTTGGAGTTTTATGGTAGAAGTAAGTCTTAATTGCTTATGTGTTAATTGGATGATGAGGATCCTTTACTTTTCTTCATATGTCACATGATATATTTCCAATATACTTAAGGCTAGTCATTGTATATAACCTTATTTGCCATATATTTATCAGCAACTAACCAAGAGCAATGGGAGATGCAAAAGAAATGTGATACACAGTGTTAACAATTATTTATCACATTTTCTTTATAATATAACAAAATGTACCTAACTAATGTATCAGATGCTTTTAGATCTTTCATGTCTTTTTAAATATACCATTATTAATAATAGAATTATTTTTATGGCTTTGATAGTGGATTTAATCTTTTTTTTTTTGGTGCTGGAGATTGAACCCAAGCCTATTTTACCACTGAGTCACATCCCCAGTCTTTGTTGAAACTGGTCTTTAACTTGCAATCCTTCTACCCTAGCCTCCCAAGTCGATTACAGGTGTATACTACTGCGCCTGGCTCTCATGGATTTTAATTTCTAAATAAGCAAAAATATTTTACTTCTAATGGTAAGTAATATGAGCTTAGGAACTGTTGTGTGATTTTGAAGTGCAGAGATGGATTTCAGAGTGGTTTAGTGCAAAGAGCACCTCACTTCCTTGACTATGGCATCTGCTCTCTATCTAGTGCTGATTCAAAGACAGTAAGGAGCAGGTCTTCTTATAACAACTTTATGAGACTGTTCTCATGACATCCATTTGACAAAAGAGAAAAAAAAGTCTGAAAGAATAAGTAACTAGTACAAGAGAGACACAAGATTCCACCTCATGTCTATCCTAAAGGACATCCCTTTCATTTTTATGATACGGTGTCTCCAAATTGCAGTTAGAAAAGCTAGAAGAAAATCTGCATTCATATTCTTTTATGAGTTTTGTGATCACTTAAATTCTCCAAAACTTAAATTTTTAGTCCTTTAAAATGAGGAAACTATACCAGTCCCAAACTTATCTGACAAAATTACAGTGAGAAATAAATGAAGTAATCATTTAAAAATGACTTTGTAAACATCAAGAAAAATTACCTAAACGTATGTAAGGTAATGTGAAGAAAACTGGAAATGAAATATTTATTGACAATACTTTAGGTACTGACTTCATTCTTGGTACACAGTAAGAAGGCTTTTTGGCAGTTTTCGTCTCTGAAAGAAACCAACATTTGGATGTAGCTATCTTTGTTTAAAACATCTTTATTATGTAGCCTGTGTTTGCTACCCCAACCTTCCAAGTTTACTGCAGATTATTGGTCCTGAAATAGACCAAATAAACAGGCAGCAGAATTTTTCATTTTCAGTTCAATTGTACTAGTATAATGTAGAATCAGATTCAGAGCCTTGCATTCACATTCAGTCCACACAGACACACAGACACACAGACACAGACACACACACACACACACAAGGCATTACATGCAAGAGTCACTGAGTATGGAAAGAACAATTGGAAATATTGTTTATAAAAGTTGTGGCAGCATCATAAAAAGATAATAATTTGGAAGGCCATAGGAAGAGATAACATAAAGCAGCCTGGACTTAGTTTTAATGTGGGTATGAGACCCCACCCTTAGTATTCTGTGACTTGGATACTTTGTTCGATTATATTTAACCTATTTTTAGCACTTATGAAAAGAGCTTAATGATATTCCATATTTCTAAGCCACAGGGTTTAGAATGAAGGTAGTTTCTAAAAGGGTAGAGTATCTTAACCATACTGGCTTCTTAAAAACTACTTCCTTGCCTGACAAAGGCAGGTGCTCAAGAAATGGAAATGAAAGCCACATATGTTCTGTACAATATTAATATTTTCATCGACTCTTTCAAAAGACATGTCTCAGGGACCTAATGCTGCTTGTTTTTACAGGACTCAGAAGTAGTGAATAAGAGTAAACTCTGGCTCCTCTGAATACAGCTTGGTAGTTTTCCTGGTGTCATGTGTCTAGATCATACATGCGTCACCTGCTTCTTGTGTTCAAACTGGCTAAAATGTCAGCACCATCAATAAATGGGTGGCATTAAATTAATACAATGCAAATAATACAGCAAGAATATATGTGGTTTTCACTATGTCATTACTCTTTCTAAATGAGGCTTATCATTATGTCATCTACGGATCTAAAAATCATCCAATGCCTGAATAGGGGGCTTGTATGGAGAATGGTTATGTTTATTCTCTAATGATTTTACAACTGGTCTAGTTAAATGCAATATTATAAGGTTTATCCTTGAGCTAATTGCTCTAATGATACCTAAATTGCATTTTATGGAAAACAGAAATTCTCTAAAACCAGATTGTGATTATTAAATAACTCTGATTCAACTAAGGAATTGTGTTATATATGCAAATGTGTTCTCTGTTTCTTTTAGGCATGATGGCATTTGCCACAGACAAGAAAAGTTTCCAGATCTCCTCATTTTGGAGAGACAGATTGAAAAATGACCAGAAAGGCAAAAGTGCCTGACTCAACAGTTTATCTTGTGCTCTGAATGACTGCCAGTTAACTCCACACAAAACTCTTTGAAACATAAACTCTTCCGCAGAGTTCACCGAGAGGGCTTTTCCAAAGGAAATCTAGCAATGGGAAGCTCACTTCAGATGCTCAAGATCCAGGGAAGGCATGGGACCGTGTTTTTATTAAAGACTTTGTAGACCTGGTGGAAAATAATATTTTGTCAGGATATACAAAGTACAGATCTGGAAAACAAAACAGATGCATGTTTAGCAAAAAAATTAAAATCTCTTCAGATAATGATTAGTAGAAATCATAACTGTCTTTCTCTTGGGTTCCAAAGATTTTAAATAACACCCAACGATTTTTAGTTCCAATTCAAGATTTCAGACATCATTTTGCACTGTCAGTGTTTTGAAAGGAAATAGCAATTGCAAATTTGAAAGGTGCTGGAAAATGGAAAAGATTCTTCCCTGGGACTCTAATTTATTAAACAAGGACTTCTTACTATCCAATTAATGATGACATAAGTATCTTGTTTACTTTTTGGACATTTATTGATTAAAGGTAACTACAGCAACGACAATAACAAAGATATAGGAAGAACCCTAGATTGTGTGTTCCAGCTGGGTACATTATCCAAATTGGCTTTATCATTGAGTCAGTGCTGGGCTCTGGAGCTAGGCCTTGGTAAAGGTTATAAGACCTCTTCCCTTAGTGGCAGCATAATTGTCTCAGCTGATGGCCTAATAAATCTTTATGTCATGGGACAGGGATGTTGGCAGTTTCATCTACTCTGTGGGAACACAAATATCTATTCTTTGAAAGGAAATGACACTACTTATCCAAATATTGTAAAAAAGTTTTTTTTTTTTTTTTTTTCTATATCGCTGAGCCAGGTAAATGCATTGCTAAGGACTATCTTAAGGAAAAGATAACTAGAGTTACATGAAATATTTATGGGTAACTGTTTATAAGAATTTTTTTATGAAAATAAAAATATGAAAAAGACTTCAACATTCAAATAAAGGTAACGTTGATTACATGGCATTGGAGTATTTTGCTACCATTAATTATCATGTGTTTGACAGGAAATGAAGTTAATGCTGGTGAATAGTAGAATGGTTAAAGTAATAACAACAAATTCACAACTAGATTATTATACAACAATTAAAAAAGGATGGATTTGGGCTGTAGCGGTTGACTCATGCTTTCTGTGCAATATAGGTAGATAAAAAAAGCAAGATCCAGAGAATAATTATAAGATTCCAATTAGGTGTCACAATGAAAGGACAAAAAATACAGTCTGTATATTCTGCACACATGTGCGCAACCACATGTATATATTGGATTATGTAGGCATAGATACAGATGTTGAAAAATCACCACTGGTTAACATATTAGATTAGAATTTGGGGCAGAAGAAAGTTGGTGTTTCATTAAAGGCAGGAAAGCACACAAAAAGAAAAGAAAACATATTTAGAATAACACATGAACATGTTCACATTTTTGATCAAGCAAAATTGTGCATACTTAGATAATTATCCAGAGAAAATAAATGCAGTATTTTAAGTCTCTCTCTTGTTTTAATACGACATGTTATTTGGTCTCATGAAAGTTCCCATCTTTTCATAGAGGCAGCTCTTAACAAAGTCACCCATGTGTTCTGTGCTGCCAAATTCAATGAACTTGACTTTTAAATTACTTTAGTTAACTGATCTTTAGTGCTGGGTATAAGCGACTACAGTTTTTTTTCTTTTTTTGAAATATCCTCCTCTCTTGGTTTGCCTAACTCTACATCTTTGTAAATTTCCCTCTACTTCTTTGTTTTTATCCTTCCGTAGCTCCTTTACAGATTCTTACGTCTTGTATATGCATGACTCCCCAAAGTTAACAGGTCCCGAAGGGAATGCTGGGATCTCTCCTCTCCGTTTTTACCATGCTCTCTCTCTGTGACCTCATCCAGTCCTGTCATTTGAAATTCCATCCAAATTGCTGACTATTTCTAAGTCTCTCCCAAACTTTCAAGGCAAATCATCCAGTCTTCTACTTAACATCTCTATACCGTCTCCTCCTCACTCCCTAATTTCATTCTTTCTAGTCTTGTTACTTGACAGCTGCACCCTCACTTGTACTCAGAGAAGATCTGAGTGCTGTGCGTGATACTTCTTTTTCATTCATGTCTAGTCTGGTGGCAGGTTCTGTGATGCACACCCCAAAGACACACGCTCACTTCAACCACTCCTGTGGATCTTGGCTTCCACCATCTTTTCCCAAGTCACTCTGTTTCTCCTCTAAATACAACTGCAAAAGCCTCCTGATTTGTCTCTTTGTTTTGCTTTACCTCCTAAAATTCTAATCTTCACCCAGTAGCCAGAGTGATTTTTTTCAAAATGCAGATCAGGGAATTCAGCTGGCCTACTTGCAGCACTCATGCTGACCCGAGCAGGTGACTGACCTCCATGCTTCTTCACCTGGCTCATTAAGCCCTCTGATCTGGTCTCATGCCCCTCTTCCCTGTATCCACTGGAATCCCTTAGCTGGGTTGAATGTTCCAATTTCCTAGGACATACCAGTCCCATATCCTTTCCACAGACCTGAACATGATGGTGGACCTTTCTTGAAATACCCTTATTCTTGTTCTTCATGATGCTACTTGATTTTTTCTTCCCATCTCTTTGGAGAAGTCTTCCTGACAAATTCCGAATTAGGTTATTCAGACACTTTCTATAAACCAACTCCATTTTATATATCTGATGTGTACCTATTTACACTATTTGATCTTATTTTTAATATAACTTAATATCTGTCTTTCCATGCCAAAAAGTATATGTAGGATCACTGTAAACCATGTCTAGCCACATAGTAAATGCTCATTAAATGCCTGTTGAATGGGTAAATGAGCAAGAACCGGCCAATATAAACAATGTCCTTTTCTATAGTTTGAGTATAATAGCAGGAAGGGGTAATTTTTATTGACTAACCACTGTGTGTCCTGCAGCATATTTTGGATTTTATATGTTCATATTAACTAACATTTCATAATAAATGTGTGAGCTGAATAAAGTCCTCCTTATTTCACTTAGAAAAATACATAATGCTCAGAGAGATTAGGGACACAGGGTCACTCAGGTCAGTATTCAAACACAGGTTTATTTATTTATTTTTTAATACTATGCTTTTTTTTCCCCTAGAGCATCAATCAAACTCTTTGACATTTTACTGATCTTCATTCAGTAAAGTCTTGAATAAATCCCCAAATAACAATTAAAAAAACACAAACCTTTCTTTGCTTCTTTTTTGTGGGTTTCAGATGTTTGCCAGAGACTGTCCTAAAACTATCTTGCCTAGCTTCTTTCCAAACTCATGCTATATCTCTTATGTGGGTCCTCATCATTTTTCTTAATTATTTTTCTTCATTTTATGCTTATGTTTTTCCTCATTTGCTTCTCTTTCAAATCTTCTTCATTCCCCAAAATGCTCTTCTCTTGTTTCTGTCTCAGCAAGCTTTCCAAATTCTGCCGCTACCTGCCCAATCTTTGATCCATAAATCATCAAAAGTTTGCAGAAGTCCCAAAAGGTCTGTCCCTCAACCTCCTGTTCTCCTGTTCCCTTGGACTCTTGTTGCTTCAGCAGTTGGGCTAGTGTGGCTTTCTCTCTTTCTTAAAAATAGTTATCATTGTTAATTTTTGTTGTTGCCACCATCACACATCAATCAGAAGATTCAGTAAACTTTGATAGCACCCTCTTATATGATCAGTCTTAAATTCCTATGCATTTTGCTTTTATCTCCTTGATTCTGAAATTTCAACATTTCATTAAACAAAACTTAGGAAATGTTAGTCAATTTCAATTCTCTTTACTCCAACATTACCTTTTCTACTTGTCCGTGAGAGTTCATAACAGTCTTTTCATCCCCACCATTTTGGATGGAGGAGCATGAGTTAAATGATCAGAAGATGACCTTTTTAGTTATAACAACCAGGGACTCATGGTTTAACTTAGGAACTTCCTGTGCTCATTTCCTTTTAATGAGTCTTTTAGGCTTTATCTCTAAAACTATGCAACTTTGACCTTTTGCTTCTTTAGGCTAATAATTACCTAATTAACTCTGAAGGGATGTTTCATGCCATAATTTATCACTTTCCCACAAAGGTATTTGGATCAACATTATTTCCACCTTTTCCTACCTTTGTATGCACAATTGAGATTGCAATCTGCCAATACAAACATCCTTCACATTTTTAGTTTAGCTTGAGGACAGAGGCTGAGGAAATGCCTGAAAACATAAAACTTAATTGCACTACACTAAAAGAATTTATTTCTGATGACAAAATTAATAAATGCTCATTGTAGAATAATTTTAACACTCCAAATCCCTCTCTCTCTCTCTCTCTCTCTCTCACACACACACACACACACACACACACACACAGAAGCTTTAATTTTAAACTTAAATTCTAATTTTGAACACAGAAACCATTTTTACTATGTTTTGTAATTCCATATGTGTATTTGTGCCCATATATATTTTTGTATATACTTGTTTAAATGATGATATTCTATGAAAATTTTTGAAGTTTCTACAGTTCTAATTAGTTTTTTCCCCTGTAAATAAACTAATTTCTGTACTATTATTTTAATGACTACATATATTTCAATAACTACTTGTACAAGTAATTGTTTTGTAGTTGATTTAAAGTCAATTTATTCGTTTTGAGCTTTTAGATTGTTTCCATTTATCTACTTGTACAAACTCTAAATAGATAAATGTTCTATAAAAACTTATTTCACATTCAAATTAGTATGAATTCATAAAATTGAAAATGTCTGGATAAAAGAGTATTATAAGTGACAACATTACTTTTCCCATATGATTTCAAATATGATAATATCATCATCAATGTTTGAAATAATACAGTACATGAAGGTATTTTAATTTTTACTCTCTGATTGAAAGTAAAATCAGAAATTTTTAATATGGAGGGTGGTTGTTGAGAATCTAGGCAGAGGAGACATGAGATAGGTGGTAGATGCATAGGTTGGGGACATCAAGTAGATAGTGGAATAAATTCAACCCCATGAATATACCAGTTTAAAATAGTTCTTTGAGAAATCCAGAAACTAGATGAAAAGATTATGCATCCACTTTGAAGTTGGTAGAGAAATTTGACATATTCTCTTGTCATAACCGGAACATCTGAGGCAGCCCCATATAGTTGGGAAGGAACCTACTCTCTGCTTCTCCCTGAGGAGACAAAGTAATGGACTATCATCAAAGGTCCCAGATTTGGGGTGGGTTGGGGGGAGATCTTTTCAGAATACTGGCTTCTGTCTGGTCTTTCCCAGTGCACTAAGAGTGCTTAGCATGACATTCATCATCTTAAGTCAATGAGATCAGCATCACTGTAGATCAAGCACTCCCCTATCACCACAGCTACTTCTTCTGGCTTAGAACAAAGTGAGCAACTCTCAGGTTTTCTCTGGAGGTGGAAGGAGAATGACAGAGCACCCAATATCCAGCTTTCATGGAGGCTGCCTGGAGAACTGGGTTTAGTCTTTTCTTGGAGAGATGGTAGGACTTGGCATATTCTAGATGTTAGTAATGAGAACATAAGGGCTAGGTTGCAGCAGCAAAAAGGATTGAGCAGACTACAGGATATCTAGACTGGCTGAATTGTGAGGATCATCTCCTAGAAAAGGCTGTCTGTGAATACTGATAAAGGTGGTGTTATATTGAAAGTGCAGAAAACTATTCAGAAATCATGGAAAATGGAGAACTAGGAAAACATGTTCTATACAAAGAGAAAAGAAAAATCTCTAGAAACCAACTTTGATGAAATGTAGTTATATGATTTACTTGACAGAGAATTAAAAAAGTAGTCAGAACAACTTATGAATGAAGGATAACTTCAATAAATATGTGGAAAATATGGCAAAAATACCCAACAGAATTCATGGGGCTAAAAAATACAACAACTGAAAATTCCAACTCGAAACCTGAGTGAAATATCATCCTACCTCAGGAAGGTGCCATCAAAAAGACAAAAAGTAATAAATGTTTGTGAGGATGTGGAAAGGAAAACTTTCATAACCTTTGGTGGAAATGTTAGTACAGCTATTATGTGAAACAGTATGAAAAATATAAAGTAGTAACTAGAACAGCATGATATTGATATAAAGACAGACATGTTGATCAGTGGAACGGGAGAGAAGACACAGAGACAAACACCCACAGATAGAGCCAACTGATCTTGACAAAGTGTCAGAAATACACTTTGGCAAATAGATAGTCTTTCTAACAAATGGTGCTGGGGAAACTGGATATCCATAAGCAGAAAAATGAAACTAGATTCCTCTCTTTTGTTATGCACAAAACTCAACTAAAATAGATTAAAGTTGTAAGAATTTGACCAGATACTTTGAAACTGCTAGAAGAAGGAAATGGGAAACATTCAATATACAGGTGCAGGAAATGATTTCCACAATAGAACACCTATGGCTCAGGAAATAATACCAAGAATTAAATAAATAAGGTGGCATCAAATTAGAAAAGTTTTGCACAGTGAAGGAAACAAGAGCATGAAAAGAGTGAATACAGTAAAGCAGAAACTATTTTTCAGCTGCTCACTTTGAAATAGGATTTATATCCAGAATATATAAAGAACCTGAAAAGCTAAACACACACACACACACACACACACATATGCACGCACACCTAAATCAAACAAAATAAAACAATCAATAAATGGACAAATGAACTAAACAGATATTTCTCAAAAGAAAATATATAAATGGCAAAAAATGTATTCAAAATGTTCACTATCTTTAGCAATCAGGAATGCAAATTGAAGTCATACCGAAATGTTATCACACTATAGTTAAAACCATTAGGAAAACAAATAATGATGAACGCTGATGAAGAGTAAGGAAAAAAGGAATTTGTTTACTGTTAGAGTCTGTAAACAAGTCAGGATGGCGCCTGGCATTTTGCCAGAAAAATGTTAGAGTCTGTAAACAAGTCTGGATGGCGCCTGGCAAAATGCCAGAGGGAGTGATTTGTTAGGTGGAGCCAGCAAGCCATTAAGTGTGGAGATTCCTTATTGGTTGACTGCTGTATCTAGTTTATGTTAATTAGATAAGCTGTGTGGAATGTATAAATACATCTGTTGTCCTACAATAAACGGCTCCCACTCCTGCTGTATCAAGGTACACAAGTTGCTAGTCACCCCCCCCACCCACCCCCGGTTAGTTTGCTGCAGCCGGACTGCAGCAGTTTACTCTGTTGCTGAGATGGTAAATCAGTACAACCACTATGACAATTGGTATGCAGCTTCCTCAGAAGACTGGAAATGGAACCACCATATGACCCATTTATACTCCCTTCTTGGATTTACTCAAAAGAATTAATGTTAGAATACTATGTTAATATACACCCCATGTTTATAGTTGTGCAATTTAAAATAGTCAAGTTATAGAACTAACCTAAGCATCTGTCAACAGATGAATGATTAAAGAAATTGTGCTGTCTATACAACATGGGGATTTATTCAGCCTTAAATAAGAATGAAATTATGACATTTATAGGAAAGAGGATGGAACTGGAGAGCATCATGTTAAGCAAAGTAAGCAAGACATAGAAAAGCAAGTCTCATAGGCCTTTCTCTCCTATGTGGGAGCTAAAGAGAAAATAAGAAAATAGAAAGGGGACCAGGAAAAGGGAGGAGAAGAGAGCAAGGGAAGGTACTGGGGAATGAAATGGACAAAATTATGTTTTGTTGCTTTGTGCATGTATGAATATGTCACAATAAATCCATTTTGTGTATAATTATTATACACCAGCAAAAATTAAATAAAACAGAAATAGAACTACCATAAGATCTAGCTACTGCACTCCTGGGTATGGTATCCTAAATAAATAAAATTAGGATATCAAGGAGATTTATGAAAAAATTACTATAGGGGTTCAACAGCAGACTAGATCAATTGGAAAAAAAAAGGATCAGCAAATTCAAAGACAGGCCAAATAAAATTATTCAACCAGATGAGCAAAAAGAAACAGGAAAAAGAATGAAGAGGGCTAGGGATGTGGCTCAAGTGGTAGCACGCTCGCCTGGCATGCGCGCAGCTCAGGGTTCGATCCTAGCACCACATACAAATAAAATAAAGATGTTGTGTCCTCCAAAAACTAAAAAACAAATATTAAAAAATTCTCTCTCTTTCTCTCTCTCAAAAAAAAGAATGAAGAAAGTTTAAGATGGATATAAGAGTCCATTAAGTATATCAATATGTTCATTATGGGAATATTAGATTAAGGATATAAGCTATTAAATGTTACATTCAAAGAAAAATAGTTTAAATATTTCCAAATCTGTGAGATAAATTGGACACAAAAATCTAGTAATCACAAATGATATCAAGACAAAAAAATTCAAAGAAATCCATGCTGAGACAAATAATCAAGTTGTCTGAGAATTTTGAAAGTACCAAAAGAAAAGGTTTCATAGAACTTCTTTTGTCTCAAACAAAAGAAGTTCTATGAAACCTTTTATTCTGGGATAAGAGTTAAAATACAAAAATGTTGAAAATGACCATAGTTAAAAATATGATGAAGCACAATATAAATATGATGTAAATTGTGAGATAAATAAGCATATGTGTTGTCTGGGTATATGGCTCTGTGGTAGAATGCTTTTCTGGCATGTGTGAGGCCTAGGTTCAATCCCCAGCACTGCAAATAAAATAATAATAATAATAATAATAATAATAATAATAATAACAATTGTACATGTGTGAGAAAAACAAAAACATGAAAATTTTGCATGTGTTTGAAGTTGTCATCAGCCTAAAATAAACTCTTATTATTATATTTTAGGTAAATCACCTGATATAAGTACAAATAAAATATCCATAGACAATACATCAAGTACAGAAACAAGTCAAAACATATGAATAAAAAAAATCAAAGAAAGGAAAAGGAAAACAACAAGAAAGAAAAAGGACAAAAGATAAAGGGAAAGCAATTAATAAAATAAAAATAGTAAATCTTTCTCTATAAATATTTGCTTTAACTTAAGTGAATTAAATTCCAATCAAAAGACTTATAGTGATGGCATGGGTTCTAAAAATGCAAACAAGATTGAAGTATATGCTACATATAAAAATTCACATTAGAAAAAACATATTCTGTGCAAGCCAATCAAAAGAGAGCAAGGACTGGGTGCTGTGGCACATGCCTATAATCCCAGTGGCTCTGGAGGCTGAGGCAAGAGGATCACAAGTTCAAAGCCAGCTTCAGCAATGGTGAGGTGCTAAGCAACTCAGTGAGACCCTGTCTCTCAATAAAATACAACATAGGGCTGGGGATGTGGCTCAGTGGAGTGCCCCTGAGTTCAATCCCTGGTGACCACTCTTCCCCCCAAAAAGAGAGCAAGCATTGCTATGTTTACATAAGACAAAATAGATACAAGTGTAAACCTGTCACTAGACACAAAAAGGAGATTTCATAATTATAGAAGAATCACTACATTAGGAATATGTAACAATTATAAATACATGTGTCCATTATTAAAGTACCTAATTTGTAAAGCAAATATGTTTTCAATATTTATAACAGAACTGATAGCTATATAATAATAGTAAGAGAATTCAATATAGCATTTGTAAAATAGACAGAACATCGAGACAGAATATAAATTGAGAATAAAGGACTTGAAATTATAGTATAGAACAAAAGTATCTAACCAATATATGTAGAACATTCGACCCAATAGCAGGAGAATATATATTTTTTTCCCTTAGGATAATTTACATATTAAGTCACAAAAAATTTAAGATTATTGAAGTCATACTGAGTAACTTTTGTGATTACAGTGAAATTAAACTAGCTATGAGTAGTAGAAAGAACTCTGTAAAACGTATAGGAACTAAGAATAAAACACATTTACCATTATTTTAATGATAAAAACAGAGCAAGGATGACCATTTTTGCCACTCTGTTTTACACAGTTCTAGAATTTCTGGCTTGAGCAATTAGGCAAAAAAGAGAGATAAAAAGCATCCAAATCAGGAAGAAAGAATTTAAGATTGTTCCTGTTTTCTGGGGACAAACTTATATATAGAAAATCTTAAAAGGTTATAAAAAACTGTTAGAATGAAAACATTTAGTAAAGTTTCAGATAAAAACATGAACATACAAAAATCAGCTGGGTTTCTATAAAATAGCAACAAACTATCTGAAAAAGGAAATTAGAAATACAATTCCATTTATGAAAATATCAATATATAGAAAATGCTTTTTAATAAACTGAACCAAGGGGCAAAAGATTTTATAAAGAAACCTACATGTAAAGAAATAAAAGGAGACAAGATGCAGAGGCAGAAAATGGCTGCTCGTCTAAGTGGCTACATTTATTTATGCCATTAGGTCACATTAGGTCATTAGTGCCATAACTACATGGTTGTTGATTGTATTACTAAGGTTGCTTATTCCATAGTTACATTCTAGAGTTACAATATGCAATGTCAGGAGCTTTGTGTAGCTCTCAAGAAAGTCCATTGTCTGAAGTTACCTTTAGGCTGGCAGGTCCAGGAGCACAGGAGCTTGGTGAAGCATAGTAGTTATCTGGCAAATGGGTTCCTTTATTCCCAGGAGCTATGTGCCTGAGATCAAGGTCAAGGCTGATAAGACTCTAGCACAGAGCCTCCTCCTGCAGGGAATTGCTAAGCAGCTAGGCATTGCACATGTATTAGTTATCTTACTAGTTCCTGAGGGAAACTGCAGAATTTTTCCAAGCATGGGAAACAGGGGGCCTGTTAACACCCCCACCTCCCCATACATGGAGTTTGCTCACCAAAGGAATGCTGTCCTTATATTTCCACAGTCAGAATACTTAACACCTACAAGAATTAAAGAAATTATATAAGATAAAAACAAATGGGAAGGCATTCCATGTCCATGTATTGGATGACTTAATATGGTTAAGATGCCCATGGACTCCAAATGATCTACAGATTCCACAGAATTCCTGTAAAAACTCCAGTGACATTTTTTATAGAATTATAAATAAAATAGTTCTAAAGTTCTTATGGATGTAACAAATATTTTGAATGGCTAAAACATTCTCGAGTAAGAATAAAATTGGAGACATCATGATTTCAAAATATATTCCAAATCTAATGGCCAAGAGAATGAATATTAAACATCACCACAAAAATGATAATCAAATGGGGTAATGCATATGCTATCTAGCTATAAGGAATCATTCTATAAGGGTTACTTTCAAACTACACAATAAATACATGTAATTGTATATGTCACTTAACAAAACTTAAAAAACAGTATGGTACTGACATAAAGACAAAAACAGTCTTAAAATAGGTAAAATTAATGTAAGTATGTAAATATTTTTTCACAAAATGGCTTTGGGTAAACTGCATATCCACAGGTAAGCAAAACTGATATTCAACCCTTATTTTTTACTAGATACAAAAAATAACTCAAAGTGGATTAAAGACTTAAATGTAAAACTTGACATATTAAATCTTTATGATGTTGTTAGTGATGGTTTCTTAGTATAACACCTAAAGTGGGCAAGAAAGCAAAAATAAACAAGTGGGACTCTATCACACTAAAATATTCCTATGAAAAAAATGAAACAACAGAGTGAAAACATAACTTAGGAAATGAAAGAAAATCTTTGCAAACCATTTTTTTCAGATCAAGGATTAATTTCCAAAATACATTAAGGACATTCTACAACCCAATAGCCCCAAAATAATAATGCAATTTAAAATTGAACAAAAAAACTTGAGTAGACATTTCTCCAAAGAAGACATTGAAATGGCCAGCAGGTATATGCAATAATACTCATCCTCAGTAATCATCAGAGAAATGCATGTCAACACCATGAGGTGTCACCTCATATATTTTAGGATGGCTGTTATTAAAAAAAAAAAAATCAAAGGACTAGTGTTGATGAGGGTGAGAAGTTGACTCTCTCATCCACTGTTGGTGGAAATGTAAAGTGCTGCAATACCTATCGAAAAAGTGTGCAATGAAAGAAACAATAAGAGAGGTAAATAGAGAGCCTACATCCTGGGAACAAATCTTTACTCCTCACACTTCAGATAGAGCCCTAATATCCAGAGTATACAAAGAACTCAAAAAATTAGACAATAAGAGAACAAACAACCCAATCAACAAATGGGCCAAGGACCTGAACAGACACTTCTCAGAGGAGGACATACAATCAATCAACAAGTACATGAAAAAATGCTCACCATCTCTAGCAGTCAGAGAAATGCAAATCAAAACCACCCTAAGATACCATCTCACTCCAGTAAGATTGGCAGCCATTATGAAGTCAAACAACAACAAGTGCTGGCGAGGATGTGGGGAAAAGGGTACACTTGTACATTGCTGGTGGGACTGCAAATTGGTGCAGCCAATTTGGAAAGCAGTATGGAGATTTCTTGGAAAGCTGGGAATGGAGCCACCATTTGACCCAGCTATTCCCCTTCTCGGTCTATTCCCTAAAGACCTAAAAAGAGCATGCTACAGGGACACTGCTACATCGATGTTCATAGCAGCACAATTCACAATAGCAAGACTGTGGAACCAACCTAGATGCCCTTCAATAGACGAATGGATAAAAAAAATGTGGCATTTATACACAATGGAGTATTACTCTGCATTAAAAAATGACAAAATCATAGAATTTACAGGGAAATGGATGGCATTAGAGCAGATTATGCTAAGTGAAGCTAGCCAATCCCTAAAAAACAAATGCCAAATGTCTTCTTTGATATAAGGAGAGTAACTAAGAACAGAGTAGGGTCGAAGAGCATGAGAAGAAGATTAACATTAAACAGGGATGAGAGGTGGGAGGGAAAGGGAGAGAGAAGGGAAATTGCATGGAAATGGAAGGAGACCCTCAGAGTTATACAAAAGTACATACAAGAGGAAGTGAGGGGAAAGGGAAAAATAATACAAGGGGGACAAATGAATGTCAGTAGAGGGGGCAGAGAGAGAAGAGGGGAGGGGAGGGGAGGGGAGGGGGGATAGTAGAGGATAGGAAAGGCAGCAGAACACAACAGACACTAGTATGGCAATATGTAAATCAATGGATGTGTAGCTGATGTGATTCTGCAATCTGTATATGGGGTAAAAATGGGAGCTCATAACCCACTTGAATCAAAGTGTGAAATATGATATATCAAGAACTATGTAATGTTTTGAACAGCCAACAATAAAAAATTTAAAAAAAAAGAAAAAGTGTGCAATGTCCCAAAATATTCAAAATATAATTATCATGCAACCCGGAACACCCACTTTTGGATATTTATCCAAAAGAATTGAAATAAACTTCTCCAGTGTTTATTGCATGGCTCCCCTATTCATTGTCGCACTGTTCACAATAACAGGAAATGAAAACCACCTAAATGTCCATCAGGGAATGAGTGAATAAAAGTTGTATATCAATTGAATGTAATAGCATTCACCTATAAAAGAGAAGGAAATCCTACCATATGTGACACTTGGATGATCTTGAGGTCATTCTGCTAAATGAAATAAACCAGTCACAAAAGGACTATTTCTGCATGATTCCTCTTGATGAGATATCTAAAATAGTCAACTCAGAATGAGAGGGTAGATTGGAGGTTAACTGGGGGCTATGTCTAGGAAAAAATGGTTGTTTGCTAATCAAAGAGCATAGAATCTCAGTTATTTGAGAGAAATAAGTTCTAGACATCTACTGTACAAACCTAGGGCCTTTTGTTAACACTATAATTCACACTTGAAATTTTATTAAGAAAGGAGATTTGACGTGTGCATCTACACCTATGTAACAACAAGTCCCACCAATATGTACAACTGTTTTGCACCAATGAAAAAATGCGGAAAAAAATTATTAAAAATGTTTAAGAGTTAAGTATCTACAAAATTTTTACTTCCAGTTAACTTCTTTTGAAAGTTATGAAGCCTTAGGTATTTTGTTATAGTAATGAAAAACTAATATAATTGTTCAATATTTGTTTATTTATTTGGTGTACATTAATTTATTCTACAAATTTATGTGCCTTCTCTGTACTTGGACCCTATGAGCTTCTATTCAGGCAGTGATCACTGAATATTATGTTAGTAAATGATACAATGTGTTAGATAAGTGCTAAGGAAGAATGTATGTGCAGAAAGGATTAAGAGGATTCCAGATCATGTATGTGGTTGGGGAGGCCTTTCTTGAGCATGTGTCAAGCATTATGATATGAGGGTTTCCATGCGTTATCTGACTTACTGCAGACAGCTTCACTGTAAACCTGAGAACAGAAACCCAGAGAGGTTCATGACTACTTCACACAGTGAATAAGGACAGAACCAGAAACAAAACCTAATTCTGCCAACTCTAAATCTCATGGCCCACTAGAGAAGATTCAGTTTTGGGAAGCAGGTATGTGAACAGAGAACTCAGACAATGTGATGGGCTAAATGGTGAAACGCTGATCTGTATAACAGGAGTTGCCAAAGTGCCCTTGGTCCTCCACATCTGTGTGTTCTGTATTCACACCACCAATGGTGCAACAAAAACTTTAGGGAAGAGAAATTCCAGAATGCTTCAAATTGCACAACTTGGATTTGCCAGGCACTGAGCATGAGGTGCATCCTCATGAGTGACGTGTGTTGAGGCACAGCCTGCTGCAGCTCCTTCTCACCACCCCAGATCCCCCGTTGCCCCCGCTTTACCTGTTAGAGCTTCCCTCTCTTCACTTGTGTTCTGTGTAGCTAGTCTTGCAATGGTTGCATCTGCACTGAACATGTACATATTTTTAAATGTTTTCAGTGTTCCTCAAATGATACTATGCAACAATGATTTACACAGTGTACACAGCATTTATATTGTATCTGATACTATAATGGATCTAGAGATGACTTAAAATATACTGGAGGATGTGTGTAGTTTACATGCAAATACAGTGCTATTTTATATAGGGATGTGAGCATCTGATGATTTTGGTATGATCCTGATGATGGGTCAGGATGCTAGAACCAACCCCTCAGAGATGATAATGGGCAGCTATGCTGCCTGCAAGGGCAAACTTGGCTTCCCTCCTATTTTTAAAATAAATTCCTTGTGACTGGCTGAATTGGTTTCCTGTATCTACTGTAACAAAGTACTATAAACTTTGATGGCTTAAAACAGCATCGCATTCTTTCATTCCAGTTCTTGGGGGTTTCAGAGGTTCAAAATCAGTTTCACTGTGACAAAATCAAGGTGGTGGTAGAGCTACTCTCTTTCTGGAGTATCTAGGGAAGAACCCTTCCCTATATCTTCTACTTCTAGAGCATGAACTCCGTGGCATGTGGTCCCTTCCTCCACCTTTGACATGAGCAGATACCATCTTACCCAAGTTGCTACATTGCCTTCTGTCTCTGAGATTTAATATTCCTCTGCTGCTGTCTGTTGAGGACACTTGGGATGACTTTTGGGCTCACCTAGATGATCCAGATCTATTTTAAGTTCTGTGACTTTACCACGTTGGCAATGTCCCTTTTGCCATACAAGATATAATGTTCAGGGGTTCCAGGTTTTAGGACCTGGATATTTTAGGGGACCGTTATTCATCCTGCTACCCCATACACACTCATTTTTGTACTGTCTATGGCAGCTTCCTTGCTACAGTGGCAGAGTTAAGTACTTGTAACAGAGAACATATGTCTCTCAAAGCTTAAAATTATACACATGTGGGACTTTATAGCAAAGGTTTACAGTACCTTGATTTAAAGAAGCAAGGGGAGTTACCAATATAACAAGGCCCTGTTCCCTGGGAAGAAAATGAATTAAGTCAAAGAAAACTCAGGGCAGTACTTAATTTAGTCAAAGTGCTTCCTGTTTAGTGACTCATAAGTAGAGTAACTAGCTTTCTTCAAACTGCAGGGAGCTTTCTCCTGTTGCTTCACAGGGCATGAAATCTTTATTCTGAATCCCTGGAGAAAACATTTCTACAGGATTAAAAATGAAACACTATTTGAGAGTCAGTGATGGTGTACAAAGTCTAAGCTGGATCAATGTGAAGCACCAAGGTAGTTTCCTAGTTGGACAAGAATTTTGGCAAACAACAATGTGAATAGAGAAGTGAAGCTCATACTTTCACAAAAGTTCTTTTTTTGTTGGTTTTTCCTTTTTAAACTAGCACACTAGATCCACATCATGTCAGTCCTGTTATTGTACAAATGGAAATTTAAATTTCAGGTTTGTGTAATGTTTACTCTCCAAATATCATCATAACTGCCATTGAAGTACACAAACATCTGGGATTACAATGCTGCTTTGCAAACTATAGTGGTCATGGTATCGCAGTGATGCTATTAGTAAACACATAATTATAAAAAAAGTCCCAATTTGCCAATACTGGCAAGAAACATGCTGCCTTTTCCATGAAAGAAAAGTGATTTGTGTGGCTGCGTTCTATGAGGGATACTAAGAATTGTAAAGACCATGAGATGGTAGGTCTACAGGGAAACCAGGCCACTTTTTTTGTTTAGAATTTTGTTTGCACATTCTCCACTTTGGATTTAGCTTTTTGTTAATTCTTATTTTTCGTTTTATGACAGTTTTGGTGTGGTAATAGTTACTATAGTCATATGGTGCATATTGACATTTCAGTTGACAGACTGGATATACAGTAGTGACTGACTATGCTACACAGTCATCTGTGCAAAATAGGCTGTCCACCTAGGTTTGTGGAAATGCATTTTATCATGTTTACACAATGACAAAATCACCTCATGACTTATTTCTCAGATTGTTTCCATGTCATTAAGTAACGTGCATAATTTTAGTTACATATACTTCCCAGCGTCCTGGCACCAATGAAAGTGTTTCGTGCATATTGAGGTATTTGATCCTTTCAATGGAACAGTTGTTTCCACTTTACAGAAAGAAAGTGGAGGGACAAAGGAACTAAGTAACTCAACCAAGGTCATACCACTAAGTAATATAGGAGTAAGGATTTGAAGCCAAGAATACAAAAGCCATACTCTTAACCAGTACATGGGGCTGCACTTACCTATGTATTTATGCTAAGGTGCTCCTGATCTTGAGATGTGCAGAAGACATTGAGTAACAAGATTGCAGTGTTACTGGGCCAGAAGAATTTTGTTCTAGAAGTTCCTGAAAGACTCCTAATAAAGGGTTACATGCTATTATAATATACCAATATACCTATAATTCATTTCAGATTCAGCTTGTTAATTTGAGGCTTTTGTTCAGCAGCTTCAACTTTGGCTGCACATTAGAATCTCCCTGGGAGCTATAAAAAATACCAATGTCTGACTCTATCGCAGGCCAAGTAAGTCAGAAAGTCTGAGAATGGGTCCCTGGGCATACGTTTTTGATGAGAACCCACCGGGCGATGCTAACATGCAGCCAGGACTGAGGACACAGCACAGGCTTTATTGTGCTTTGGAGAGGCTGTAGTGCCAAAGCTGCAAACTTCTCCCTGGAAATCATAGCATTCTGTGTTAGAGATGAGAACACTTTCAATTACCTGATGATTAACTAGGGCTGGGAAAA
Source organism: Marmota marmota marmota (assembly GCF_001458135.2). NCBI lineage: Eukaryota > Metazoa > Chordata > Mammalia > Rodentia > Sciuridae > Marmota > Marmota marmota. The sequence goes on along the minus strand of NW_025999968.1, from coordinate 48,989,249 downwards.
CCAGTCCACTTGGATCAATGCTCATATATTTTGGATTCGGTAGGGAATCTGTGAGTACTTTTTTGATAATTCTAGCAATTTTCAGAGCCAGCGCTCTGAGACTTTTAATATAGCTTCAACATCAGTGAACCAGCTCTATGCAAAGAGGTGGAAGGAATTCCTCTTTGGTATAGATTCCAAATCTTACAATGCCTGCCAACTTAGAAATAAAGGGAATATGTGTGTGGCTCCTCCACCAGATTCTCCTCATTTTTATGCACCAGCCTGTTTTTATTCAACATGCTGCATCATCTGCTTCTTTTTATTTAAGAAAGAAACATCATCTAATTCATAAGAGAAGCACAAAGGACTTGGGTAAACATTGTCAGCATTCTGATTATAGGTATGGCAAAAAGATCAACAGACTATTTCACTTCAAACTATCCGAAGACCCAGCACTGACATCAACTTGAACCTTGAACACTTTTTCCATGATGGAACAAGCTTCCTGTAGTCCAGCCACGAGAGACGTATGTTAAGACTGTTAGGGTTCATTAGCACAGTACAGTGGGCTTGTCAGATGTAGGTGATGCTGGGACTTTCCTCTGGTCCAAACACACACAAACTCATGTGCACGCATGCATACACATACACACACACACACACACACACAGACACACAGTGGAAGACTTCAGCTGAGTGAGTCTTCCAGTTTGTCAACAGCAATGAAAGGCACCACTGCAAATGAATATTTAAAATCTATGAACACAAATAGTTTTTCTTGGAATTAGTGTCAATGTGTTTATTAATTCTCAGAGAAAAAAAAAACGTGGGGAGGTGACATGTGATGATAAACAGTGTTACTTTCTTTCATCATTTCTAATCAGGAATCCTACCATCCTGTGGTTGCCTGGCTGACTGGAGGTCTACATAAATTCCAGAGGTGTTCCCTGTCCTTGTCCTTGGAGATGCCCTAAAGTAGGTAGTTTCATTTGACAGCATCCTGGACTATTGAGGGTTCTAGGAGAAAGAGTTGACAAGATGATCTAACACAGCTTTTATGTCTCCTATTCCTTTTATTGGGTGGAAATAGTAAGCCTGCATTCAGAAATGAACCCTGTCCTTCAATGGGTGAATGGGAGATGCCCATGTTTTTGCAAACTTAGTCTAAATATCCTTTCATGCTTGAATTTCCATCATTGTGGAACAGTAGAGAAGTCAAAGGCAGGCAGAAAAGCTGGGAAACTGGCCAGAAGTTAAATGTGGCCATAATAGCTTTTGGAGATGGGACCATTTGCCACTGTAGAATCCTTTGAGTAGAAAACTGAGTTTGGGCCAAAAGATTTCTCTTCCAAACATTTCCCATTCTCTCAATACTTTTTTTTTTAAACCTGGCCTTCTTTAGGATGGAACTGACAACCAACTCTTTATGGCTGTTAGAACTTTGGGCATTTTTCAGAGTATAAGGGCCATTACTTTAGAATGACAGCATTCATTTTAGATTAGGGTGGAGACACATCAGAGCCATAACTGGACATTTTGAAATGGGGACACATAGGTAGATGCCACATGACATTGTTGTTGTTATTCTTATGACACTAATTCTGCCTCTTTTAAGTAGTCAGTAATGGTTATTTCTTAAAATGCCATATTTTAGAAAATGCATTTCCAAACAAAGTAGCACAACTTTAGGACAGACAGAAATACAATGCCTTGTGGATTTCATCTAAAAATCGATTCCTTAAGAGGCTTACTGTATTTCAGTTAAATCACATTTCATCTTTGACAGCAGATGTGATACAAAAATCATTAGCTATTAAATAGGTTTATACATAAGTTTTAAAAATAATTTTTTCAAATTTGTTCTCAATACATGACAGGAGAATGCATTTTGACACATCATACATAAATGGAGTATAACTTCTCATTCTTCTAGTTGTACATGACATAGTTACATTGGTTGTGTAGTCCTATATGTATATATGGTAATAATGTCCCATTTATTCTACTATGCTTCCTCCCCCTCACCGGCTTCCCTCCTTTACTTCCCTCTGTCTAATCTCTATTCTTCTCTAGCCCTTCCCATGATTACTGTGAATTAGCATTTGTGTATCAGAGAAAACATTCCACCTTTGATTCTTTGGGTTTGGCTTATTTCACTTGTTAGCATAATATTCTCCAGCTCATTCCATTTACTGGCAAATGCCATAATTTCATTCTTCTTTAAGGCTGAGTAATATTCCATTGTGTATATATACAGCAGTTTCTTTATCTATTCATCTGTTGAAGGGCACCTAGGTTGATTTGGTAGTTTAGCTATTGTGAATTGAGCTGCTATAAATATTGAGGTGGCTGTATCACATAACTTTTCATATGTATTGGAAATTTTCCTTACTGCAACAACTTTATTATACCTATGTTTCAGGTAAAATGAATATTTTGTGTGATATTTACCATTCCAAAATATTCATTTTTTTCTTAATTTTGAATGAGTTCATTCTATGTAAATTAATATTTTACCTAGAGAAGAATATCAGTGCATTTTTTGAAACATATGTATTTATGTAATTTAATCACTTTGGGTATTGAGAACCTATATGTGTATATAAATTTCTGATTATACAAATTAATTTGGCTTTCCCTGAAAATATTTACTTTTATATACACACAAGTGATATTTCCCACAAATAAGCTACACTGCGTATACTTTTTATATGAATTTAATATAGAATCCTCCCTAGTTGCATAGACAATATCAACAAATACTTTTAAAAATGTGATCCTTTATATGAGACTTCTAATTATTCTAAATGAAAACAAAAATCTTTTCAACTGGAAAATGTATAAAAGAAGAATAAATATTCAAAATAATAAAATAATTAGCATATTATGAAATGGGTTAGACTAAGGAATTAAAATGTCTACAATATTAATTGCTATTGCTACTATGTGAAAGAAGCTACAAACTGGCTAAACTAAAATAAAGATATCAAAAATTTAATTCTCATTATTTTTCTTATTTTCTCTCAAGTTAAGTTTGATATCAGGTACTCAAAACCTTCCAATGGATAATCTCCTTAAACTGACAGACATGAGTAGTCCTGTTACTCTGAATGGTAACTTTATAGAACATCATTAAACTCATTTAAATGATTGCACTAGTGATTAATATTTGAAGAAGAGTTAGCCTCCAAAAGTGAAATGATCTGAGATGAACCTGAACTTTTCTCAGCTGACTCAGAAATGAGTCCATATAGTTTGGGAAGAAGACTTATTGATGGAATCATTGCATTCAAGAATCAATGGGCATTTTCCAATCAGAATTCTGGGGATTTCTTATGTTTAATGCCATCTGAACTCATTCCTGTATTGATTTTTCATTAGAAGGAAGATAGATGTGACCACATGTGAGTCACATGGTATAACAGGGAAAGCTCTGAATTGGATGTCATGAATCCTCAATGTTGATTTCTGTTCTAATCCTTATAAGCAGGCCATTGGAACTCTTTGGGTGCCAATTTTGTGAGGGGAAGATGTTCTGTTACTTTATATTAGTTAAATTGATTTTAGCAGGGTCAGCCTGCTAGGATTCTATGATGAGAGGGGGTAGGTCATAAATTTGCTAGATAAACATATGAGCACATGAGATGGAAGTATCTTGTTTTCCTTAATTTGCTATAATTGATCTGAACTTCTGCATTAGCAGCTCTATGAGTGATCTTGGAACCTAAATTACAAAATTGAAGTTAACAGAGGTGTACTCCCTTTCCGTTTATACAGTACCTTTTTGATCCATGAATGCTCATTGAGCAAGGGCTGAGGGGTTTCTGTGTTCTTCTCTTCCTCTCCATGTGCATAGAGAAAGGGAGAATTTGATGGCAGCCTTCTCTGACCCTCTGAATTCTGGTGGTCTCTGCCACGCCGGGGCTGGCTATCTGATCTGCAACATGAACCAATGACTAGGGAAGCAGCACTGTCCCTGTTTGCTGTGTCATCAGTGTCTGGTCCCTGTTGCTGGAATCTGTGGTCAGGCTATTTGCAACTGATGACTAGGGCACTTCCTTTTCCAGTTTTTCTCCCTGGAGGTCTCCGGCTCACTTTTTCTGTGCTTCCTTGCTGTTCCTGGATGGACCACCTCTTCTGTGGAGGCTGGGAAGGGAAGCTGGGATTACCTAACTAGTCCTCTCTATGAAACAAACCTACACCTGACTACTTGAAATCTCTCCAAACTGTACCCCAGGAAGCCCCAGCTATGCTTTCTCACAGTATTGATTTCCTCTTCAAAGAGCTGAATGTTTCTTTTCTATTCTTTTCTCTATCCACCCACTGTATTGTATATAAAGGAAAAAAGTGAATAAGTCTTACTCCTTTCTTTTTCATTAAAGTTTTTCATATTTTCTTGCTACCTAGAATTATTTCTTTAGATACGTCTTATCTGCACTTTGATAATCACTGGCCATATATACATGCCTTTGAATCAAATCTGAAGTTTAAAGAAATACTGTGAGTATGATGCCTGATGAGGTCTAGCTATTACCGTGAGGATAATTATGCTACTTAATTTTATAAGAGAAAAAATAGAAAAGAAACAGCAGGAAAATGAGGAAGAGAAGGGTGAAGAGGATAAGAAAGAATATTTGAGATTTGATGTCAGGACAATTAACTTGAAACCCTAAAGGAGAGAGAATAAGTTTCCTCATTCAATGTTCAAGTACTGAATAGGAGCTATGGAAATGTATGTATACTTAGTATGAATTCACATTTAACCACAGACACAATTATCAATTGCTTTAGCTCCTTTTTCTTCATATTTATAACAATTTACCCTTTTAAAACGTAAAACAGCAATGACAAAGTGGCTGTTTGGAGCCATGCTGATGACATGTTGGATAAATCAATTATGATAAATTGTATATGTAATATACATATACATATATGTATGTAATAAGATATATATCCTAAAATATTTATATATAATAAAGAGATAATAAACATATATGTAATATATATATAATGTATATACATATGCCCTAAATAAATAAATAAATAAATATATATATATATATATATATGCCCTAAAATATTTTATATAGTACTTATATTTGGGGACAGTTTTTTTTTATTATTGTTATTACAGGAATTAATATCTGTTGGTATTTTGCTGCACATTTAATGAACAAGGTAGAATCAATTTCTAGAATATTGTGAGGTTGAAACTGTTAATCAGGAAGTGTGGAAAGTCTAACTAGAGTAGAGGGTCAAAAAGAGGATCATAAAGTTATGGAGCTATGTTTGTTCATTTGAAGTAGAATGTGAGCTGGGAAAATGTGAACCTATTTTATAATTCACCTAATTTAAGGGAAAGACAAATGAGAAGTTCTTTTTTTCCTATAGACAAGTTCACTTATTAAACAATAAATGGTAAAAGCAACTCCATGCCCAAGGTTGGATTCAGCAAGGGACATTAGGCTCCTAGACCACTTCTAACAGTTTGGGTTGAGTTGTTTTATTTAATAGTTAAATGATTTCTACTTGATCTCACAGACTTTATCATGATACTTCTTTTATTAACCCAGAACATTCATATATTTTTTTCTCTCTGATTATGAAACTGATCACCAGTTACTTGACCTCACTATATATTCTTTTTTGTTCAATGATTAAAAACTAAGAACAATTAACAAAAGTATCTATGCATTTCTCTTGTTACCCTAAGTAATTCTACCCAGTCTCCTGGCTTTAATTAAGTACTACTTAAAATTTGATGGCTCTATAATGTAAATTGAAGTTCTGCCTAATTCCTTGGACAGAAATAAGAAATATCCAATTGCCTGCATGTTGGTTATTTATTAGAGTGTATTAAAAGCAATTTGTTAAAAATAAAATATGGTAAATGAGAAATTGCTACCTCTTAAATATGTAGATGTGGTAATAAGTGAAGGTGGCTATGCCAATTACCAAGAACAAAATGATGTTTCTTTATTTCATTTCATAAAGAAATCTAAATTGTTCTGATATCTTATTTTGACAACAATACAAAAACATGGTGATAATTGCTATCCAAAACAGTTATAATTATAGATAGGAGACTATTTTCTTCCATTTCCTGTTTTCCTCTCATTATTTGGATCTAGGTTTACTACTAATTACAAGAAGGGACATCTGAAATCTAAATCCATTTGTCATTTGAACTAAATAGATTTCCTTATTTCAAAATATACTAGAGTTATTTGTCCCCAGAAACCACAAGTTTGTGGAGTTTCCATGTTGAAAAAAAATTATTCTTGTTGTGTACCATTCTAACAACAGCTTTATCTGCACACATGTTCTTTCTTATGTTTTGCAAACCAGCTTCATTTTAAAACCAGATTTAGAAATTTAATACTAAAACCAATTAGAATGGGATAAAATTCCTTAAAATAACAACAACAAAAAATTTAAAAGAAGTAGAAGGCAGAGAAAGCTGAAGTAAGTGCATAAGTAAGTTGGAAAGAACAAACAAGGCAGAGAAATGGTAGATGGTTTACTGGCCTCATTATGTTAGTCAGCCTTTCAAGACTGTGACCAAAATACCTAACAAGAACAACTTTGAGGAGGAAAGGTTTATTTTGGCTCATGGTTTCAGAGGTTCTGTCCATGGTCAGCCAGCTCCATTCCTTTGGGCCTAAGGTGAGGTAGAACATCATGGCGGAAGGACTTGTTAGAGAAAATGGCTCAGCTTGAGGCAGTTAGGAAGGATTGAGTGGTAGTGGTGGTGGGGGGTGAGAGAGAAAGAAAGGAGGAGGAGAGAAAGAAAGGAAGGGGACAGAGAGAAAGAAAACAAGGTGTGCCAGGAACCCCAAGGCATATCCCTAGTGACATACTTTCTCTAACCACCCCACCTGACTACAATTACCACCCAGTGCAGAACTTTCTTAAAATTATTAATTTGTCAAATGGATCAATCCACCTATTAATTTATAGCTCTTATAATCAAATTATCTCACCTATGAACATACCTTCATGGTCTATCATGAGCTTCTGGGGGCCACCTCATGGCCAAACCATAACAATTATCATAATAGACTTATAAAAAATGGTCACTTCAGGTCCGCAGCAGTTCAATCCATGGCCACCTAGTAATGTGATCATAATTAATAATAGCAATAGTAATACACATTATACCATTATTAAAAATAAACAAAATAATATACCCAATAGCTGTAACAAATCAACAACCACTGAACCAAGAGTATAATATTAAGATTAGTCCACACAGTAATCAGAGATTATGCCCATTTTACTGAAGAAGGACCATACCCCTCATTCCTTCCTTCCTCCCTCTCTTGTCCTTAGAATGAACCCCACAAACTTCAGTTATCAGATGCTGATGATGTAACACAACCATGCATGACACAATTTCTTTTCAGTTGGGAGGCAGACAAGTAAAAAAAAGGGGGGGTAAGAATGAATGAAAGGAAGAGAGAGAGAGAGAGAGAAGAGAAGAGAAGAGAAGAGAAGAGAAGAGAAGAGAAGGAGGAAGAGGAAGAGGAAAGAGGAAAGAAAAGGAAGAAAAGATTCACATGATCAACACAATAAATGCCTCAGTACAAGGAGGTGCTGTGGCTCCTATAAGGAGTTATCAGCTGTTTGGTCAAGTTATTTTGAAGGTTTTGTCCAACTGACAGTTAAACAATGATTGAGAATTTACTGACTGAATTATTATTAAGTTTTAACAACTAAGAATAAAAACCTCTTATCCCTTGTTTAAATTTCTCAACCCTACTGAGAGGTCCTGTAAGGTTCATGAGAGCCATTGAGTAGCACATGTCCCATGTTCCTAGGCCGCCATGATGGTTCCCAGGTGTCTTTAGAAGTGAAGAGTGTTGGAAGGACAGGGCCCATGGAGGGGAAGAGAGGCCCCAGGAGAGCCTTCCACGGACTTCCACATACATGGCCTTTACACTGGTGACATCCCTTAAGCACAAACGCACTGGTGGCTATGATCTGGCTCCAAAAGTGTTGCCTCAGCCTGTTCCCCTATGAAATTCTCCCCCGCAAATTGTGATGAAATTACCAGCCTTGGGGTCATTTCCTTACTATGCTGTAATTGCCATCTAATGTAATTCCTTCATGCCCCTTTAAAGGATTTTAATATTGAAAGCTTATTTTCTTTTTTATCTAGCCAAGTTTTCTTTCCATGGCTTTCAGCTTTATTGTCTTTAGAAAATTCTTTAAGTTCTATGAGAGAGTATTAGAGGAAATGAGGCAAAAGGCCTCATTTGAGAGAATACACCCCCGGAAACGAGCCCAGACTAAATGCCTACATCATTTATTTTGAGTGGATGTTGGATTTTATAGCTTCATCAGGGTGTGTGTGATGAAATGAGTTGTGACTAATGGGAAAGGACTTAGGAACCTCAACCCTCCCTGCACCAAAGAAGTTGGGAAGGGGCTCTTTCTGGAGGTTGGTGTGTGATGGGGGCAGGAGATGCATTTCCTAGACACTCAGGGGCTCCGGAGCACATGACAGTTCCAGCTCTGGCTGGAAGGGCATGCTCACTGCAGGGTTATGGACAACAAAGGGCAGTAGGAGGAGAGGGAGCTGCTGAGCAAGGTCAGGAAAAAGGCCATGGCTTAGGAGTGTGCTGTCCTGCCAAATCTGGTTGAAAATTCTGAGATTTTTATCACAATCTCAGAGGACACAATGAACACATGGCAGAGGGGGTAAACTGTGAATTTCACTGTAAGTTACAATACACATAATTTAACAAATGTCAGATGTCTACTCTTTTACTTCCTGACACTGAAATAAATATGAGGAACTCAGGTTCTTTTTACATGGAAGAAGACTCTGTCTCCCTCAATGCAATAGAGGTCAATTTCAGTGTTTTAAGCCAGGGTCCTGTAAGATGTGGGATACCCCAATCATCAGGTATGTCTTTCACTTAAGCAGATGTGTCTCTGTTCCCATTGGACACCCTTTCCTAAAAGGAGATGCCTCACAATGTTTTCTTGGGAATTGGTTTCCCTTCATGACAACCACTATAACTAGAAAATCCAGAATATCTAAGTCATATCTTTCCTGGGAGTATAATTTGAGCCTTGTTCTTATTCTGTCTTCAGAAGAGACAGAGAACATCAGGTCACCTCTTTGATAAAGTGACTTTACAAATTGATGGAAGTTATGGAGTCATTCATCACTCTGGGATTTATTCTAGTGTGGAATAGTCACTGGAACACTCATATGAAATCATCTTTGAACACCAGTTCAGAGTGTTAATTTATTTCTTTTGACTCTCCATCCTAGCCATTAGCATTCTCATCTTCAAGTGACAGGATCATAGTCAGAAGACCATGGGATCCAGAAAGAGCAAGCACTCTTCTGTGATTCTCCTTCCCCAACCACATAACTTTTTTCCTGCAGAGATGAAAAGAAAAAGCAAAATCGATAAAGGGGAAAAGGCAATCACCCAAGACTGAAGCAACTTTAACCAAAGTCATGCCTGAGAAATTGAGCCATGAAAGGTTGGCAATGAGAATCTTTCCTGAATTACTCCCTGGGTGGAAAAATTCAAATCAGTTCAGAACAAGATAGAAGAAGAAGGAGAAGGAGAAGGAGAAGGAGAAGGAGAAGGAGAAGGAGAAGGAGAAGGAGAAGGAGAAGGAGAAGAAGAAGAAGAAGAAGAAGAAGAAGAAGAAAAAGACATGTTTTTCTAACATTTTTAATGAATTAAGTTGATGAAAGTTTATAGGTTTAAAGGTCTTCAAAGTAATTCTCTCTCCCTAAAATATGCATATTGATTCAAGAATTGCAAAAATGATGACCTCTTTATAGCCTTAAATTGCTCTCCATTGAAGACTGAACTTAGGTGGCAGTAATCTGTTACCACTCACTCTCTGGTTTCTGTTGAAGCTATACATTTTTACCTGATGCAGCAGATGATTTTAAAAACTCATGAAGATAAAAAAAAAAAAACAAAAACAAACGGAGGACTCAATCTGGGAAATTTGCATGGTCTTTATCCCTCTCTGGTTCCTTCCCCTCTGGTATGCCACACCCTGTCTCTCCATGCCCACCCTCCATGGACCCTCACTGACTTTATTATCCATGAAATCTGATACCAACTAAACATGGCAGATAAAGGAACTTCCAAAGCCTGCATGACAGCTCTGGCTTATTCCCATGCAGCACAGGTAAAACGAATAGAAACAAGCATGTGTATCAAACATTCCTTGTCCTCATATCTCTTGGACTCAATTGTTCCAACTGTCATCACTGCCTGATGAGTTTAGGGTGATTTACTATAAATGAATCCTGCAATTCATCTAGATAAAAATTTGATGATTCTAATTCTGTGGCACTGGACAGTATCTTTTGGATTTGAAGTAGGCCCTTATCTATGATGATAAACATGGTTGGTGCTAATGTCATATGGCCACTTTATAATTTTATTAGGATGATGATTTTCAAGTATGGTAGAAGTATCAACGTTTTCATCTTACAATGACAGCTTCATAGAAAGGGATAATGATTTTACCCTCTGATTATACAAATGAAACAAAACAACCAGAGTCAATTTTCAAACTAACATTTATTATTCATAGTCTTTCTCTATAGAAACACAGTGTCTTCTTATCAAAATAAATAATTCATGAATGAAAAACATAGCCTATGGTATATTGATATTTCTGAAATTTTCTTTTGTAAAACATGATATAATTGCTCAAAGTACAATTTTCAAAGCTTGATAAATTTTAATCAAGTAGAGATTGAATTTATATTTCAGTATGCATTTTAAGAGTCTCAGGTTTGGAAAGGCATCAATATTCCAGGAGGATTGCAAACACATGATTGTAAAAACATATTAAACAGATAAACAAAAAGGACCAAAAAAAAAAAAAAAAGACTATTGACTAATTCTGGAGATAAGAGGCCTCAAATGGAAAGCTTTAAATAGCCAATTTTTACTATCACTGATTGTAACTCTATTATGCAAAAGATTAGTGACCAAACTTTGATTTTTGAATAAGGATCTATTGGAATTGAAACCAACAGCATGTCTGCATTAGTTTTGATGTAAAGGAATGTTTATTTGTGGAAAGAACCCTTCTGGCTTTTATTTGAGTTTGGTCCTCTTAGAAGGATGCTCAGCACCATAGGCTTTCATTTAAAGGAGTCAGGCCTCTGCATTCCCATTTGTTGGCTTGAACTTCTTGTATGGGGACAAGGAAGTCAAATTCATGGCTTCTGTTGTCATACTGAAGAAATTATTCATGACACAGGAGAATCATTGCTGTAGAATTTCAACTCTCTCCTACTGAGCTTCAAATAATAAACAGTTACAAGTCATATAAATGGCAAAGTCTGCTTTCTTTTAGATCTCCTCTTGGTCATTTTCCTTCCAGCACCCAATGAGTGTAATCCAAGATTCTTCCCAACAGTGAGTGACATTGAATTCCTGAGGATATGATCAACTCAAAACCCTACTGATTGTGTCTGGGAAAAATGACACATTACTACTAGGATCAATTATAATTCTATGTCCACAATCAGATTGTAATTAAAAGATGCTTTTCCCCAAATAAAAATTTGAAACATGAGTCCCAAGTTATTAGCCAATTGGGAATATAACATCATTCTAAATTACGGTGATTTGAAAACATTTCTTAAGGAAGTTGTTTATATGTGATATGAAGCTATCCTCTAAAACTCACAATTAGAAGATGTTTGAAGAATGGGGCATAAGAATTTCTTGAAATACTTATTGAAAATATAAATTTAAGGTTTGGCACATTTTGCAGTCTTAGAATATTTGTAGGTTCTGAGTATAACTTAGACTAAATTTACAACATTATTTGAAAGACTGGCTTATTTACTAATTTTACTCAGTTTCTTTGCATTTCAAATACTTATCTAATAAAAAAGAGATCAATTACTCAAATGGCATTTTAAATATTTATGTATGTATTAGTCTGTTGCTCATTACTATAATTGGATATTTGAGGCAGTATAGCTGTTTAAAGAAAAGATTTGCTTAGCTGAAGATTTAAAAACATGATTCCAGTATCAGCTTGGCTCTGGTGAGGATGCTATGGCATCATGGCAGAAGAGTGTGCAGGGAGAAGACAGTACATCTCAAAGAGGAGTTAAGAGAGAGATTCAGGTCAGACCTGGGTTTGAATAACAACTCACTCTCACAAGAGTTCATTCCAGGAGACTGGTATTCCTCTTAATGGTCAGTGGCCACAATGAGCTAGGGACCTTCCATTAGGCTCCACCTGCTAAAGTTTCCATCAGCTCCCAAAGTGCCACATTGGGGACCAAACTTCCAAAACATGAAACTTTTGGGGACACAATAAACCATATTTAAATCATGGTAATAAGTAATCTCTCTCTCTCTCTCTCTCTCTCTCTCTCTCTCTCTCTATATATATATATATATNATACAGATTGCAGAATCACATCGGTTACACATCCACATTTTTACATAATGCCATATTAGTAACTATTGTATTGAACTTCTGGAGTATTCCACCATTACCAATTTCAGAAACCTATTTTTACTTACGTACTTTCTTGTCATTAATTACAGTATCTGTATTATTGTAAAATGATTTTTTATATGGTAGTTCTAAAGAGTTCCTAATGTTTATCAAACAATGTCCTTGGAACTTATTCAGGAATACAGTTAATTCCAATGTAAATAATACAACACATGTTGTATTTTTCAAAGTTTTAAAGCAGTGGAATCCACTTTCTCCTTTTGAATATTGAAAGAAATTTACATATAGAAGAGTGGAATACTCCAGAAGTTCAATACAATAGTTACTAATATGGCATTATGTAAAAATGTGGATGTGTAACCGATGTGATTCTGCAATCTGTATTTGGGGTAAAAATGGGATTTCATGACCCACTTGAATCTAATGTATGAAATATGATATGTCAAGGGTTTTGTAATGTTTTGAACAACCAATAAAAAAAAAAAGAAGTATCCAGGAGAAAAACCTGTGTATTAGTAAGCTGGGTGTTACTGTAACAAATATCTGAGGTAATCAGATCATAAAGACAAAGGTTTATTTTGGTTGCAGTTTTGGTGGTTTTGAGAATAGAACCCAGGACTTTATGCATGTTGGGCAGGTGCTCAACCAATGAAATATATATAGTGTGTGTGTGTGTGTGTGTGTGTATACCCAACCTAATTTTGGAGGTTGTAGTCCATGTTTGGTCAGTTTCATTGCTTTTGAGACTGATGAGGTAGCACATTGTGAAGGAAGTGTGTGCAAAATCTATTTACCTCATAGCTGTGTGTGTGTGTGTGTGTGTGTGTGAGAGAGAGAGAGAGAGAGAGAGAGAGAGAGAGAGAGAGAGAGACAAGAAGAGGACAGGGTCCTTAATCCCCTTTTAGGGTACATTTTCAATGACTGAAAGACACATCTCTTAAAATCTCCAGCACCTTTCAATCACACCAAGATAATGTTGGTACTTTGGAGAATATTTAAGATCCAAACTATATGATGCTTCTTACTTTTGCTTCTTAAATGATGATCTGGAGCAAAGTTTCTTTCAAACTTATGCTATATCGTGATGTAGGAAATTGTTATGGTTTGGATCTTTAGTGTCCCCTGGAAAGCTCATGTGTTAGGCAATATAGGAATGTTCAGAACTGAAATGATAATGAGCACTGTAACTTTGTCAATAGCTTAATCCACTTGATGGATTAATAATTTGAATGTGCTCCCCACCCCCCTGCCCATGTTCCAGCTGCCATTAGTTGAGAAGCTTTCCTCCCTACTTTTCCCTCTGATGCTCTGCCTCATTTAGGGAGTTGGCCGACCATGCACTGAACCTTGAAACTGGACCAAAATAAACTCTTCCTCCTCTAAGTTGTTGCTCTCAGGTAATTTGATCATGGTGACAAAAAAACTGACTAACATGATGATGTCTGCAACCTGATGCTCAAGAACCTTTAACATTCTTCTCCTTTTATTATCTTGAATCCCCACTCTTTTCCCTAAAGAGCAAGGTGCTCAAACCCATTTAAGGGTGGTTGTGGATCAGTTGGTCTAATAAGCACCTTCTTTGTGAACATTTCTTCTCCCAGAAGAGAAGGCAATCAAGTGTAAGTTCAAGTCTCTCATTTAAAAACTTGGGGCCAGATATGCTTCAGAATTCACCAATTAGAATTTTAGACTTAGAAAGAATACGTGGAATATATATATCCCTCATTTTGTAATCAAATTCAGGAATACCTCTTTAGTAAAATGTAGGAGCTGAGATAAAGTAAATAAAGACTTGCTTCATTCAAAGTTGTCAACCAAATAAATTAGCAAACAACTTTCTCGGATTTCTGAATTAAAAATTATGATGGAACTATAAAAAAAATCTGTAGGTAAATGCAACCAATTGAATGGTGTTGAAATATGAGACAGTGATACAGAGTCAGGGGTCTTCCTTTTTTCTCATATTCTTCAAAATCCACTTGAGTTTCTTATTTTACCATAAGGAAGAGGGTGAGGACAGACACCTAGCAGTGCATTTCCAGAGAAATCAACAACCTTGCTTCCTTCCAAAAATCCCTAAATCATGAAAGAACCCCCTCAAAACACACACTGAATACACTCACATGTACATTCACACAGTTATACCTATGGAGGTATGGATGAAAAATGATAATAAATCTCTTTTACTAGATACATTCTTGCCAATGACAATAAGAAATATTTAACGTTACTGAAATTCATAGTAGTATATAGAGGAGAAGTATTTGCTGTACTTTGCATTTAAACTATCCTTGAAAAACTAGTTTAGCAGAGAAGAGATTAAAAAATTATAGGAGCAGAGAATGTTTTCTTTGGTATTTTTTTAAAAGAAATTGATGTTGGTCTTTGATGCTACCACAGTCAGAAAAATATTGAGATCAATTGGAAAGAGCCAAATCCATGTCAGCTCTAAAGGATGAAGATGATTTGAAATCATAAAATGTGGGTTTTGGTAAATAAGTAACAACAAAAACCATCTTCTTTAAAAACACACTGTGGTTAGAAAATGTCCATGTGTATCCAACTATTGTGGAATGAGCATGAGACATATTTGAACAAAAATTAGTTTTTATTCCAAATTTAAAAATTCAGGGAAAAGTATGATTTTTTTTCCCCAATTCAGGATTATCAGTACATGTTTGAAGTGAAGCAAATGTCCCATGTCCCATGAAGGTAGGTTGTTTTGCATATCAACTTTACTGCCTTAAGCATAGGAATAAAAGTCACTAAGATCTCCATGAAAAATTAGTGACTCAACTAGAAGACATATTACATTTCTTTTTTATCTGACATTTTTATCTGGAACACTGGCTTAAGACAGTCCTACACAGAGCCAAAGCTTATTTCATTTCCCTCAAGGTACTTTGGATGAGCAAGGAGATTAACCTCAGTTGGAAAGTAGCTAGACTTGGTCCTAGATGCAGGATAGCATTTGGAATAGAGGCATGCACACTTTGGTTAAAACATTCTTTGATGTTGATCATGTAATTTGGTGGAGCCTCTAGGAAAAAAATTCAAAAGTCCTCCAAGAAAGTCTGAAACAATTCTACATCTTTTCTCTAAATCTATTGCTCAGCACACACTGATGCAAGTTAAGTACTGGTGTTGAAAAAGGAGTTTCGCCTATCATGGCTGATGTAGAACCAGGAATGAGTGAGTGTAAATCTACCGGGAATCAGGACAGTAGAAGGATAAAACAGCAGAGGTCTCTATGGGCACAAAGATGGCTTCATGTCAAAGTCCAGCCAACGTTGGTGGGAACAGAAGGGGTGATGCAGGAGCAGGCATCCGGAACACGAGTGGAGCATCCAGCCATCCTGGAGGGAAAGAACAGGCGCCCTGCCAAAGTGAACATCTATGTTCTCAGCCTGGTGTGACCAGGGAAGCAAAGGACACATAAAACTGGGCAGAAGCTGGACTCCTGGACTCTTTTCCAATTCTGTTTTTGTGATTTATAAGCAAATTTGGGGGAGTATGTAATAAAATCAAGTTTCCACTGTCCAAAGTGAAAAGGTTTTTTATTCCTGAGCTCTTTTGTTATTTGATTACCAATTTTTTTTTTCTCTGCTTCTGTGCTTTGTTTTCATTGGTCAAGAAGCATGAAGTGGAAGGAAACATGGCTCTCCAACCTTCTATCAGTTCCTGCAGCTCTTCCTTTGGGATAGGCATATCAGATGGGCAAGCCCAGAACAATGCAATGTCCCAACAACATTTCTGCCAGTGCTGAGAGCTCCTGCCCTTGGGGCAGAGAGTCCAAAAAACCAGGTACAGGGCACTGATCTCAGACTTGATTAATATATAAATCTGAGTGCATCAGAAACAGAACCTGGAAACCTACATGTTTTATTTTAACTGAGACTCCTGCCGGAAGTGTATCTTATATGGTTTGGAAAACCCTATCATACATAGGAAGGCAACTGTAGGATCAAAGTCTGAAATAAGAGTGGATTGATCCAGACAATATTAGTCATAGCTTTCATTTGGAGGTTTTGAATGAAATTCACCCACTCCTGCCATCTCCTCCAACCCAACCTGCAACAAATAAAACTACAAAATGGAGGGAATTTCTTCTAAGAACATGTGTTTATTTTCAAGATTCCTGCTTATCCTTTGACAATAAGGCTATATTATGAGACCAGATTCTCCCCCTCTAGAAGAGCAGTTTGCAATCTGGCAGAAGCAGAATTGAGTGATGTCTCCCCACAAACCACCAAGTCAGTGTCTGTGCTATTCAAAGACCAGTCCTCAAACTCCCCTTTCAACCAAAGGGCTACTTCAAATTCCCCCTTAAATAGAAATTATGGGCTGGCTAAATATACTCCCATAATATCTGCTACTGCCTTTATAACTGAGACAATGTTTGTGGTTACATCAGTGAAACAGAAATTTAATGGCTCATCTCTCCATTGAGTTCCAGAATACTCCAGAGTAATTGCCAGTTCTGTTCAATTATCCTCTCATGCATTTGGCAAGCTGATTATATTCAAAAGTTCAGAATTCATTGGCAGGTTAGCAACTGGAACTTGGTGTTTTCTTTCTAATATCAGTGATTACTCTTGCATTTCTTAGATTTTGGAAATATTTAAGAACTAAAGTCACTTTTGAATACTTATCTATAATTGTGAAATCTGCACATGCAATTTGACCAGATAACCAGAAATCACAATGATGGAAAATTCTTTTGATTTTATGTAACATATGACAGCAGTTTAAAAATGTCTATGGTTTTAAACTTTTTATTTTTCAAATTGACATGCTTAAGCTGTAGGAGAGTTGGTTCATGCTGAATGAATACCCCAGCATAGCAAAAGTTTTAAGGTTCAAGATGTTAAAATTTCTAGCAGCATCCTAATGAGATGGCACTATTTCCTTGCCTTCAGTTGTGGAAAGTTAATCTCTAGATGTCCTTTCTTCTGGGCTTCCTGCCAATTCTAATTTCTCTGCCAACTTAAAAAAAAAATTAAAAAAAAAAGTCATTTCAGAGTAAAATTATAGAGGACAAGTTTTTAACCATGAGTAACCTTATTTTTACATACTGGAATAAATTTTATGTACTGGAATATTCTGGTGATACTTGAAGGGACCCACAGCCTGAATGCACTCTTTTCCTACATTCCATTTTCTCTTAAGTCTTCAGAGTACCTGCTGGATTCAGAATGCCTCTGAATTCATCACTCCAGCTATTCATCATTCCAACTTCCTGTTGGAAGCCAGAAGGGATTCCTCATCGACACAAGATGGCAGTAGAATACCACCTAAACTTTTATAATTTGCTTAAAGGTGTTTGAGCTGTATGAATCAAATTAGAGATATGCTTCATTGTGATTTTTATTCTTTTTTTTAACTCTGTGTGTGTGTGTGTGTGTGTGTGTGTGTGTGTGAGAGAGAGAGAGAGAGAGAGAGAGAGAGAGAGAGAGAGGGCCCTTTGAGAAGATGACGAAAATAATGGCATCTCTCTATACCCCCAGTCTCCATATATATGAATTTCCAAAGAAGCCCTTCAATGTACTTTCAATGTTAAGAACAAGGTGAAGATTTTAAATTTGATCCTATTAAGAGTAACTTCTAGGGGCTGGGATTGTGGCTCAGAGGTAGAGCGCTCGCCTAGCATGCGTGAGGCACTGGGTTCGATCCTAAGCACCACATAAATATAAAATAAAATAAAGACATTGTGTCAACCTATAACTAAAAAAATAAATAAATAGTTTTTTTTAAAATAGTAACTTCTATCTTCCATTTGGACACAAAAGTACAAAGGGAACAGAATGACATCAAATGTTCACTTACCAATATCAAGGGAAGAAAAGAATTAGAAGTAGAGGCCAATTTTTGTAGAATTTCATCTTCTGTCTTTCTAGGGAAGAACAGTAAATTGGAAGCTTTGCCACAATGTATTGTCTATTTCCAGCACTTTGCACTGTAAACAGTAGGTTAGGCTAATGATTATTAATGATGATTTAGATCAATTATTATTTCTTTGTTATTAGTGGATTCTTTTTTACTTTTACTTTGATCCTATGAATGATAATTTTAAATAAGCTTAAATTTTTACTCTGGTGACTGTCTAAGTTCAAAAAATGGACACAACTTTTCCTATATCCTAAAATCTGCAATTTTTAAAAATAGAAAGCTGTTTTATTGTTTTTACTTTTATTATAAAAAATATACCCCAATATAGTAGTATATACATACAGACTAGGGTATCAACTAGCAATTCAGAAATTCAGAGGTACAGATATGTCTTACCTTTATAACATAATTTAAAATAAAAAGTTTCTAGCAGAATAAAACATGGTTTCAATTAAAGTTTGGAATTAAAGTAAAAAGATTTCAATTAAAGTTTATGAATCTTAGTAAAAGTCTGGAGGAATGAGTCCTAACCCTGGCACAGGTACAGACTAAGTTACTAGCTTCCATGAGTGGTTCATGCACACTTGGAAAATAAAAAGAGGGGGCAGAGCATTGCTGATTATTCCAGATTCTGATTCAGCATTACAACTTTCACATTGGCAAGACATAACTGGTGATTTCCCAGAAGCAGGCTGCCACTCTGGTTTTACAGAACACAAGGTGGCAGGATTGCTCTTTTTAAATCATTGACTTTTGCTCAAAATTTAGAAAAATTTTAAAGAGGAACACATAGTTATGGCAATTACTGAAACACAAAATACCCACAAATTTTAAGGTGATATTTTTTGGACTGAAACAAAAATATACATTATGGAAAACTCATACATTATGGAAAACTTTGCCAGTTTTTTTTTTGGGGGGGGGGGCTCACATAGTTTAAGAAAGAAAGTTAAAAGTATTAATGACTAACTTCATCTTAAATTTTTTTTGTAAGTTATTAGATGATCACTTAGTGAATCCTTTTCATAATTTACCAATGATTTTTCTTTCAATTCAGCAAGTGCTAATAATTTAGAAGGGATACATTCACCAAGAACAATTTGAGTATACTATTTTAGTTGAAATTTCATCCAAAGGCTAAAAATACATGTTTGATATCAGATTTTTTTTTATCTAAAACGATATATTTCTTTTATTATACAACCATGTCAAACACTTTATAGTCATGGAAAAAGTATCTATACAATAAGATGTGAGGACCATATATTATGAGTGTCAGTATGTAAACCTGTAAAATACAAAAAAACAACTATGTAAACTGAAAAATGTTGATCATTAGAGTAGATGTGACACAAGAATATCTTTCTTGAATTTATCTGAAAGCTTTAAATCAATAAAATTTCTTATGAGGTGCTATAGCCTATGAAATAGTTAGATTGTTTTCTATATGGTAGCAGAGATTATCGGAAGCTGTGTATTGTAACAGAAGTTTGAGAAAATGAATGCTATGATTGAACAACCACAGATAGCTCCTATTTTATTTTCATAAGATGCTTATGAAAATCTAATTGGCAATGAAATGCCTGAAAGTGGAACAGTACACTTGGACACTGTTAAGAAGGCTATATTCCTGAGGCATGAGAAAATGCTCTTGTATCCTTAATCGTGCAGGGTGGGGAGGTGACATCCTCCAGGCCAGGAAACTCCACTGGGTGGAAAAGAGCCCCGGGGTATACCATGGGATATCCAGCTGGTGGTTTTCCCTTTTGTAAGGTCAGCGGCTACTCCCTTGGCCTCCAGCCTCCTCAGGGGGCAGAGGCAGCAATGTGGGCAGTTTCCGACCTCTTGACCTCAGCATCAGGTTACCTGCTTAGAGCAGGGCTAACAAGAAGCTACCCTGGGAGTCTTTCTACCCTGTAGTCTGGGCTATGAGTTTGCAGCCTACCTTGAACACTCTCTCACATGGGCAAGGGCCTACATTTTTCAACTCCTCTGCTTACCATCACTTATTATAGCTCCACCTCATCCTCAAGCAAATGGATGGGAGAGGAAATTTGAACAAAGAATGCATCATTTATATCTTCAAAAAAAAAAGCCAGAATATCTAAAAGATTTAGAGTGGTCTGTTTATTTTATTCCCTTTATGTTTTGATAGGTTCACAATAATTTCATGAAACAGAAGTACCATCCTGAATCCCAAAATGTTTGGCCACTATACGTGAGAATTCAATTTTAACCTATTTTCTCTTCTCTTCCCATATTGAACTGTTGTTTAAAATATATCTAATAAAAGCCTTCTCTGTGGTCCTTAATAGTATCAATGGGATAGAATCCACAATCTCTGTGTTGGTCAGCTTTTTGTCACTGGGAAAAAAAATACCTGAGAAAAACAGCTTAAAGGAAGAAGAAAGATTTATTTTTAAGTTTCAGGGTTTTAGTCCAATGTCAGTGGGCTCCATTGTTCTGTGTTGAGGCAGAATATCATGGTATAAAGGGCCTGGCAGAGCACAGCTGGTCACTTTATGGCAGTTGGAAAGCAGAGTGTAAGAGAGACTGGGGAAAAGAGAAAGTGGAGGTTGGGAAAAAGATATAATTCCCACAGGGCATATCCTGAGGAGTAAGTCCCACCTCCCAATAATCTATTCATCTATGAATAAATCAATCCACAGATGAGATCAGAGCCCTCATGATCCAGTCACTTCCCAAAAGCCCCACCTCTGAACACTACTGTTCTGGGGACCAAGTTTTCAACACGTAAGTAAGTCTTCTAAGGACATTCCAGATCCAAACTATAATAATCTTTGTCAAGTATGGTGTGTCTTACACAAAGGGATATGTCTTGCTTAGCAAAAATTTCTAAAGAGTGGATGCAGAAGAGATTGTTTTGTGTGAAGGGAGATAGCACATGTCAGCATGTTATCAAACTTTCTATGAACTCTCTAAGCAAACAATGGGCATGTCATGTCTGCATGTTAACTTTTCAAACACGTTCTCTAACATTGCACAGCTGAGTAGTTAATATGAAAACATTTTACTTATAGCAAGGTCACTTTTTAAAATAAAAATGGGGTTTATTCCTTCTTTTTGTGACAGTGTGCACTTTTCAGTCTCTGAACCATGACTGAGTCTTTGAAGAATCCCCTTACATACTAACTGTGCAACTCAAAAATTCTCAGCTTCTCTCTGTATCCAAGAGTTAAAGAGAGGACAGCTGTTAAACAGAGCACAGAACCTTAAAAAGATAAATGGGGCAGACCAGTATTTTATGGGTGCTTTGTTTGGATTTATACTAACCAAAACTCTTGAGCAAAAGATAGAAAAGTACTTTTCAAAGTTAATCCAGTTCAAAGCTCTAACATCTCTGTTTAAGAATTGACATCTCCATGAATTATTTTTGCCAAGATTTTAGAGTTCTAAGGGATAAAAACAGTTAATGATACTTCATAAACACTATTTAAACCATTTAGATGTAGCTTACTTCTTGACATACTGCCAGAGTTTTCCTCCAAATCAAGCATGTATTTCAAAAGAAAAAGGAGGTATATTTTAAATTATGAATAAAAAAGAAAACATTTGAAGAAAATGTCCTGAGGCCTGAACTCGAATATACTAATTAATCTTTTATCAGTTCAATATGCTTTGCCAAAACAATCTTCTGCTTGATTTTAGTCTTTTATTTCAGTGAAAAATCAGTTTTTGGATATCTTTCATGAAGGACTAGAAGGCACAGCAAGAAAAACAAAACAGAATGAAGAGTTTAGTGCACAGGGCTATGGTTGCATCTCAAAGCAGGCAATTTACACAGCTCTTTACCTATCACCAAGTAGAGAAGACCACTATGTTCATTTCTGTTTGGATTTTCATCAAACTTATTTTCATAATGCCTCCATGGCTACTGAATTCTATGGGTTCGTTTAGATTCTTCCTGTTCTACTTAGTTTATCATATTGAGAATATGGGTATGTACTTAAGGATATGAATAAACATAATCAAATATAATCTAGATAATTTATGGGAACAAAGAAGAGAAAGAAACAAAGAAAAAACAGAAAAGTGTCCTGAAGGTGATTACGTATGAAAATGCCTTGTTTGTGGGAAATAAATGTGAACGTATTGAGGAGGATAAGGAAGTATGATATCTGTTGTTAATCCTAAAGGTTTAAACTTACACATCTATAATAAGCTGTATACATATACATGCATATCAAATCACATTCTTTTTTTTAAAGACAGAGAGAGAGAGAGTTTTTAATATTTATTTTTTTTATTTTTCGGTGGACACATCTTTATTTTATTTTATGTGGTGCTGAGGATCGAACCCAGCGCCCCGCGCATGCCAGGCGAGCATGCTACCACTTGAGCCACATTCCCAGCCCCTCAAAATCACATTCTGGCTGGTTAAATTTTTGGTGAGACTTTCTTCCTGGCTTGTAGATGGCCGCCTGCTTGCCAGATCTTCCAGTGGTCTTTCTTCAGTGTATGTGTGCGGAGAACAGAAATAAGAGCTTGCCCTCTGGTATCTCTTACCACAAGGATATCTGTCATATTAGATAAGGGCCTCACCCCAATGACCTAATTTAATCTTAATTACTGTATAAAAACCCACTTTCACATATACACACAGGGAGTTAGGGCTTTAACATATGTGTTTTAGGGGCACACAATCATTCATTTTATTAGGTTCTGTGAGTCACTTTCAAAGAAATCCAAAAATTCAAATCACAAAAAATGAATACTTTATGCTGTCTTTGTTTGTTTGTTTTGTACCAGGGATTGAATCCAGGTGTGATAAATCATTGAGCAATAACCCCAGCCCCCCCACCCCCCTCTTTTTTTTTTTGTGAGACATAGTCTTGCTGAATTGCTTAGGGACTTGCTAAATTGCTAAGTCGAGGCTGGCTTTGAACTTTGTGATCCCCTCAGCCTCCCAAATCACTGAGATTACAGGCATGTGCCACTGTGCTTGGACACTTTATGCTATATTTTAAATTATTTTATAGCTCAGAGTTTAAATAAATGTGTTAATTTTCCAGACTGTAAGCATTTAGCTCAGAAAAACACCATTTTTTATTTCATGGAGACACTCCCCACCTCCTTAAAAGTTTATAGCAACTGAAGCACATCAAATGGTGTTCTTGTGTTTTTTCCCCTACCACTTGGTTTATTTCTCCAGCACCAAGTCCACTTGTATTGTTTTGTGTGAAGAAGGTAGTCTTGGACATTGCATAGATGATTCTAAAAGCTGAAAAGCAGTGAATTACAATTAAATCAGTATGCTTGTTTAAATATCTTTTTAAAAAGTGTTAAGTGATATGATGCAATTATGTCTCTTTTTTCCCTGCATTGACACTGACACAATCCCATTAACCCTTAAGGGAGAATATTCAACTCTATTTCATCTCTCACTCTTCTCCAAATTCTTGAAATCATGGTCTATTATAGTTTCCTTCATATTTTCTAGGTACCGCCTAGAGGTTCTAAATGCTTTTGTTTCATTAGAGAATGAAACATATGTTTTCTTTGTCATGTCCCTGACATCATCTATCTTTTCTGCTCATTCTATTTACTGCTTTTAAATTTTATTCTATTTTTCCTATAGAAGGTCACTGCCTTCTTATTCTAATTTGGACAAATAACTTGATAGGAGGACCATGATTGCTTATGCAGGTGTTTGTTTTATTTGTAGTTTTTTTTTTAAAGAGAGAGAGAGAGAGAGAGAGAGAGAGAGAGAGAGAGAGAATTTTTAATATTTATTTTTTAGTTTTCGGCGGACACAACATCTTTGTTTGTATATGGTGCTGAGGACTGAACCTGGGCCACACGCATGCCAGGCGAGCACGCTACCACTTGAGCTACATCCTCAGCCCCTTATTTATAGTTTTATATTTATTTGTTTCTTTCATTCTAGGTTTTGATCATATCTTGATTTTAATCTCTTCTCTCAGTTGCGCTGTTTACTTACTCTACAGAGTGCTTTTGCCTGTAGACTTTTCTGCCAGAATCCTTGTCCTTCTGAGCTAGCTGAACTGGTTGTTTTCTGATTTCTAAAATTATAATTCTGGGCCAACAATCGGTAACTTTCCTCGATTTGTTGAATTCATCGTTTGCTTGGTTTGATGTTGTCTTTCTTTTTGGTATTTTTCCTTATTTTCCTGTAGCATTGGTTTCAGTTAGAATTCAGTTGGAGAAGCAAAGCCACCATGGAGTAGAGAACATTGTTGAGGTAAAATCTTACATACTTGTGGGAGCTGGTGAAGAGATGTATGGAAGGTTGTTGATGCTACACCTGGTAACAGGATGGAAGTTGGCATAGGTCTGCAAGGGTGGTTGTTGTAGGAAAAACAATAGATATAA
Source organism: Marmota marmota marmota (assembly GCF_001458135.2). NCBI lineage: Eukaryota > Metazoa > Chordata > Mammalia > Rodentia > Sciuridae > Marmota > Marmota marmota. Next base: position 48,964,541 of record NW_025999968.1, on the reverse strand, counting down.
ACTAAATAAAGAAAAAATAAACTGGAACTCTCAATGACAAGTGGAAATATATAAGAAAAATTTGGAACCAGTGACTGTGTCTCCCATTCTCCAGTCTTGATGGTAGGCGATTTTTGCAATAAGAACAGCTAGTCTTGCCTGGGGACAGCTTGTATACCTGAAGCAAAAGGAACAGAACTGTCAGGATCTGAAAGCTGTGGATCGGGCTTCTTCTGAATGCCCATAGGGATGATCTGCAGATCAGTGACAATGTACGTGGGCTGCAGAAAGACCTGGCAGAAGGGGCAATACCTGTAGCACTGGTATCAGTTAGGATCCAGTTAGAGAAGCAAAGCCACCAGAGGGTAAAGAACATTTATTACAGTGACATTCAGAGGTTGAGGTCACCACTTTTTCTCTTTTTCTAGCTGAGTCATATTTTCTCCTGGGTATCGTAGACCCTAAATATTGAAATAAAGTTTAAGTAAAATTAACTACCTTAGCAAGGGAATGCAAGAGAAAAGTAAGACAAAAAAAAAATCAAACAAACAAACAAAAAACAAGAACAAAGAAACCCCAGCTAAAGAATGTACATATTAAGTAAAAATTATGAATAACATTCATAATATTATTATCAATTTGTTCCATTGCCATTGCACATTTTTGGAAATTATAGTGCAATTATCTATCTTCCTCATCAGAACATATGATCTGTGAAAGGAAGGACTGTGTGAATATTTGTTCTTTCCTTCTGAGTACTGAGTAGTTAAGCATTCAATGAGTGCAGATCTGTGTGTGTGTGTGTGTGTGTGTGCACATGTGTGTCTGCATGCACACACATATTTAAGTAGCTACCCACATGTCCCTGGGTATTTCAAGAGGAATATCTTTAAAGTTGTAAACTTTCTGGAAAAATTTACCTATCCTCCAGATAGAATTTCATACACTATTACCCTACATTTGTACCAACAAGGGTGGTTGTGATAGGAAAAAAGATGGACATAAAGTTAATAAAGAGAAAAATAAACTAGAACTCCAATGACAAGTGGAAATCTATAAGAAAAATTTGGAGCCAGTGACTGTGTACTGAGTATTTGTTGGTGCTGTTTGTGTACAAATTGCAAAACTGATAACTATGATATTATGAATATTAATTTAATATGTACATTATTTAGCTGGCTTTTTTTGTTGTTGTTCTGTTGTTTGTTTTTTGTGTACTGAGTTTGCTTCATTTGTAATCATACTCAGTACCAACAAATGTCCCCTCTTGCTCCTTTGTGCCAAGTTTAATCTCCAGCTATAGCCACTTGGGAGTTTTGCTATATAAGGGTTGAGTCTTTGGTGGGAATTCCATTTTATAAATATTTTCTTTCTCATTTTTCTCTTGAAGCTATGCTGGAAAGTACTTACAGCAGTTACAATTATTATTTTTAAAATTTACTAATATGAAAAGTGAGATTCAGAAAATGTAAAAGTTGTGGTGGTAACAAGAACTAAAATTCATATCTTTTGACTCTTGGTCCTGTGCTCCTATCACTACAACACACTACTTTTTCAAAATTTAATGTTTTAAATTGACTGAGCTTGAATAACATACTGATGGGATATCAATGCGTTTCCTAATCCTTGAGATCTGGTTTTAAAATCACATACTGTTTCTCAAGGGACAAAGTAGATGAACATTTCTTTGCTTAATTCAATCTTACTACATATGATTAGAGGCATATAAAAATTACCAATAAGTGTAATTACTGAAAGCTCTCCTAGGCATGTGACATGACCCATTGTAGTATGGTAAAGTACTTTTGATTTTTAGCCCTTTCATTATACAGAAACTGGCTCTGTTCTCCTGACTCTTATGTCACTAAAACTGGCTCTTGTTTGAGAATGTCCCTCAGGGACCCTCTCTCACATCTCTGTGGTTTGCAAAACTGAAAGTGGCATCTCATTTTCTTTTCAAGGATCTTCTTCATCATGCTGAAGGACTGATGACATTTATTGAACTTAACCCTTAAAAAAATTGCCATATGCTTTTGGTTTGCTAAACTCTAATCTAAAGCAAGTATTCAATATGCAAAGAGATGCTTTTAAAATGTCAACATAGTCATTTTTAATTAATGTACATTGTCAGGAAAACAAAGTTTAACACTTATTTGGGTGCAAAGTTATATATTAATATTTCCTTACTTAAAAGACAAAATTAAAAAATCCTCTCTACATCACAAGGTGAAGATATCTTAAGATCCAACTTCCTGATTATCATGTGGGAACAAGTCATAATTCAATTAAATCTGCTCCTCACTATAAAGGTAGCATCTATTAACTGAACAGATTCTTTTAAGGTCTTTCTCCATGTCATTTAGGTAATGCCCCTTGTTAGAGTCTGTAAACAAGTCAGGATGGCGCCTGGCAAATGTTAGAGTCTGTAAACAAGTCTGGATGGCGCCTGGCATTTTGCCAGAGGGAGTGGTTTGTGAAGTAACGCCAGCAAGCCATTAAGTGTGGAGATTCCTTATTGGTTGACTGGTGTATCTATTTTATGTTAATTAAGATAAGCTGTGTGGAATGTATAAATACCTCTGTTGTCCTACAATAAACAGCTCCTACTCCTGCTGTATCAATCTACACAAGTTTTTTGTCACCCCCCCGGCTATTTTGCCCAGCCAGCTGGGCTGCGGCAGCCCCTGCCATGGGGTACCAGGGTACCAGGGTACCAAGGCACCACAGCATCACACATCATTATTGGGTCATTCAAAGGAGCCTAGAAAAAACTACCATTAAGGGATTGTAAATAGGTTCATAGTACAATAATGGCTTTGGGTCATCCTTGAATTTCATTTGCCATCTCTATCCACAAGAGTGTTTCTACTTTGATTTTGGCCTTATGTGTTTACAAATTTCCCAAATTACAATAATGGATTTCTTTTTCCTGGTTGAAAATCTAGAAGCAAATGAGCAGCTCATGAAACAGGTGAAATAAACAGTTGAACCAAATACCATCATACATTATGTTGCTCAATAAAAAAGCAGTGTTCAGAAAGAGGGAACAAGGAATTTGATTTTCCTACTCATGATGCAGAAAAGATATGGAATTATGACTGTAAGAGTCATGCAATTCTATTCTTTGTAATAACTGTGACTTATGCTGATTTAGTAAAATTTCAACTACTCTGTGACTTCATCCTTTTTGACTCAGCACAGTTATCCCAATTTGTCCTCATAGGTATCATTTTTCTTTTCTCCAGGCCCTTATTTTAAGTCATGTGTACACACTATGTATGAACTTTGTCAAATTTTTTTCCAATAGTGATTTTTTAAAATCAATGTTTATGCTATGTATGTATATGAATATACTATAGTGAATGTCATCTTTATGTGTACCTATAAAGCACTAATTAAAAGAAAACTAAAAATAAGTAGAAGGTAGAGCAGCAGAGTAGAAGAAGGGGAACAGAGTGGTATGAGGGGAGAGAAAAGGGAAGTACTGGGTACTGAAGTGGAGCAAATTATATTTCATACTTTTGTGATTATGTCAAACTGAACCCCAATATTATGTATAAATATAATGCACTAATAAAAAATATATTAATGTTTTTCAAAGGAATTTCTGCTTCCAGAAAAATGGAATAGATAGATGTACATCTAATAAACACAATTTAAAACCATAATACATTAGAAGACTCTGAAAGATATAGAGAAGAAAGTAAACTAGCCAAGGACACTGAGATTCAAAGAATGACATGGTGGTAAGGTCCCTATGTTTCTGTTTTCTTCATGTACCTCAGTCATTGAGTTGAAGGTCATGAACATTAAGAAATGCCAATGGATGTAGAATCAAACATTCTCAATAAAAACCTACTTTCTCCAGCCAAAGGACGAGGACAAGAATAGACTATCAAGAACAAAATCTTGTAGTTAATATCTGCATTCTTCTGGCCAGACACCGCAGATAAAGCTGGGACCCACCCTTACCCAGTCATCCAAGACTCAGAAGGGAGTTTCCATTATTGCTTGTGTGTGAAGTGGTGCTCCAAGCTCTTACTATGGTAATATGAGAGAGGACTGAGCAGGAAGTAACATTTTCAATTTCTGCATAGACTGATGATCTGTCTTTGAATTCCCAGTGGTATCAGGGAAGCCCGTTCAAGCAACTTTGATTTTCACTCCTTCCACTTTCTTTCTCCTGCTGTAAGGGAAAGCCTAGGGAAGACTCAAGACTTCCACCATGTTGCCTGCATCCCCATCCCTGAATTCCATATAGTACCAAAGGAGGACACAAGGAGAACAATAACAAAGCACACGTAAGCTTCCTAGTCAGGATCATGTAAGCAATGTCTGGTGGGGAAGTGGAATTCTCACACCCACTCAATAGTGTAAATGGAAGTAGAGAACCTAGAATTTTATCCTTCATCTTCATCTCCTATGGTCTCTGCAGAGGAAGCCATATGAAACACATTTGAATATTATTTAGAGTTTCACAACATAATTCCAAATATTTTCAGGTTTTCATAGAATATCACTCATCATGTCAAGAACAAAAAATATTTCTAACTGAATGAAAAATAAAATCAATAGACACCAGAACCAAGACAATGGAAAGGCTATAATTATGTCACAAAAATTTCAGTGTGTCTATCCCCCCCCAAAATGCTTCAACATGCAGTTACTAACACATTGGTAATGAGTTAAAATGTGTTAAAACTCAGAAAAAAATTAGCAGGTGTAAATAAGATTTAATGAAAAATTTAAAATTGAAAAACACAACTCTTCCCCTAAATCCCCCCAAGACTAAAAAAAAAAAAATTAAAATTAAAAAAAAAATGGATGGAGCTAATAGCACAATGACAAAGACAGAAGATACAATCAGCAAACTTGGCTAGAGTTTAAGAAAGAGAGGACAAATAAGGTGGAACTAAAAAATATATGCAAAAAAAATGATTACTCAAAGCTTTCCAAATGTGGCAAAAGACATAAATTTATGGATTCAACCTCTTCAAGATATATCATAGTCAAACCTCTGAACATTAGGGCCAAATTCAAAACTCAAGAGCAGCAAAGAAAAATCATTGCACCTATAGCAGAAAAACAGTAGGAACAACATTATAACTCTTACCCGAAATCAGTGGCACCATATTTTGATTTTAAATGCAGACAGAAAAGAACCTATAATTCCATTCAACCCATGATTCTATACATACCAATGTTCAAATCAAGAATTAAGGAAAAAAAATGAAAGTATATGTAAAGGAAAACTTATAAAATTTATCACCATCAGCCTATCTTAAAAGAAGGGCTAAAGAAAGTTCTCTGGCAATTAGCTTAGGTGTCCTTAACAGAATTCCAGAATTTGGGTAATGTAAACAACACATACATTTTCTCATTTTTCTGGAGGCTGCCAATCTGAAGCCTGAGACCAACATGACATATTGGTTTCTTTAGATTGTTTGGTTTCTTTTTTCTTTTTTTTTCAATTGTATATAATCATTTTTAATTTCTTTTTTTAATTAGTTGCTCAAGACAATACAATGATCTTGACATATCATACATTTGATTCAAATAGGGTATGAATTCTCATTTTTCCATGTGTACAGAATGCAGGATCACATTGGTTATACATCCATGTGTATACATACAGCAATCCTAGTGTCAGTTGTATTCTGTTGCCCTCCCTAACCCCCCTCCCCTCCCTTCCACTCCCATCACTATTCTCTACCCATTCTACTGTGACACTTGTCTCTCTCTCTCTTTCTCTCTCTCTTTTTTCTTCCCTTCCCCCTCACACCATCATATATGTATTTTATGAACCCATGAGGGTCTCCTTCCATCTTCCGTGAAATTCCTCTTCTCCCTCCCTTTCCCTCCCTCCTCTTTTCCTTGTTCGTGGTAATCTTCTTCTCATACTCTTTCTTCCTACTCTGTTTTGAGTCACCTCCATTATATCAGAGAAGACATTTGGCATTTGTTTTTTAGGGATTGGCTAACTTCACTTGGCATAATCTGCTCTAGTGCCATCCATTTCTCTGCAAATTCCATGATTTTGTTATTTTTTTAATGCTGAGTAATATTCCATTGTGTATAAATGCCACATTTTTTAAAATCCATTCATCTGTTGAAGGGCATCTGGGTTGGTTCCACATTCTAGCTATTGTGAATTGTGCTGCTATGAACATTGATGTAGCTGTGTCCCTGTAGTATGTTCTTTTTAGGTCTTTTGGGTATAGTCCGAGAAGGGGAATACCTGAGTCAAATGGTGGTTCCATTCCCAGCTTTCCAAGGAATCTCCATACTGCCCTCCAAATTGGCTGCACCAGTTTGCAGTCCCACCAGCAATGTACAAGTGTACCTTTTCCCCCACATCCTCGCCAGCACTTGTTATTGTTTGACTTCATAATGGCTGCCTTTCTTACTGGAGTGAGATGGTATCTTAGAGTGGTTTTAATTTGCATTTGTCTGATAGCTAGAGATGGTGAGCATTTTTTTTGTGTGTGTACTTGTTGATTGATTGTATGTCCTCCTCTGTGAAGTGTCTGTTTAGATCTTTGGCACATTTGTTGATTGGGTTATTTGGGTTTTTTTTTTTGTTGTTGTTGTTGTTGTTTAACTTTTTGAGTTCTTTGTATACTCTGGAGATTAGCGCTCTATTTGAAGTGTGAGGGGTAAAAATTTGTTCCCAGGATGTAGGTTCCCTATTTACCTCACTTACTATTTTGGTTTCTTATGAGGCTTTTCTTCTTCCTAGCCTATAAGCAGCTACTGTCTTGCTGGATAATGATGGAGACCATTTTGAATGCAAAGGGAGGAGTAGAGGGGAGGTGGAAATAGTCTCTCAATATCTTCTTATAAGAACACTACTCATGTTATATGAGGGCCCCACACTTATGCTTATTTAACCTTAATAATCTCCTTATAAGTTTTATCTCCAAATACAATAGCATTGATTGTTTGGGCTTCGATACACAAATTTGGGGCATGGACACAATTCAGTTAAGAAGCATTCTTGAAACAAAAAAACAAACGGTGAAAGAAGGAATCTTGGAACATCAGGAAGAAATGAAAAACATGGAACCAGCAAAAATGTGGGTCAGTAAGAGACATTTCTCACTTGTTCATTTTTCTAAGGCATGATTGACAATTAAGGCCAAAATTATAGCACTGTCTGATGTCATTCTAAATGTGTACAAAATATTTAAAACAATTATATTATAGTTAGGAAAGGGAAAATGCATGCGAATGGAGAAGAAAATATATTTTAAATTATATTAAAATTGGAAATTGAAAGTTGATGTAAAGGAGTAGAAGATTCCAAAACTGCACTTGAATTAGCAAAACACCAACATCAGTGATTTGTGATAATTTACATATACAGTCACTTGTGATTTGAGGGTGGGAATCTGGGACATGTTTTTATGCAATTTTATCACTGTGTGAACACCATAAAGTCTACTCAAACTGAGATGTCTATGATATCACTTGAATATATAATCTTATGTGGCTTCTGTCACATATGGAATCCATTACTGAGCACAACATCATTTTGGGGTATATGATTGAAGAGTGTCATACCTTAAGCAATCCATATACGTGCAATATCAAGAGATATACTAAACATCATGCTGCAGAATTTAAGAGAATTCTTGCTAAAGTAAGAGTCATACTATCAACAGAAAGGAAGGAGTAAACCAAGACAGAAACAACAGAGAATAAACAGAAAATAATACTCTTTAGATGGTAGACTTAAACTATAGCATATTAATAATTAAGTTCAGTGTAAATGGTCTAAATCACAAATGACAGAGATTCCATAGGATGGTTTATAAAATGTGACTGAGCTATATACTGTCCATTAAAACTCACTTCAAATATAACATAGGCATGATTAAAGGAAAAGGATGGAAAAGATATGTTACACACATATTAATCAAAAGAACAGGGTTGGTTATTTATTATCTATAAATAGAATTCAAAAACAGAAAATCACCAGAGACTGAGGAGGACATTATATAAGAGTAAAAGGCTAATGTGCCAAAGAAATGCAGCATTGATGGGTATATATCACACAATAGAGATGGAAAATATGTGAAACACAAGCTGGTAGATTTGAAAGCAGAAATAGACAAACAATAGGTTTGTTAGAGATTTCAGTGCTTTCTCTCAAAAACTGATGTACTTCCCAGTCAGAAAATCAGTAAGGATGTGTCAGAGGTCAATACCATCAGCTGTCAAGATAAAATCAATAGCTTGTGTACATTTGGCCCCACAAAAGTAGAATGTTAGGTTTGTTGTAAGTGTTTACAGAACATATAGAAAGTTCATCCATATGCAGGACAGTAAGGAAAACAGACAAAGTTGAAAAAATGAAAACTAAACAGCGTGTAGCAGCCGAAATGAAATCAAAGAAGATACCAATATCAGAAAGTTAATGAAAAGAAATTCATGGGTTCAATAAAAAAAAAAAAAAAACTCAAGGAAAATTAGAAAAGACACTCAATGCAATGCAAATGACAATATAGGTTTCTTGGAATATAGCAAAATTAATACCAATAGAAAAATTCATAGCACTAAATATGTAGATTAGAAAAAAAGTCTCAAATTAATATACTAATATTTCATCTCAAGAATCAAGGAAAAGAACAAAATATAGTAAGTAGAAAGGAAATATAAAAACAAGAGTATAAATCATTGAATTTGAAAACAGAAAAACAATAAAGAAAGTCAATGAAAAACAGAACTTTTTATTGACAAAGGACTCAAATTGCTAATAACTGGAATAAAAACTGATATCATCAGAGATTGTGGCCCTCAGAAGGATAATAAAAGAATACTACCAAGAACTCTCTGTACACAAATTTGTCAACTTGGATTAAATGGACCAATTTCTGAAAAAGCACAAACTGTCACAAATAATCCAATATGTGGTAAATAATTTAAATAGCTCTATAAGTATCAAATAATGGAATTATAAATCAAATGGATAAAACTCTGCAAAAAGAAATTTCTGAGCACAGATGTTTACTCAGATAATTATACCAAATATTTAAAGCATTAACACCAATTTTACATAATCTCTTCCAGAAAAGAGAGAAGGAAACATTTAATAACTTGTGGTTTGATATTTTTATTGTTCCAATACCAAAAAACAAAGAGAGAACACAAAGGAAACAACTATAGACAAATATCATGAATGGGATTGCAAAAAATAATTATCAAAATACTATTAAGTAGACTTTAGCAGTATAATAAAATAATAATATGTCATGAATGAGTGAGATCTACTCCAGTTCAATATTTGAAAACCAGACAATAGAACACATTGTTAATAATCTAAAGGAGAAAAATCACAAGATCATATCCATTAACACAGTAAAAACAGTTAAATATAATTTTTTCTTTTTTTTGGTACTGGGGATTGAACTCAGAGGCACTTTACCACTGAGCCACATCTCTAGACTTTTCTGCTTTCTATTTTGAGTCAGGGTTTCACTTAGTTGCTTGTGGCAACAATAAATTGCTGAGGCTGGCCTCAGACTCCCAAGTTGCTGGAATTATAGACATCTGCCACCATGCCTAGCCAGTAAAAGCATTTAACAAAATTCAACACTCATTTATGGTAATTTTTAGAAAAATAGTTTAGAAGGACACTCTGAACTTGCAATGAGCATTTTAAATAACATTCTTTCTCCTACTAACATTGATTTCAGCAAGAACTCACAGATAAATTTCCTTTGTGAAAAATCAGAAACTAATTTAGAGGTTCATGCACCTTGGTAGAACATGTATCCAGGGTCACAAAGGGTCACACAAGGAAGATTTGGAACGCACTTTCACTGTGGACCCAGATCCCAGTGTAGCCCCATGTAATCATGAAGAGAAACCCTGACACTTAGCTTCATCTTATTAATACAAAAAGCAAAATAGTAAGGCCACAAACAGACTCAACAAATTAAAAAATCTTGAAATTATAGCATGCATCATTCTGACGTAATGAAATAAACTAGAAGTCAACAACAAGAGAACATTAGGAGTTGCACAAAACATAGAAATTAAGCAACATTCTCTTTAATAACCAGTGTGTCAATAAAGAAATCACGAGGGGATTTAAAAATTTAATGAATCAAATCTAATAAAAGCACAAAAACAGACTTCAAATAAACAACTTAACCTCAAATTCATTAAAGGAACTAGAAAAACAAGAAAAACGAAACACAAAATTAATAGAAGGAAATAAATTAACAAAAAATTAGTCAGAATAAATAACTTGACACTAACAAAATATAAGAGATCAATAAAAAGAAATGTTGATATTTTGAAAATACAAAAAATTATCAAACATTTAGTTAGACTAACCCAAATTAAAAAAACCTTAATAAATAAAAGTTGGAGAAAAATACATTAATCAGATACCCTGGAAGCAACAACAACAACAAAACCATTAAGTATTATTATAAACACCTATAGGTCAAAATTTGAAAAATCTAAAAAAAATGGATAAGTTTCTGAATTTGAATCTCTACTGAAATTGAATCACAAAGACACAGAAAACCTAATGGAATAATAACATGCAAGAAGATTGAATGAGGGAAAAAAAATCTTCCCCAAAAGAAAAGTCCTTAACCAGATAGCTTCATTGTTGAATTTTACCAATTCTTTTTTTTTTTTTTTTTGGTTCTGGGGATTGAATTCAGGGGTACTCAACCACTAAGCCACATTCCCAGCCCTATTTTGTGTTTTATTTAGAGACAGGGTCTCACTGAGTTGTTTAGTGCCTTGTAGTTGCTGAGGCTGGCTTTGAACTTGCAATCCTCCTACCTCAGCCTCCCAAGCCGTTGGGATTACAAGTGTGCACCATCACACATGACTAATTTTACCAATTCTTTAAAGAAAAAATAATTCCAATTATTCTCAAGCTTAATCTGAAGAATTAAAAAAGAGGAAATTCTTTCAAACTCATTCATCAAAGCCAGCATTACCCTGATAACAAAACCAGAGAAGGATACAACAAAAGGAGAAAACTATCTATCAACATCCTTGATTAAAATAGATGCAAAGAATATCAACAACATATAAGAAAACCCAATACAACAACACATAGAAAACATTATCACATTAAAGTGAGAGTTATCTCAGGCATATAAGGATGGCTCAGTATACACAAATCAATAAATGTGATATATCACTTCAATAGAATTAAAGACAAAAACCACATAGGTCATCTCAATAGATGCAAAAACAAGCATTTGATAAAGTTTAATAATACTTCATGATAAAAGGAAGAGAAGGAAGATATTGTGCCACAGTAAAAGGGTTTATACGACAAACTCAAAGCCAGCATCATACTAAATGGGGAAAGCAGAAATTGTTTCCTCTAAGGTCAGGATCATGACAAAGTTGTCCACTTTCACCACTCTTGCTCTGTATATTATTGGAAGTCTTAGCCTCATCAATAAGGCAAGAGAAAGAAATAAAGTCATACAAATGGAAGGGAGGAAGTCAGATGACATGACTTTATTTTTAGATGCCACTAAAGTTTGTTAGAACTGATAAATAAGTTCAGTAAGATTACAAGATACAAAAATTAACAAGCCCCCAAACAGAATCTTTTTAATACAAAAATAACTAATTTGTTTAAGGAAAAGCTTAAGAGCCAGATACACTGCCCATGTCGGCAATCAAAGCAACTTTGAAGGCTATGGCAGGAGGATTCCAAGTTCAAGGTCAGCCTTGGCAACTTGGTGAGACCCCTGTCTCAAAGCTAAAAATAATTAAGGTTGTAGCTTAGTGGTAAAATACTCCTGAGTTCAACCCCAAATATATGTGATAATTGTGTGTGTGTGTGTGTATATATATATATATATATATATATATATATATATATATAAACATATATCTCAAGAAAAATATTTCAGTTAAAATAGTTACAAAGTAAAAGATGCTTAGGAATAAATTTAAAGAAAGTGAATGAAACTTTCAAAAAAAATTACAAATCATAATAACAAAAATTGAAAAGAACACACACATACATACACCCACAAACACACAAATTATCTGACATCCTTTATTCTTTGTTCATGGATTGGAAGAATTAACATTGTTAACATGTTCATATTACCCAAAGGGATCTAAAGATTTAATACAGTTGCCATCAGAACCATTGTTGTTCTTCACAGAGATGTAAAATAGAATAAAATAAAATCCTAAAATTTTTACAGAACCATAAAAGACCTCTACAGCCAAAATGATTCTCAGTAAAAATAACAGAGCTGGAAACATTAAATGCCTGACTTCAAAGTATACTATAAAATGATAGTAAAAAGAGCATTGCAATGACACAAAACCGGACACAGAGCAATAGAACAGAACAGAGAGGCTAGGAAGAAACCCATATAGTCAACTGATTTTCATCTAAAGTTCTAAGAACTTGCTTTGAAAAAGAAAGACAGTATTTTGATGAATAAGAAAACTTGGACAGCCACACGCAGAAGAATCAAACTAGATCCCTGCCTCTGATAACTTACACAATTCAAGCCTTATGTATCAAAGACTGAAATGTAAGGTCTTAAACCCTGATTCCACTAAACAAAAATATAAGGGAAATACTCAAGGCATTGGTCTCAGCAAGGATGTTTCAGATATGACAACTAATCACAGGGACAAACATAAAAAAATTGACAAATTGAATTATATGAAATGAAAAAGTTCCAGCACAATGAAGAAAACCCTAAACAGAATGACAACCTACAGAATGGCAGAAAATATTTGCAAATGATACTCTGACAAGAGATTAATTTCTAGAATATATAACAACTCAAAAGATCCAATAGCAATAAAGCAAATCATCCAATTAAAAATGAACCAATGATCTGAATAGAAGATTTTCAATAGAAGACATCTAAATTGTCAAAAAGTAGGTGCGGAAAATGCCCAACATTACTTATCATCAAAGCAATACAAATCAAAACCATAATATCATCTCACCACAGATAGAATGGCTGTTTACACAAAGACAAAAGGTAAATAAATGCTGGTGTGCAAGTGGAGAAAGGGCAATTCCATGTGCCGTTGCTGGGAATGACAACTAGTATAGCTATTGTGCAGAGTATTCACGTTCCTCAAAAACTGGAACTAGAACTACCATAGGAGCTAGCAATCACACTACTGATTATGAATTCAAAATAAGTAAAAACAGTATGAAGGATATGTGTGTATTTCTATGTTTATTGCAGCATCTACACACACACACACACACACACACACACACACAAAAGATGAATATCTGAGGTGACAGAGAGGTCAATTACCCTGACCAATTACCTTTGCCACTATATATATGAGTATCACATCGTGATCATTAAACATGCTATATGAATTAGAATGTCATAAGTACAACTAGTATATGACAATTAAAAATGAAATATACTTAAAAATAATTATGGTGCTGAAAATTATAGTAGGTGAAATAAAAAAAATTCATGAGTGGGATTTAATAACAGACTAAACAAAAGAAAATATCAACAAAGTAAATTCAGATCATTGGATTTTTCCAGTCAGGGGAGTGGAAGGAAACCTAAATGAAACATAATGTCAAATACTTAGAAATTTGGAAGATATCATGTATTCAAGGGGATAAACAGAAATGATGTATTATGTAACAACCATTGATATGAAAAATTGTGCTCTATATGTGTAACATGAATTGTAATGTATTCTGCTGTCATATATAACAAATTAGATTAAATAAAAATAATAAAAATAATATATAAGCATAATATAAATGGAAATAATTTGTTCTATCTATAAAATTAAGTGTGGGGGGAGCAGTTACAGCATAGATTTTTAAAATACAATTTAAGGTTTTGTCAATTTATAAAACAGAGTAGGGAAGAAGAGCATGAGAAGAAGATTACCACTAAAAAGGGACGAGAGGTGGGAGGGAATGGGAGGGAGAAGGGGAATTGCATGGAAGATGGAAGGATACCCTCATTGTTCTACAAAATTACATATATGATGGTGTGAGGGGGAAGAAAAAAAAGAGAGAGAAATGTGTCACAGTAGAATAGGTAGCGAGAGGTGATGAGAGGGGAGGGGCAGGGAGGGGAGAGGGGATAGGAAGGGCAGCAGAATACAGCAGACACTAGTATTGCTGTATGTATAAATGTGGCTGTATAACCAATGTGATCCTGCAATCTGTACACATGGAAAAATAAAAATTCATACCCATTTGAATCAAATGTATGATACGTCAAGATCATTGTATTGTCTTGAACAATCAATTAAAAAAATAAATAAATAAAAAGTTTTGTCAATTTAAAATAAACTTATAATTAGAAAATATTTAATGCAAAATCATCACAACAATAAAACATTTGTAGGTTTAACACAAAAGAAAAAGAGAAGGTAATTGAGATATGTTAATATGAAAAACACAAAGTAAGACAGTAAGACAGGAAAAGACATAGAAAAGGATTACAAGACTGTTAGTTTGCTTTCCCAAATTATAACAAACAACTAGAGATAATCAACTTAATAAAAGTTGATTTTGGCTCATGGTTTTGAAAGTTATTGTCCACGATTGGGTGGACCCATTGGCTTAGCCCTCTGCTGGGGAAGATGCATATTATTGTGGAGCCTAGGAGGAGTGAAGCTTCTCACCTCATGTCCAGGAAGCAAAACCAAAGAGAAGGGAAGCACCTGGGGTCCCACAACCCCTTCAAGGGCACAACCCTAGTGATTTGAAGACCTCCTGCTGTGCCCCACTTTTTGAAAGTCCCATGCTTCCTAAAAGTACCAACATGAAGACCAACCCATTAACATATAAACTTGGGGAACATTCATTATCAACCTATTGTATCAATTAACAGAAAATAATGAACAAAAGGCCAGTGGTAAATCCTTCCCTATTAATTATTGCTTTAAGTGTAAATGGGTTAAGCTCTCCAGTCAACAGACACAAAGCAGCTGAGTGGATTTCAAGATAAACATAGTGTGAAGGAAAAGGGATGGGAAGAGATTCCATATTAATCATAACCAAAAGAGCAGGGGTGGCTTTAGTTATTTCAGACAAAATAGAACTTTAAGTTAAAAAGTGTCACAATGAGGCAAAAGAGAACATTATACGATGATTAAAAGGGCAATCCACCAGGAACAAGTATATAACAAATATAAAGTATATAAACCCAAGCATCTTAGAATTTAAAGGAAACATTAGGAATGAGGGAGAAATAGAGAGCAATAAACATGGTAGGAGACTTTAGTGTACTTCTTCAATAATGGAGAGAAGATCAAGAAAAAATGTCAATAAGGGAAGAAAAGAGTTGAATAAAACTGCAGATAAAATGGACCATAGAATGTTCCATTTAACAACAGCAGAATACACATTCTTCTTAATTGCACACACATCTGTCTTCAGAATAGTTCACATGCTGGCTCATAAAGCAAGTCTTATGAAATTAAAAATGACTGAAATCATACCAACTGTCTTTTTTGACCACCATGGAATGAAACTGGAAAAAAAAATCTAGAAATTGTTTTTAAAATGTGGAAATTAAACAACATGCTCTTAAATAAACATTGAGTCAAAGAAGCAATCAAAAAGGAAATTAGAAAATTCTGTGACACAAAAATGAAAACACAAGACTCCACAACTTATGGAATGTACAAAGTCAATACCAAGAATGAAGTTCATAGCAATAAACATTGACTCAGAAAACAACAACAACAACAACAACAACAACAAATGAAAAACAACCAAACCGTATACCTCAAGGAACCCAAAGATGAACAAAATAAGCCCACATTTAGCCAAAGGATAGAAGCACTAAGAATGGAAACAGATAAAACAAGAGCAGAGACAAAACAAAGTTGTCATTTGAAAACATAAAATAATTGACAAACTCTGAGCTACAGCAAGAGCAAAACAAAGACGAGTCAAATAAACAAAGTTAGAAATGAAGAGGAGACTTTATAACTGATGCTGCAGAAATACAAAGGATCTCAAGAGACTATTCTGGGTGAGTACATGGCAACAAATTGGATAGCCTGGAAAAAAGGCAAAAACATTCTTAGAAACAGGGAACCTTCTAGACCAAACCATGAAGAAATAGAGTCTACAATCTACAAATTGCATGGATTTGGATTAGTAATAAAAAATCCCAACAAAGAAAACCCCAGGACCAGACGGTTCTACTGATGGATTCTACAGAATTCATTTAAATGAGCTTTTTCAAAAAAAAAAAAAAAAAAAAAAAAAACCTGAGGAGGAGAAAATACTTCCAAACTCATTTTACAAGGAAAGCATTTACAGTAAGACCAAACCCAGACAAAGACTTCATCAGCAAAGAAAACTAGCACCAAATTTTCAGTAAATATAGATGAAAACATCCTCAACAAAATGTTAGCAAAGCAAATCCAATGGTGCTTTAAAAGGATCACACACCATGAACAAATGAGATTTATACTTAGGCTACAAGATTTTTTCAACCGATGAAGGTCAATTAATGTGATATACTGCATTCATAAGACAAAGTCTCAAACATCAAATGATCATCTAAGCAGATGCAGAAAAAAATATGTTACAAAATTAAACATCCATTCATGATAAAATCTCTCACCAAACTAGAAATAGAAGGAACTTTCCTCAACATAATAAGGCCCCAATATTAAAAGCCTACAGCATCATCTTACTCAAGAGTGAAAAACTGAAATATTTTCTTTAAGATCAGGAAGAAGGCAAGGATTCCCCTGTTGCCACTTCTGTTCAAGATACTGCTATCAACTGTAGTCTGGATAATTAGTTTAAAATAAACAAAGAATAAACAGGAAAACATGAAGAGCAAAAGGAAGATAATGCAAATTTTCAAACTATATGTTAGTATAAGGGTTAATTTCCAAAATATATATAGAACTCCTACAAATTAACAGCAAAACATCAATAATAAAGCAAATAAACAACAACATAACTAATAACCTGAATGAAAAAATGAATTTGAACAGATATTTTCTAAAGATGACACACAAATGACCAATAGGAATGTAAAATTAGTCAGCATCAATAATTATCAGGGGAATGCAATTCACAAAATCATGATGTGATATTACTTATCACTTGCCAGCATGGTTACTGTAATAAAGACAGTGATTTTTGGCAAGGGAGAGCAGAAATTGGGACACTTGCTCATTGTTGGTGGGAATGCAAAATGGTTTATAACTAAAATGATTTAGTATGAAGGTTACTAAGAAAATTAAAATTAGAATTACCATATGATGTAGAAATTCCACTCCTGGGTATTTTTCTAAAAAATTGAAATCAGAATATTAAAAAGATACCAGAAGTTCTATGTTCCTATGTCAATTTTCATAATAGGAAAGATGTGGAAACAAAGCAAATGTACATCAAGACATGAATAGATAAAAAATATAATATATCTATCATGGGATACAATATCACATTATGAAAGAAAATTTTTAACATGTGACATGAATGAATCTTGACTTTATGCTTACTGAAACTACAGAACAAGAAATACGATATACATTTCCACTTAAATAATAGAATCAAAGAGTAGGATGGTGACTAGCAAATGCTGGGTATAAGGGCAAAAGGATTTACTGATCAATGGGTATAAAGTTTCAGTTAAGCAAGATGAATAAACTCTAGAGATCTGCTATAAACGTTGTACCTATCATTAATAGTAATAATTTGAACATTTAAAAAATCATTGAGAATAATCCTTATGTGAAGTATTTTATCATAATAAAATATAACAAAAAGAATTATTCTAAAATTTATATGAAAAGTCAAAATAACGAAAACTTTGGGTAAATGTCAAAGCAATGCCAGGAAGGCTGAATAGAGGAGCCAAGGCTGAGGGTTTTCTCCACCACTTGTCTGTCTGTTTGGCTCTGGTATTCTTGGGGTGCAAGAATTATTTTCAACATAAGAAAATCACTGAATGTGACACAGCACATTAGCAAAGATTTAAAAAATCAAATGATCATCTAAATAGATGCAGAAAGAGTATGACAAAATTAAACACTGCCTCTTCCTTCACAAAGGAGAACTGAAGTTCCAAGTGCATAGCTGAATTTTGAGGTGAGTGACTGTGAGCGAATGCTTCAACTTTAAGTAAAAAAGACTGGGACCTTGTAAGACTCAGACCTGGAATGACAGCATAGAAAGAGGAACAAAAATTGCTGAGAACTGTCATCCTGGTTTCCAGCTAAGAGAAGGAGGAAAGGAGAGCCCTGGCAAACTCCACCAGACTTAATGCCTGCAATCCTCCCAATTGGAAATTTTCAGTCATGGCAGGCTTGTGGTCCAGGTAAGGGAGCAACTTGGCATCTGCGCAGCAACTTTGCTTTGAAAAAAAAAGTTCATATTGTCTTCAGGCAGAGCCCCGTCTGCTGTAGGTCGGCACCATTTTTGAGAAGGGAGCTGTTGTCTATACTAATACTTCTCTCAGGATCAAAACCTGTGCATATCCCCATCTCTGAGGCTCCATGGACATTCCAACACATTAGAACAGAATTAGATTAATTCACAACCCCAGCTTAACCAAGCAGAGGAACTATGTCCCCAGTAGTAGGTGTTTCTGCACAGAGGGGAATAGAGATCGCTACTCTCAAGAGACCAGGGCATTTTTGTCCTTTGGGAAATATGGTGTGGTCAACCATGTGTGGACTCACGGATATGCCAGGAATGAAAGCAGATGCCCATGTGGTTTTCCTTTGTGGGCAGCTGTGTGGGAGATCTTGCCATCACTGTGGCTGAGAGCAGGTGCCACCAAGGGATTGCTGCTAGGTGACAGCTGTCTGGATTCTGGAATGTATGGCTCCTAGATGGTAGAAATTTTGTGTTGCATTTAGTGCTCTATCAGTTAGCACTTAGAAAACATTGCATTATCAGTGTATAGTATATATTTACAGGATTAATTAATAGACATTTATTGTGCAGCTCTGGGATTTTTAATTTAATTCCTTCAGTAGATAATTTTGAGTTTCTTCCTTATCTAGGAGCAAAATTGGTGATAATGACATATATAGATGGTATTATCAGGTTGTGGAAGCTGGATGTTTAAATTATTGCTTATATAAATTAACTTTGGAAAATGTTTAACAATACTTATTCAAACATTCTATCTCTTTCTCTTTCTGCTCTACTGAGACTCCTATTATTTGTTTGTATGCCCATGATATCCCACGTCTTTTCCTTTCTCTCAGAAGACAGTCTCAACAGATGTATCTTCAAATTCACTGATTCTTCTTTTACTAAAATGTGTCACTGATGTCTTGTAGTGAGATTTTTTTTATATTACTCTTATTTTTTTCTTTTCCCCATATTTTTTATTGTTGCCTAATAGTTGTACATAATGATGAGATTTGTTGTTATATATCCATACAGGCACACAATATGACAATATAATTTGGACAATACCACTGTTATTTTCTTTTTCAACTCCAATATTTTTAATAATTAAAAAAAATTCTATCTCCTTGCTGTTAGTCTTCATTTGGTGAGATTTCCTTATACACTCTTTTAATTCTCTCAGCAAGGTTTTCTTTAGCTCTTTGAACATATTTGGAATAGCTGACTTAAGTCTGTGTCTGGTAAATCCAATCTCTCTGACTCCCAGCCTTTCCTGAGGGGCTCTTTTTGTGAACTGGACATGTCATCAGGGCTCTGGCACTTGATGATGTGGCTCAGCCATTACTTCCTGCTTAGATAAAGTCTCAAAATCACTGGAGATGAGAGATGAGGACCTTCTTAGTTCTTTTCTGAGTAGTTATATGGCCCTGCATATGAATTCAAACTTGTAGATTCTCTAGGATGTAGTGGAGAATTTAAAAATTTAGGATGTTTCCAAATTTTCCTATTATGTTTTTGGCCAGGCTGTTACTTACTCCAATGGACAGTAATGCCTTTGTAAGCTTAAATATGATACAAATGCATGGAATACTTTTTTTTACAAATATCCTGGGAAATAAATTTTCTCAGTATGTTGTCTCTGACTTAGTTTCCAGAGAAATAGCTCTCTCTTATTAATGCTCCATAGGGAGTGTCTGGACAATTGTTAAAAAATGGAAATCATCTCAAGATGGGTGGTTTTTGTTTGGTTGTTTGTTTGAGTTCCAGACTAATTTCTCCTCCTCTGGTGGCTGTTAGACTGAAGTTTTTCACAGCTCCTGTAGTTTTGGAGCTGCTTGTTTTCAAGACTGCTTCAGTGGTACAGAGAGGACAAGACAGGACAAGGAAAATCTACCATCAATCTCACTGTTCTACTAAGATATCTCCTGTTTTCTTTTTCCCATGAATAGTCTATGGAATATTGCAAGCTTTTAGTTAATTTCCAGAGCATGGAATGTTGATTTTCAACATTTCTGTCATTGTTCTCAGACAATTTATAAAGACATAAATTTTCAAAGGTCATCACGTTCCTGAAAATGCTTGTGCCTTTGCATATTAATTACACCTTAAAACTAACCCCTGTTTCCCTATGTTTATATAAAGACAGGTTAATTTTCTGTTATATGCACTAGATTAACCATGCAAAAGCACTTGGTTTACAAGTATTAGACAAAAATGAAACAAGTTCTAAGAGCGTATGCTCTTATTTCCATTTGGTATCAGTAATAATTTATTAGTGCCTGGTCCTAAGCTGGAGGGGAAGCAGGAACTACATCTGCTTATGGATGCCAAAATGTCTAGAGGCTCAGGATGGGAAGGTGCAGGGATAACAACTAGACCCATCAAAACTAGACATTTTAAAGGAGGAGTTTAGATCACTCACATGATCATAGGGGACAGGAAACTCCTCACAGTGAGAAAAGTATTTATCTTTTTTGGGGGGAGGGAGGGTTAATTCTTGTCTTTAAATACATTCACCAACTGCATCTCCAGGACACAAAACTTACAGTAAATCAATTAAGGAGTATGCCTGAAAAGTAAATCTTCCTCTAAGTTCAGATTCATTGCCCCTCTTTTAAAAATGTAAACACCAATAATTCTTGATTGTTCCCTTTTGAAAGGTGACACATAGTTATTGATTCCTGATGGGAATGATTTTGCCTATTTCCTTTTAACTTCCTATTTTTCTCTACTCTCTCTCTAAAGTTTGGCACCAAAATAAAGCATTTTAAACATTTGGAAGATCCAGAAAATCTTCCAACAAGCAAAACACACTCAGACATATTTGCAGGACACATGCTAAAAAATCTATTTTGACTTCCCTTCTCAGTCATTCCCTCTCCCTTGTTGGCCAGCTGTGAACCCAGTGTCTCAGACATTCCTCCATAAAAGGGACTTCCACTGCCTCTGTGGCGCTCCTCTTCTTGGACATGCTTATGTCTTGTTTGTCTCTTCATTTCCTTCTGCTTTCCGACCTACTTCTGGATTTGCATTGACATTGCTTATATATCTGAGAACCTCTCTCATCATCTTAAGTTTTCTAGGTTTCTAACCTTTTAAATTTTGTCATAACATCACTTCTTCTTTTAATCGGATGTAGTGGAGAATTTAAAAATTTAGGATGTTTCCAAATTTTCCTATTATGTTTCTCGCCAGGCTGTTACTTACCCCAATGGACAGTAATGCCTCAGGAAGCCTCAATCTGATACAAATGCATGGAATAATTTTTTTTACCAATATCCTGGGAAATAAATTTTAAAAAGAAAATAAGAGAAATGCATGTTAATAAATAAAGTGAGGTCATTCTATTTACATTTATTTTAATATTGAACACACTTGCTCTTCTGCCATTTTATTTTAGTTTTTCTTTGTTTTCTTACATTCCACCTTTTGATGTATTTGGGTAATTTTTAAGTTCTCTCTTTTCGTGTTGAGAAAAGTATAAACCCAGCCATAATCCTCAATGTTTCTCAAATACAATCATGTATTAATTCTTATCTATGATCAATGAGACTCAAAGAACTTTTAATCACTGTAATTGGTAGTCAGTCATGGTTCAGTACAATAAAAGGAGCAACTTCAGGTGTTTCAAATAAAATAGAATTTAATTCTGGGAATGAGATACATTAAATAATGTAGAACTGTGTGGGAGAGCAGAAGGTAATATTGCTCTTCAGAAACTTGCTTTTGCTACCACACAAAACTGTTGATTGACAAAGAAAACTTGAAATCAGAATACCGAAAGCTTTCATTTGTGCAATAATAGCAAGAATTTTGCTTCCTTCTCTTCTGATTCTAAATCATGCTTAGCAGAATTTTGTACCCACAAATACAGATGCAAGAGCATCTTAGAAATGCTGATTTATTTTTCTTGATCTTACAACAGAAATAGGAATAGACTGTGATCTAAGAATTGATCCATTGTCTGCAAGTGAGTGCTAGGCTGAAGATTAGGTCTTTTGATTCCTAACCAACTTCCTTTCCAACATCTATACTGTGGTTTCTTTTGCTTGATTTTCAAGTCACAAGTCACATTATTATAGCCTTGTTTATATTTTTTCTCCATTACCTATCTGGTTTCTGCTCATTTTTTGTCAAAGAGCAAACAAAACTTTAAAAAATGTGGAGCTGCCAGGCTTGTTGGCACATGCCTATAATTCCAGTGACTTGGGAAGTTGAAGCAAGAGGATCATGAGTTCAAGGTCACCTCAGCAAGACCCTAAGCAATTTATTAAGACCCTGGTTGAAAATAAAAAATTAAAATGATTGGGGATGTTGTTTAGTGGTACAGTGCTTCTGGGTTCAATTCCCAGTACAAAAGAAAAAGAAAAAGAAACATCTTAGAATATTCTACAATTACTTAAAAAATAACATGTAGATGAAATTCAGACAGATCACCTTAAAAAGAATTGGCTGACTTTTTGTTTTCCTTCAATTATATTAGAAGATTGACTTCTTAAATAAATTATGTATATATGCAGATATATATGTATGTGTTTATATATGTGTCTCTGTGTACAAATATATGCAGTTTTCTTTAAAGAGAGAGTGAGAGAGGGAGAGAGAGAGAATTTTTAATATTTTTTTATTTTTTAGTTATCGGCGGACACAACATCTTTGTTTGTATGTGGTGCTGAGGATCGAACCCGGGCCGCACGCATGCCAGGCGAGTGTGCTACCGCTTGAGCCACATCCCCAGCCCAAATATATGCAGTTTTATCCCAAGAGAACTTACATTAATTGAGATAGATACCATATTATTTTTCTACATAACCATGTAGTACATTGTCTACATGGTTGTAATGAAACAATATTTCAAAGTATTTTCTATAACAAAAATTACATATTTATGTGACCTATCATTAGATAATGTGTAAGTTAATTTGAAGAATATAAACATCCTGAATCATAAGCTAGATTACTATTTTAAAATTAGCAATATAATTTGCTAAAGTTTTATTTCTATTTTAAGGAGAAGGGTAGTCATTTTTGTGAGAATTTTTTTTTTCTAATTTTAAACGTATGCTCAAATCTCTGAAGGATAATTTATTTGCATGGCATTTTGTTACCTTCTAACTCCAATTGGAAACTCTTTTTGGTGTCAGAACACTGCTTGCAAAAACTTTATTCATCTATAATACCTATTTTAAAATTTTGGTTTCTTTTCTACTTTTACCGGGGATTGAAACCAGGGGTGCTTAAGCATGGAACCTCATCCCCAGGCCCTTTTTGTATATTTTACTTTAAGACTGGGTCTTACTGAATTGATAAGTGCCTTGCTATGTTGCTGAGGCAGGCCTTGAACTTGAGTTCCTCTTGCCTCAGCCTCCAGAGCTGCTGGGATCACAGGCGTGTGCCACTGTGGCTGACTCTTTTCTACTTTGTCCTAGGATCTCTTCATTGCAAGTATATTTAAGAGATGTAGATTTTGTGTCAAATCAGATTTTTAATAGAACAAGTCACAAAATGGAAATGAAATGTGATTTAATATCCCAAGAGATACAGATGCTCCCTGACTTAATGATTGTTTAACTTGAAAATATTACCTCTCTTGCTTCCTGACTCATGAGGTGAGCAGTTGTCTCTGCAATGGTGTTCCCATCATTGTCATCTGACACGCCCACTGAAGCCCAAAGTCATCAATCTACCTGGTATTAGACCGCAACCTCCAAAGCTATAAGCCAAAATAAACCTACTTATAAGTTAATTATCTCAGGTATTTCATCAGGACAGAAAGCTTCCTGACACAGGGTTGACTAGCATTTATGGCTGACTTTGTATTCGTGAAATATTGAGGGCACACGTCTTGAGGTTTGCCTGCCAGTCATTGGCTTTTATAGCCCAAGCTCATGCTTTCTTTGTCATCATAGCACTTTCAAAATCTTGGTAGCCTTCAGAAACATTTGCTTCTAATTAATTCATGGTATCTGTGATCATAGTCCCAACTTTTCTCTAGCCACAGTTCTTACTTCCATCTTCTAATTTTGCTTTCTTTCCCTCATGTCTGTTTCTTCAAACTTTCTCCAAGGCTGTTGTCTTAAGATAATTTTAGACAATAAACTTGGTGTGAGAATAAAAGGAAATTTTGTGTGGACTTCAACAGCCACTGACTTTTCCAGCCTTGCTACTTGTTAGCTAGTCGTATAGGATCAAATCCTGTTCTTGAAATACTTTGCTAAAAGAAACACATAAAGACCATTCATGCTGATGTTGGTTGGCTCCTTCCAACAATTTTCTTAGAACCACTGTATTATATCATTTTCCTTCTAACCTATCTCAGGAAACAGCTTAACTAAATACTTTGATACTATCTAGTGTGGCTTCCCAACTTCCCAGCCTACATCCTCTATTTCCCCATTGCTAAGTCCATGCTGGGTATTTTAGTTTTTTTTCTAAGTAATAATGTTTCATTTTGAAACCAGTCTTGAAAATCAGGATTGGGTCCCTGTTCCCTCTGTATTGTATGAACACTGGAGAAATGCTGAGGCAAGAGCAAAAAGTTGTATTTACAGGTTAGATGAGAGAGAGAGAGAGAGACAGAGAGAGAGAGAGAGAGAGAGAGAGAGAGAGAGCGAGAGAGAGAGAGATGGGGGGAAGGGAGGGGAGAGACGTACTCCTCTGGAGAGGAGGGGGTCCAGAGCTGGTGCCAGTGTGAGTGAGGATGTATTACCCCTTTCATAGATTTTAGGCTTCCTTTTTTCTCATGCCCCTTCTTCCCATCCTGCCTATGTGGTGACCAAAAGGGCAGGAAGAGAGCTGTTCAGGGAGCACTTCTCCCTATTTTCTACATCTGCCCAAAAAAGGCAAGAAAGGAGCTGTCCAGGGGGTACTCATTATCAACTCCTTGCTGGAAGGACAATTTCCTGGAGGCAGGTGACTTTTGACAACAGGTGAGGAGGAGGGAGAGGGAAGTAGTTTGAAGGTATACCCATTTCATTTCCTTTGGAACTAGTCCCATCTTTCCAACCCAACCGGAGATCACCTGTCTACACTGACTGCCTGTCTTTTGTTCTTACATCAATTTCAAGGTTTCAATTTCTGTATTATTAGGGGTAGGCTAAGCTGTGAGGAAACACACATGCAAATGTATAATATCTCAACACAAGAGAAGATTAATTTCTCCTTCATGTTAATAAACCAAGGTGGACATTTTTGATTACTATGGAGTCCTTCTCTTTATTGTGTTCCAGAGACCTAAGCTTCTTCATCTTTTGTCATCACCTGGGGACATAAACACTTTTATCTATGTCGTGGAAGGAGGAAGACACTATGGAGGATACACAACATTCTTATTACTTTGCTTAGAAAGTGGAACATAGCATTTCTCATTCTGCTGATATGAACTAGCCACAGGTAAAAGCCATCGGCAATGTGCGTGGTCTTGGTTGTGGAGCTGGTTCCATTAAGTAGCTAGAGCAGAGTCAATGAAAATGGGGGGAAAAAAAGAATTGATGGACAGCCAGGTATCTTGGCCTTATTAAATAATTAATATTCAATGTGACTTTATATATTTCAAAGCACTTAAAATATACCATTGTATTATGTGAATATACTGACAATTTTGTAATAGAAAGAAAATTGATTTTCAGAATGATTAGTGACTTTACCAAGACTCTTTCCAAAGTTTATGCTCTTCTTGAAAAATTGGTTAGGAAAAAACAGACAAAAGAATGATTATGTTTAATATGATACAAACTTTAAATTGATATCTTCACATGATCTAGTAAATGTTGAATGAATTTTTGATCCGTAACATGTAGTCACAAATCTCAGACTATTTTATATTTGTTCTTAACAATAATATAGTCATAAAACTAATATAATTAGTAAATTATTTCATAACTTTAAAATTGATCAACTACAACTACTTTCCTCTTGAGTAAAAGTTTTAAGAATTATTGTTGTGTGAGTGGGACCTCACATCTCATATTTCAATACTGGATATATTTAGAGGTTTACTTAAGACTTCAGAATCAATTTCCTATTTTCCCTAATGCATCATGTATATTAGGAAATTGACTCAGATTAAAGAGGTATTTATTCTCTTATTTTTTGAAAATCGTTGAGAAACTGCTTGGAAGAAACCCCTGAACTAACTGTTCTAGTGCTGAAAGGATGTAGAAAGGAAAGTCAATGAAGATAAATTTTCCTTTACTTTGTGCTTTTGAAAAATCAAATAAATATAATCAGTATTATGGAGAGAATTTTCTTTTCTCTCTCTCCCTTGGCCACATCTATATACAGACCCAAATCTATAAGATAGTTACAGAATCATGACATTTAAAGTTGGACAGGAACCTTGAGACCATCTCATTTATTCTCTCCTTGAATCTCAGTTCAACTTATTTCTATAGTTTAAAGAAATTAAATAATAGCACACACACACTCCTTTTTCCTTTCCTAGATTATGCAATTTGAACTTATTTTTTTGAGAAAATTATTTTTGGTAATAATTGTCTTTGTTGGAAAGACAAGAAATATCCCAATAGTCTGCTTTGGACAACACTATTCTATTTGGCTCTTTATTTTTAGTGGATCAGGTCTTATTAATTTCTTGGAACTTCTTAGATTTTTATTTTGTAAATGCTCTGATATATCCTTTAATGATAAGAGAATTATATATTTTTTTAAATATTTATTTTTTAGTTATAGTTGGACATAAAACATTTATTTATTTATTTATTTATTTATTTATTTTTATGTGGTGCTGAGGGTCAAACCCAGGGCCTCAAATGTGCTTAGGCGAGAACTCTCCCACTGAGCCACAACCCTAGCCCTGAGAATTAGATTTTCTAACTTATAGAAGCAATTAATAAACTGAAGAGGGAAATTGATTTTGGTGACATGATGTCTCAATGATTAACGGTTTACTAAATAAAGAATGAAGAAATATTTAGCACTTTCTTTGCATAATCTTGTTGACATAATCATATTTATAATTACTGTCATAAATTATCCCTTTTAGAATAAAACTTGGTATTTGTAAAAATTATAATTCTTCAATGAATAATTCTGACTACTTTAGACTAACATAACTTTGCTTAAATTATTTTGGGTTTGTCTAATTGAACATATTGGACTTGGCACATAGTTAATTAAAAAACTCTGTGTAATGGTGTATTTGTTAGCTTGCTTGTTTTCTGTACTCAGTAAAATTGATCTCAGATTTTTAATATCAAAGATTCTTTTCATTTGGCCATCTGTCATAATATATGATTATAGATAAGTTCTATTTGATGAGTTCTGACTTTTATTAGAGATTTACTATTCTAGCATTTTTCTTCGATGACTTTCAGAGATGAAACTTATTCAAGTTATGCAACCACAGAGCAGCCTCTAAATTGGGATTTGTGGCTCCCTCTCTGAAGTATGGTCTAGACAATAGCAAATTCCACTGTTCTGCACAGGCTGCATATAATAAATTGCCAACTTGAACACTGCCTTAGCTGAAACATTGCATTTCATATTTCAATGCTGCATTCCATTTGATTATACTAAATGTTGGATATAGAAGTAGAATTCTGGTGTCTTGATTCCATGAGCTAGCCATGAGGTTGTGCTGCTTGGATACAACCCAAAGGACCTTGAAGCCTGCCCAGAACATTGAACACCAACTCCTTGACTGCAAGCAGTAGACTGTGGATGTTTCTTTCCTGTTTGTTCCATGTTAAACACCAAAATGAAAAGCCCAGTATGCAATGAGTCACATTCTTTCAGTGTATTGGTTACATCCTAGAAGCTAGCTTGGTCATCTTGTAAATGCTATAAGTCACTAAGTTTACTAAAGAAGCTATTTATTGAAAGGTGTGGCTTCTAAAATTATATACTTTTACCAGGAGGTTTTTGGCAAAGATAAATAATGTAATTGCTTTCTATCAGCTTAAGTATGAAAATATGATTCTATTCATGATTCATTAACTCAACAAAGATACCTCTTATTTACATGGCCTCACTCTCAACATTGCTAAGAATATAAAGAACTGGGCCT
Source organism: Marmota marmota marmota (assembly GCF_001458135.2). Taxonomy (NCBI): domain Eukaryota; kingdom Metazoa; phylum Chordata; class Mammalia; order Rodentia; family Sciuridae; genus Marmota; species Marmota marmota. The sequence goes on along the minus strand of NW_025999968.1, from coordinate 48,936,177 downwards.
GGGTTATAACCCTTCTCTTAAATAATTGCAATGTAGATAAAGTAACCAGATATGTATGTATTTGCCTGTTGATGGCAATGCATGACAATAACGTCTCCAAAGTGTTGAAAAATAGAATATCATCAAGTATCCAAGCTAGGACAAATTGGAATTGAGTAGAGGGAAAATGTCACTGTATCTGTCCTGAATTAATTTTATGGAGAAAATGGGGCTGACTCCAACCCATAAAGAATAAAAAGCAAATTGTTGGAAAAAATAAAGTGGGCAAAACAAAGTGAGAAAATTGATGACTTTGGGGAAAATGAACAGTTATTCTGACAATAGCATAGTATATGTGCATATAAATTATGATTCCTATTGGAATTGGTGATAAAATAATTAGCTACATATTGGTATCTGCTTTACAGCTTTGTAGCATGCAAGATTAATAAAATAGAGGATTTCAAAACATCGTGGAAATTGTCATGATAGATATTAATGATTCAATTGATTCCTCACTCATTCAGTACTTTAGTGATTCATTTAATGAATTTATAATATGCCTTAATGATACTGAAACTGTATTCACCTGAAGAAGGAATAAGATGTAAATAGCTCTAATTCTGTTACTCTTTGGAGCCTATCTCTCTAATACACAACGAATGATAAATAAATTGATAAATAGTAAATAATTAAATAAGATGATGTTAAAAATTAGGGAATCTTAGCGAAGTCATCCAGAGTAGGTCAGGAAGTAAAGGGAGAACAAGATACAGTCTCTAAAGATCAGAGAATCCTTTTGAACAATGCTATAGTTAAGTGGTTCTCAAGGATAAGACATGAGAAAATGCTATTTTCTGGGCAGAGAAAAATAGCATATGAAGAGCCTGAGGAAAATTGTGTTATTTCATGGCCAGTGTAGTGGAGTGGAAGAAATGTAGCTAGATAAGGAAGGCCAGATAATGAAATATTCAGTGATATTGCCTGCTTATTTAATATCAATAATAATCTATTATATATATGATTTAAGTAGAGCACAACAATATCCAGCATTTCTAAATTGTGAGTTACTTGGCTTTTAGAATTTCACATGAAATATCAGGGGTTAGTATTTTTTTTCCTGCAGTTTCTACCACTCACTGTACTGGAAATCAATGAGTGCAGATGTGGAAAATTAGAGTATTAGGGCTGTGCAAGGTATAATCAGTTCTGGGAGGCTCAGCTGAGTCTGGGGACTCTGAAGTTGTAGAGTGGGAATTCTCAAGTGCTTGGGCAAGCAAGGAGTTATACAGGTTTCCAAGAAAGAAAGCTATTCCTCCTTTAGAAATTGTTTTACAAACTAGAATACTATTTGTAACAGAAAGATTTATTTCCTTGCTAAGCCAGCAAAAATAATTGAGTATTAAAAACCACAAGTGGAATGAGAATTAAAACAAAAAGGTAATTGATCATAATTTTTATGAAAAACTTTTTTGATAATGCAATTTTTTAATCCCAATGCTTAATCTTATCAAATATCCTCTAAGAATGTGAAATTTATTTTATATTAAGCATAGAATTTTAGAGAAATAATATTTTAGCTAATGATAGCTTTGAGTGGAAAAAATAAGGACCCTTATTCATGCTTTAGAATAAATAAGGTAGAGACCCAAGAATTTTGAACTAGGTAGGAGAAAGAATGAAGTTGAATCCTATTTAAATGTTCTTGTCTTAGTTTTCCCATCTGCAAAATGGGGCCACTAGTAAATAATTCAATTCCCTCTCATACTGTGAAATACTGAATCCTAGGACAGGAGTTGATATTTTAATATTGCTTTTTAAAAATAACATATAACTTTTAAAAGATCATTAATGTCATAAACTATAGGAAGCAATATCTTTTTATTTTTTAATTGCTTTCTGCATGCTGGATTGAATCCAGAAATTTCTGATTGCTAGTGAAGTACTCTATCCCTGAGCCACATTCCCAGCCAATTTTTTAGATAAAGCTTGCTAAATTGCTGAGGCTAGTCTTGAACTTTCAGTCCTCTTGCCTCTGCCTCCCAGGAAGCTAGGATATAAGGCATGTACCACAGCTCCCAGCAGCAGTGCATTATTATAACCAAGGTTTTTGATAAAGTACACACTTATTACAATTTATCCAAAGAATAATTTTAAATGACTTGTGTACTTAAATTAGAACTCATGATTAAGCAAGTTGTTATTATATTTTTTTCTTTTTGATTTTCACAACAAATATTAAACAACTGAAATCACCTATGGTCAGAGTGAGTACAGGAGACCATTATTGGAAGTGAGATTTCAATAATACAGAAGTGCCTTCATGGGTGATACCAATAGAAAGTGAGAAAGCTTACCCCACAGAAGGTGGGACACATAGGCTCTATATCCTTTTCAGGCCAGGGTCAGTCCTCATGTCGATGAGGAGAATTGGCTCAAAACTTGTGTACAGAGGTTAAATTTTTGTGTGTCCTGTATCCTACACAATCCTATCCAAGAGTAAGACAGGATATCTGAAGTGGATTCTCTAGACCAACTGTACCTGAAGTAATGTCCCTATGAAACATCTAACAGTTTGGGCTGCTATAATCAATTTCATAGACTGGCTGGCTTAAACCATAGACACATTTTCCTACAGTTCTGGAGGATGTAAGACTGAGATCTGAGTGCCAACATGGTCATGTTCTGGAGTGGGGGAGTGGAGAGAAAGAGAGGGAAAGAGAGAGAAAATAAAGAAGAAAAAAGGAAGGAAGGAAGGAAGGAAGGAAGGAAGGAAGGAAGGAAGGAAGGAAGGAAGGAAGGAAAGGGGGTGATCTTTTTCTCTTCTTCAGGCCCTATGCTTATGACTTAAATTAGCCTTAATTACCTCCCTGGGGCCCTATCTCTAGACACCGTCACACTGGAGTTTGGGCTTCCATATATAAATTTGAGGAAGGAGGGAGGCATGATTCAGTCCACAGAAGGCTTAGTATGTGACTAGTGTGGATACCTCTTGGGGAGTCCATATGTGCTTATTATATATTGCAGTCCTACCATAGCCTATTGTCATATTTATTTGTAGCAGTTTCAAAGGTGCATAGATATCCTTGAGTCAGTCTCTTGCCTTCCCTTCTGAGGATTATTAAGATGAACACCCAGCATTCACTCACAGAATATGTTTTTTCGCCCCTGAGAATAATCACTGAATTTTTCATCTAAAATATCTTAGAGTTCCATATAAAACAAGAACACTAAAAGTAGCATGGGTAGAAAGGATTCATTATAGAAATTAAAATTTAAAAACACACAAGAAGGCAAAGTCTAGGTAAGGGAGGTAGGATTTCACCAAAGTTGTTAACCATGGCATCCTACTGGCTGGGAAGGTCAAAGATTACAGAAGAGTTTTAGAACATTTATATGTCTGGTCAATGAATTAGCACTTTAAATTAAAAGGTGGGGCATGAAAAGAGATCCGTTGGCTACCACATTGGTAGATATTGGTGGTTGGCTTTGGGCTGAAATAGTAGAAAGATGAGCTGAAATTATAACCCCATGTACAACTCTGGTTGCTGTCTCCCAACCTGTACTCCCTTCATAACCTTCCAAAATCTATGGCTTTTCCACTCAAACAAGTTCTTTTACCTAACTCAAATTCAGAACAACATAGGAAAGAGGATCTTGGAATTTGTGGTTATCCGTCTTAACTTGAATTTACATGAAATGCAGCATACCCATTTGTTCTCATTAAAAGCACATGTGTGGATTATGATGTGAGTATTGAAAATATGAAAGTACATAGCTGTTATGAATGAATCTTGTAAGAACATTTCTAAGACCCAGTAAGATCTTAAGAAACAGAAATGGGCAACATGGCAAAACCTTAGCAAGCTCAAATAGGATGACACTCAACATAAATTCTTAGATTTGGTCAGTTGAAGCCATTAGTGACCTCTGAAAGACTTGTTTCATTAGAGTAAGAAGAAAATTTGATGGGGAGTAAATTAGAAGTAAAGAAATAGAAATACATGGTCTACATGTGCACATCAACAAGTCCATATAATATGTATATAAAGTTGCAATACAACTTCATAAGCTTGGAGATTATTTTCTGTTTGGTTTATGATTGTAATTGTAGCAACCAGATTTAGGAACTATTAAGGGTTTAAGATTTTACCAATCACAAGTTAGCAAGGGGGCTTGCTATCGTTGGCTGGATGCTAGAAGAAAACCAGTGGCTCCTGGGTCAGTGACAAGGAAATTTACTCCTTGTAGAGCAGCAGGCAGCATGAGCTTCATATTTACCTTGACTCCTTTTCCTCCTTCCTCCAAATCTCAAGGTGGCCATTTAGAAATGAGCCATGTTTCTTTTCCTTTCACTGGTTTTAATTTATATCCTTGGCTTGCAATAAACATGACTGTGTGAGTCTTTCTAGTGAATTGTGGAACCCAATGGTCTTCTTGGTGACCTTTGAACTTGAAATGAGAGTGGCCCTGGGATACCTCAAACTTGCAGATGTTGCCCAAAGTGGGATAAGTCTCATGGAGACTGTACCCTCACATAACTATGCATTTTTGTATAATTCTGAAGTTCTTAACTCTTTGAGTTGTGATTATCAACATCATATCGGTTTGATATAATACAGAAAGTGCCAAATTTTTAAAATCATAGTCCTACTACCAATGTAGAAATGTTTTATTTTTTTATGGTCTTTAAAAAAATGTGTATTTTTTTTTTTACCAAAGTGGAAGAGGTAGATATGGTAGGTTTTATTTGGTTAGTATTCTTTTACATCTTTTCTCTTCACATGTAAAAGACACACATTCTTTGACAACTGAAAGAGCCAAAAATCTTGATTAGTAATGTTCTCAATCAAGGATCATAATCTTAGGATGATGTGCTATCATCTCCATCAGATTTAATCACATGCCTTAATCATATTTTTTCGGCAGAATTACTGTTTATATTATTTATCTGTTGCTGTGCAACAAATTACTCCAATACTTAGTAGTTTAAAATAAAACACATTTGTTTTTTTCCTCAGTCAGAGGTATGGGTATGACTTCCCTCAAAAACTGCAATCAAGTTGTCAGCTGGGCTAGAGTCTCATCTCAAGACGCTTGGGGGAAGGAATTACTTAGCCCAGGCACATGGTCATTGGCAGGATTCAGCTCCTTGTGGGATATTGAACTGGAAGTCTCATTTCCTTGCTATATGAACCTCTCTGACATGTCTCCAACATTGGCTCACAAAGTCAATAAAAGAGTGTGACAGTATGCTAGTATCTCATCTTTTACCACCTAGTTGCTGACGTGTAACCCCACATTTGCTCTGTTTTATTTATTTATTTTTTTAGAAGCAAGTAAGTAGGCTTAGTCCACATTGAGGAGACTACACAGAGATGTAAATATAAGAAGCCAGTGATCATTGTGAACCATTATGAAGTCTACCTGACATACTGATTTTTTTTTTTTTTTTGTCATTAGCTATAGCCTTAGCACATGGCTTCAACTTGCTACAGTCTGGGAAATGCCATCTTGATTATGGTCTGCCATGTGCATGGCTAAAATGTGAGAGGGTTTGTTTTTTAAGAAAGGAACAAAATTGTGGATGACTGGCAGTCTCTGCAGCAATGGCCTTGGCAGTTTATTTCCATTTTCTGGCTTATTTGATATTGATTAAAATAGGAAAAGAATATCTCCTCACAGGAAATGGAAAGTACTGAGTGCATGGTAGGTACTTCATAACATGAGTTTTTCCCCCCTTACTCCTCTCTCACTGCTGACCTGAGTCAGCCTTCCATCAAAATGGGAATTCACTTTCCAACATCTCTGAAAATAGGCAGTCTTTGGGATAATAACTCCAATCATACAAAGACTAATGTTTTCTAAAGTTATTTCATCCTCTAAAATATCCTATATTTGGAAGATGTGACTGTGTATTGAGCATAAATTAATTTCCTGTAACCAATTGATTTTTTTCTATTTTTACTCAATTTATAATTATGTCTTACTTACAAGCATGTGTCCATATTATTACATAAATAATTATTTTTTTATATTTTTTAAAGTTTGAATTTCATGTTTATTTATAAACGCAATGCCATGAAATTATGAGATGAATTGTAATTACATTTTAAAATTAGCTAGTCTTGGAGGTCTCTGCTTTTGTTTATTGTAAGCTTTTATCTGCTCTCTTCCTTTGTTTTTCACTCATTCCTCTCTGCAAAGTGTGATTGTTTCCATGGTTTTATACAAAATCCCTTGTAATCATGGCTCTTCTTGTTCCTCAAATTTGTTGCAGCAAAGGGTTGATGTAGGAATGAGCCACAGATCCTTCAATAAACAGAGCTTTCAGGCTCCAGGACACAAAACTAGTCCTTTCTTTGTTGCCCATTTCTTTTTTTTTAAATTTTTTTTATTATTAGTTGTTCAAAACATTACAAAGCTCTTGACATATCATATTTCATACATTTGATTCAAGCGGATTATGTTGCCCATTCTTAAGCAAACTCTCCTGCTCTAAACATTGCAAAACAGCCTCTCTAGAATACATCTTCTTCCTTCTTTTCTCTTCAGAGATTTTCCTCTATTCCTGAGAACTACAAGCCAGCCCCACCCCTGTTGTCTCTCATCAACTTTTTGGTAGTCTCAATGTTCTGTTTCAAGGACAAAACTGTCCTGGATGGTCAATAGATGACTTGGAACTTTGAAAGGCAATCATGAAGCTTGTCTAATTAACGTGCTCCTTAATTACCTAACAAAACCAACTTTCTCCTCTTCCCTGAACTTTCCTACCCTACTTTGTATTTCTTCAACTAGGACCTCCTTCCCCATCCTTGGACCTGCATTTTTGACTACAAATAAACTCTACAACATCCTTGACTTTTCTGAAAATACTCTTCTAATTCCTTTAGCTAAATGGAACCCAAGATGTCCCCAAGGATACTGTTACCTCTTTATCCTGTTCTGAGAAGGTGTTCATTCTTATAAACAGTACAAACCAAGGGGTGTAAAGTAAGGTGGTCCCCATTCTCCTGACTCCCTTCTTCTTCTTCCACAATGTCATTCCTTCACACTGAATCCAATCTCCGCTCTTTGTAGCTATCATCTACTAACTTTCCTGTATACCTCCTTATAGTCATGGAGGTTTGAGAACCAGCTTCTTACAGACTTGATTTTGATACTTATGTGTGCCAAATCTTAAGGGATTTTGATAAGTAAATATCTAACCCAAGTAATATGATTTCTAGGCTTATTCTTCATCTCCATATGACCTTTAGTCCACTTCATTTCAGTTACCCCATATAGTAAATAATGCTCTATTATTTAAGCAATATTTCAAATTTCTTTAAAATTTGAAATGCAGAATCACAGAGAGAGAAAACGAAGCAGATCAGTGTTCACTCTGGCCTTTCTTCAACTGGCCTTACAAACCTGCATTCCCATTATGTCCCTATGATCTGATCCACATTTGCTGCTGAAGCTCTGGTGGTACTCAGAGTGATTTTCCATAACTCAGTTCCTCATTCTTTATTGACACATGTTCCATATTTCTACAGAATCACGTCAGAAGGTGTTTTATCCCCTCCCTAGATTAATAAAAATCAGCAGGGAGAATAAACCAGAATGTCAATTGTCACTCAATCTTTCAGGTAAATGACAAGTTGACTTTCTATTTATTTTCCTAGAGATCTGTGATACAATTTTAGGAAGACTAAAATTTCAGGAGACTTCAAAAAGCCTATAAGAAACTGAGAGAAAATAAACACATTGCAATGAGGCATTTTGTTCAATTTGGGGGAGTCTCTTTGTCTCCAAAGCTTTGGTTTATAGTCATAAAAACTCATGCCATAAAACTTTCAAAACCAAGATTTTGTTTACATAATGTCTTTAAATTTTTTTGTTTTAATTAATTATACATGGTAGTAGAATGCATGTATGCATTTGGTTATTTGAAAAAATAAATAAAATAGATAAACTCCTAGCCATGCTGATGAAGAGAAAACTCAAATTACTAAAATACAAGATGAAGAAGGAAATATCACAATGGAAATGTCTGAAATACAGAAGATAGCTGGAAAATATTTTAAAATTTTATATTCCATAATGTTTTTTTTTTTAAAGATTTTGCTTGGATTTCATTGACACACAATTATATATATGTATGGGGTACAGGTTTTTGATGTTTCACAGAATGAATACATTGTACCACGATCAAATCAGGGTGATTTGCATATTTATCACCACCAACATGTATGTTTTATTTGTTGATAACAGGAGGTTGACAATTCAGATTGGTTTATGGTTTAATTTATATTTTCCTGTATACTGTATACTTTTAAAGTGATTTTTTGGGGGGGAGGGAGATCTATGAAGTATGAACAGTATTTACTGTGTTGCTAAATGAGTCTGAAATAGGAAGAGTCTCTGACTCAAATAATGACAGTATATGAAATGTCCAGAAGAAGGAGAACCTTAATATAATTCACATTCCATCACTTGCCAAATTAAGAAAAATTGTAGTTTCCACAGGACTTTTTCTTCTTTGTTTGCACAACATTTTACCTTCTGGAAGACAGGGAGAATGGTAAGAGCTCTTTTATTACCAAGTTTTTTTTTTTCCATGAACTATTTAAAAATCACTGCACTAGGTCTAGGGTGTAGCTCAGGGATAGAGCACAGGCTTAGTATGTATAAGGCTTTGGTTTCAGTCCTCAGCACATGTACACATGTGCACACATACACATGCACACACACACACACACACACTCACACATGCAAATCTAGCATTGTGCTGATTTAGGGATTAACTTACATGTTATAGAGCAGAGCGTAGTGATTATGAGATGCCACACAGATTACAGAAAATAGAATGAAATAAGCTCTATTCATGTTCCAATTCTATCACTTAGTAAGTGGGTGACTCAGTAATTCAGCCTTTTTCAATTTCTTCTCTGATGTATTCGTACTTTAGTGTTCATACTTTAGTATTCATGCTTACTGACATCCTGAAGCCTTTGTCTAATTGGAAAGGCAATTTTAATACGTATGAAGCAAATAGGCAGGGAGAGCCAATTCAGTTCAGAGAATGATGATCAAGTTACACAGAAAGAAATTCCTGAAATATGTCCTATAATTATTTATAATTCAAGCCAAACTTAAATATGAATCTGATCATTAATACCTATGTGGTTCTTGTAGGTATGATTAGCTTATGGCTAAATTAGTAAAGGTGAATGGTTCTATTGTAGTATATTGGTACAGACCTATGAAGTATACTGTACATTATTTAGAATTTGAGTCAATTTCAGAATAAGCAACTGCATCTGCAGAGTAATATAAGTGAACATTCCCTATTATGAAACGAAATAGAAAACAAGAAAATATGATTGGATATCATTTAATTTCCTCCTAAGTCACCATAGAAAAAATTCTTCAAGTTCTTCTAAAAATGGGGAAATGAATAAACATATTTCTTCCATTTAATGATTCTTGGCCCAAATGGACAAATGTTTTTGAGTATCAATTCAAAACTCAGTTTCTGCCAACTATTGGCAATTGCATGCTGTAAAATGAGATTAGTGGTCAGAAGAAGGATTCCAAGTCTCACTTGTTGAACTAAAAGTCAGACTATGTCTGTAAAGTGAAACAAACACTACCTTGGAATAACAAACTGTCTGGTATACTACACCATCTTAAAATCACATTGGAATATTTTATAAACCTTTAATCTGGTATCAGTCGTGTTGTTTGAAGTGGCCTCCAATTTAATATTGAATGGAAATGGTTATTTGGTAACAATGCGTTAATTCCTGGAAAAAATGATGATTTGTCAATCAAACCTTTTGATATTGCTTTTTAATATGATAATAATTAACATCTTAGCACTGTGACTGGCACAGAGTAAGTTCTCAAGGAATGTTAGCTATAGCACTACTGTCACCATGGGGCCAGGAAAGAAGAGCAATTATCACAATTCTGCATGCTAGGATAGTTCACAGATTTCTTTTCCTAAACCTGCAGTGAGTTTGTGGTACAAAAGAAGGCTGTGAAAAATCAGTTCAGACTAAGATCAGTTCATCTTAAGCAGACAATGATATTAGCTACAATTCTAACCTTTTAAAAGTCAAATTTTACACTGTTTACTTACTTTAAAGCTAGGAATGTGAGGGAAGGAGAGAGAGAATATTTAAGAGATTGAAATAGCCAAGAGATCTGGTAAATGATCAATTCTTTTTCTTTCTTTTAAATAATTTCAGACTGGTTATATAATGAATTAAATTCATATAGCCATGATAAAACACATTCTTTTCTCTTGTGTTTATGTCAGTATTATATGGAACCAAATAAGTTACTAAGAAAGTTTGTTTTTTAACCATCTGATACTTCAGTTTTATGATGTGGAAAAATATGTTTTATAGGGAAGAAAAATATGTGCCCTTCCTAAATGATGACATTCCACTGAAACAGAACCATGAGAAATAACAACCCATTTCTTTGCAAATTAGAACTTACATTCATGCTGTTAATAATCTCATTCTTTGTGTAATTAACTGGGTAATTATTAATTCACAAGCAGTATCTTACAAATTATTTTTATATTAACCAGAGTTGGAGTATCAGTTTCCTAGGGCTGTTATAACAAAAGAAAACAAACAATGTCATAAACAATTGAAACTTATTGTCAAATAGTTCAAGATCAAATACATTGTCTTATAAGTCCAAGACTAAAGTGTCAGCAGGGTTGGATCCTTCTGAGAGCTTCTCAAAACTCTCTCCTGGTGTCATCCAGCAATCCTTGGCAATCCTCGGCTTGTAGTAGATGTATCCTCTAATTTCTGCCCCCATCTTTACATTAATTTTTCATTGTGTTTCTGTGTCTTAGCAGGGTCATCTTCTTAGTAAGGACATCATTAATAGTGGATTAAGAACTGATTTTCCCCTAGTATGACCTCATCTTTTTTATTTATATTTTTCTATATTTTATTGGTGCATATTGGTGGTACATGATGGTGGATTTGTTGTTACATACTCATACATGTACAAAATATAACAATATAATTTTTCTAATATCACTCCCTAGCACTTTCATGACCTCAACTTAATTTAACAAATCACATTTACAATGACCTTATTTCCAAAAAAGGTGAAATTTTGAGGTGCCTGGTATTAGGATTCTAATGTGTGTGTATGTGTGTGTGTGTGTGTAAGTGTTTGTGTGTGTGTGTGTGAGAGAGAGAGAGAGAGAAAGAGAGTGGGGGGGCAGAGAAAGTGTATGGTATTTTATATACACGCATATTATATAATATATGTGTATGTATATACACATAACCCCTATATATACACATATATATTATATATTATACAATATATATTATGTGATATAATATATATTATTATATATAACATAATATGATATTTCATATATTACATATTATTATATATAACATAATTTATGTGAATTAATAATTACCCAGTTAATTACACAAAGAATGAGATTATTAACAGCATGAATGTAAGTTCTAATTTGCAAAGAAATAGGTTGTTATTCCTCATGGTTCTATTTCATTAGAATGTCATCATTTAGGAAAGGCACATATTTTTCATCCCTATAAAACATATTTTTCTACATCATAAAACTGATGTATCAGATGGTCAAAAAACAAACTTTCTATTTCTATTATATTATGTTATATATAAATATGTATTCTATACTATATTATATAACATAATACATGCGTTTATGTATAGTATATATATAAATTATGTGTGTATATATAGAGTATATGTGTATGTATAAATAAATAAATATATTTGGTAAGGATTGTTCGTTGTGTGTGGGAGGATACAACTCACAGGTTCAATCTGTAACAGTTGTAATTTTACTTTATTTATTTATTTCCATCTTTGTCTTCTTTCATGGAGAAAAAGAGAACATTTTGTTCCTATAGATGATGAAGTTTTGAAACTTGGTGTCTTTAGGAGAAATAGGAAGCACAGAGACCTACAGCCTACTTTAGGATATGTGTTCCCAGATTGGGTATCAGAGAAAACAGAGTAGGGACAAAGTATAGCATACATAACCCCTAAAATGAGATGGAATACAACGGAGAGCTTGTGGGAAACCACTAGTGTCATTGTTAACCAGGGCCCAGTGTGGAGGGCCAGGTTGAGGAGGAGTGGAGGTTTGAAAGATAAAGACTTAAGGCAGAAGGGTCTCTGGATGGACACAGCAGGAACTTGGAGAAGGGGATCCAGGGAGTGTTGGATTCAGTGCTCACTAAAGAAATTTTGGAGTCAAACCACGATGGAAAGTAAAACCTGGAGCTCAGAAACACTCTCAACACTATAACACATAGGCACACAGGACCTACCCTAAGGACACAAGGACAAAAAGCCTTGATGTACGGCAGAATGTTGACAAGAAAAGATGTGAGAGATAACCTGGACAAGCCACTCAGTCACCATGGAAAGAGATGTAGAAAAGGAATCTAAGCATCAAGCCAGATAGGAGCCTAAAGGTGAGAAGAAGACAAACAAAAATAATTTTAAAAATCATAGGCAAAAATTATAATAAAAAATGGGAGCCAGCCTAGCGGGTCCACCTGCTGGAAAGGAGATTGCCAGTCCCTGGAAGGTGCTGAGGGATTGTTTGAACTGGAGATAGGCAATGTATAGTCCGGCCTGGTGTCGTAATTTTTATTCCAGAAATCCACCTGCATAACCTTGATGACTCATCACTCTCAGGGTAAGGTGGGGACCTTGTTTCAGTAAATTAATAAAGATGCTCAGAAAGAGGAGAAATGACCTCTTTCCTCAAAGGGGAAAGAAGAAAACATTGTGTGTCTCTGTTCTCACAGTCCTGGGTCAGGCAACACAAAGATCAATTTATATTCTTGTTCCTCTCAACTATGTTCCTTTGATCTTAAGGTTCCAACAAATGAGAGTGTACTAAAATTAGTAGCTAAAATTTCTCTGCAGGATGTGACACTGGCTGTCATTCCTCTTGATTACTGGGGTAAGTTTAATAGAATAGTGCAACAAATCAAAAGGAGGATTAGGGCAGCTTATCCATGGGTTCCCATTCCGAACTATGTTCCCCAGCTAACAGCTTCTCAGGACAACTCATGTTATAGTTTGGATGTGAGGTGTCCCCCCAGAGTTCATGTGTGAGACAATGCAAGAAGGTAAGGAAGAGAAATGAATGAGTTGTGAGAACCTTAACCCAATCAGTGAATTAATCCTCCCCGAAGAGATTAACAGAGTGGTAACTAAAAGGAGATAGGATGTAACTGGAGGAGGTGGGTCATTGGGGGCATGCCTTTGGAGTATGTATTTTGTATCTGGCGAGTGGAGCCACTCTCTTTGCTGCTTGATCATCATGTGAGCTCTTTCCCTACACCATCCTCTTTTGCCATGATGTTCTGCCTCACCTTGAGCCCAGAAGAATGGAGTCTACTGTCTATGGGTTGAGACCTCTGAAACTTTAAGCCTTCAAATAAAGTTTTCCTCCTTTTTGTTCTGATTGAATATTTTAGTCACAGCCACAAAAAAGCTGAGAAAAACCCCCTATTTCCCCCCCAAAACCCCAGTATTCTCATTGTTCATTTGAACATGTTGTCCACTTATGGGGCACATAAAACAATTATATGTTATACATATGAGAGATTAGGAGATAGGAAATTATGGTGGTTAAAAGGAAATTTTAATACTTAAAATGATTTTCATTATTAAAAGATGATTGACAATGTGTGAAAATGTTACAGTTGCTAATTCTGGATGCCTTGAATATATTCACTTATCGTAGTATTTTACTATGTTTTGTATGTTTATGTGTTTTAAAAGTTTTAAGTATTAATTATAGTTTGGTTTTAGTCTCCTGAAACAACAATACTTGTCCACTGATTTCTTACTCCTATGGTTGATGTCGGAGTTGTGTGTGCAAAAAGTACACCTGAGTTTCTAATGATAACAAGGTACCTGTGCTCTGAAAAACAAATCATCACAGAGATTTTGATTTGCACAATAATTGCTCTGCTATCCTGTTGACTCTTGTAATATAGAAACAAGGAACTAAAATGGCATATAGGGTCATCAATTCTGTCATCTGTCAGAATTCTAGTCAGCCTGTTAGAATTTGTGGCATTTCCCCCCATTTTCCTCTGCCCTTGTATACTCTTGAAAATTAATTCACTGATCCCTTTGTTCTCTTACTTTTCTTCTTCAATCCCTGTTCTAGCTCCTATAGATCACTACTGTAATGTGTATTATGGATATCTTTTTTGTATACATGTCTTTATAAAATGTGCATCATTTGGTGTCACATGCTTTTAATATATGTGAAGGAATTGTGTTCCTATCTACTTCTATTATTTGTCAAAATTTTCTCACTAAACCATGTTTTTAATGTTCATACATGGTGGTTTGCTTACAATTAATCCATTGCTTGTAATCATTGTATGACATTGCATGTAATCTATTCCCCACCTTTTACCTGCCTATTCTTTGGGTGGTGAACTCTCATCGTCTCTAATTATACCATTGCAATGAGCATCACACACACTCCTTTATGTACCTGTGTGAAAATATTGTTGGGCCATGTACCCAGCAGCAGAACTGCTGAGTTATACAGGCCTTAATCTTTCTATCCTACATATCAAGAGATTTGCTCTCCAAAATGACTGTCTTCAGCAGCAATGTAAGAAGAGCTCTTATACCCCTTGAATTTTCACCCACATTGCATCATCTGGCTTTCCAGTCTTTGTTTAAAAAGTGCTAAGTGACACCTGTTTTAATTTACATTGATTTTATTAGTAATGATTAGTGAATTTGAGTGTCTGTTTATGTGCTTGTTTTTCTGGTTTCTTCTTTCCCATGATTTGTATGTTCGTCCCCCAGGGCTAATATGATTTCCTTATTAGTTCATAGAAATGAGTGACCTTTATTTATTTATTTACTTTTAAATATTTCAAACATGTTCTGCCATAGGACCTTCTATTTTGTAACTTTGTAAATGCTGTGATTCATTGACTAATATTCTGTACTTTGAAGTAACAAAAGTTATTATTTTTTGCCTTATAGTTCTCATGGGCTCCCATAATCTAGAAGCATAAAACTAGAATGACACAAGTATCTTTGTTTATGAAAGTTTTCCAAGATCCTGTCATGTAGATATGCTATTAAAACTTTCGTTGTAAGCTTTAAACATTTACCTTTTCCATCCAGGTCTTTATTTGATCTACCATTTACCCCTGTGTGTGTGTGTGTGTGTGTGTGTGCGTGCGCGCGCTTGCGCATGTGCACATGCACTTGTGTGCATGTGTGATGTTATGTAGAAACCTAGGCTTGTTTTTCTCTTTGGGTAGCATGAGACCTCTCAGAACATAGAGCAGATTGTAATTGCAACTTTTAAAAGACGCCCATAATACACACTACAACAGTGGTCTTTAGGAGCTGGAACTGGGGTTGAAGAAGGAAAGGGATTAAGTTCTGCAAATATTTTTAAAAATGGCATTTTCTATAAATATCTCCTGCACTGTCAAAATAGGTGCAGACCAAGAAAATACAAGACCTAGGAAGATCCAAACAAATTTATACCCTGCCAAAAGAACATTATTCAAGTATCACTGTTTTCTCTTTGATACTTCTAGATTTATAGGAAACCAGTGAAACCTCAGACTCAGCTAACAGAAAGTTAGTTTAAAGTTTCTTTTAAATCTTAATGGTCTTCATGTGGACGTTGATGATAAAAGGAGAAGGAAAACCTCCTTTTGATAAGACACAAACACTTGTTTCAAGCAGTCTGACTTCAACTTGACCTGGTTCCAAGTGATTTACTCCATGCTATAGATAGCTACAGCACCACACTGACAGGGGTTCGGTTTTGACAACCCTTCATTCCTGGGCCTCTGGCCTCAATTTCTTTACTATTTATAACTTTAGAGGCTGGCACTGCTTTTTCATGTAACAATGCAACAATAACTTCTAAATCTAGATCTTTTTATCTTCTGGCCAACCTCACAAAAAATGCTGATGTTCAGATTGTTGTACAGTAGACAGACAATCCATCACATCAAACGTGCTGGCAGACTGGCTGACTTCTGCTTTTATGGAATTCAGAGCTTTGCCAACTCAATGAATATAGCAAAAAACACATCCCAAATTAAACATACCCTTAAATAAGTTATTATAGGGAATTTGCCAAGAGCTTTTCTTCCCTGTCTCCCAGACTGCCTGAGTTCAAGGTCAAAAGTTCACAACCCATTAGGCCTAGCAGGAGTCTTACATCAGGTCCGTTCCACTTTGCAGAGTTAACTTTCATGCTTATCAAAGCAAGTCTGAGGAGTCTGTCTGAATTTACTGAAGGATTTACCAGCAAATTTACCAGCAACGCTGCCACAGCTTCTAGCCCATTGTTCAAAACCAGTAGTGTTATCTCCTCTGTGGGTCCACAGCACAGCTTATCTTTCCTCAGAAAGACAGATAAGGAGGCACTTTAGGGGGCCACACACTCTCTCTGGAGCCAAGCATGAAAAATCAAGTCCAAAAGCTAACTCAGATGAAGAGCTGTTCTGCAACTTCTCTGCTACTGGGTCAATTTGTCTGATATCTAAATAGTTCCTGCTTTTGTTAAAGATATTTCCTGCTTTGAAGAAAACAGCAGAGGTGAAAGGGTAAGAAATCTCCATGAGGTGCGAAGAAAAAACTTGGATTAGAAATCACAATGAGATGCCTTCCTTTTAAAATCTAAAGAGGAACTTCTGCTGACTTTATACTGGTTCAATTTCCATTACACTTCAATGATTTACTTTAACTCATAATGATTTAGAATAGAATTCCCTAAGAAACTTGTGCAGTGATGGTGTTTTTTTTTTTTAAGATGTACCTCTTCTATGTGTTTAAAACCATAAAATATTTTAGCTCAAATTATAATTAATTCTAGAGGCTGATGATCATGTGGGTACCTTGAAGGTCGAATGCATGATCAGAGCATAGCTTAGTAGCATCACACATACCTGGAGCTAGAGGTCTATTGGCCTTTAAATTCATGAGTGCTGCCAGAGGTGTGGAACTGAGGCATCAAAAGTATCTGAAATGTGTCTGAATGGTCAAGATGAACACTGCGAAGCCCCCACTTGAAAACCAGTGTGAATCCCACAAATGAATCTCATGCCATAACTTAGTCAATGAACTTGATTTTTAAAAGTGCTTTCCTTACTTTGCATATAAGAAAACAAGCACAGTGAAGTGCAGAAAGCAGGCAGGGTCTGCAGTATTATTGTAGAAAAGCTAAGACTTACTGAGCTTACTTAAACATGTTGCCTATGTTCAAAATTCAAATACTTTAGTCTTTTAGGGGATATGTTTGTATCATTTTTAATAGAGAGGTGTTCTGAGAACCTTAAGTGTCAGAAAATCCTTCTCAGGGTCCAAAGTAGAGGCACAGTCATATTTTTGCAGACTGAGATCTGTCAACAGGAGAGCTTGCTATCTCTGACTCTCAGCTGTCAGCTATGGCTGACCTTGTTATTGAGTCTTTGTGGCATTTCATCAACTTGTGTTATGCTACTGAACTAGATCAGAAGAGCATTAAAGAAGGTCTCAACCAGGGAGGTGGTATTAGAAGTGGAAGTGAGAGACTGTTTTGAGAAATGTCTTGGAAACGATAGATTAGATGCAACAAATGTAAACATCCATTATCTACTCAGTTCCTCTTTGGAAATATATCTTGCATTGATGGTATCAGCTCAAGAGATTATTTCCTGTTAGTCATCCTCACACAGTCCATAGGTTAGTGTTTAATAAATAGTTCCCAGTCATATTTGAATCCCAATTCTTAATAATAAACATTGAATTCTTTTCTAGATGTATAGATTTCATTAGCAAACAATATTATGATTAGAAGTTTGCTTCAGACAAATTGAATATCGTAAGATTAGATTAAATACTACTTATGATATGTCTTAATGGTGTAATTCTTGATAAAACAACCATTTACAAAAGTACCCAGAAAAACTAATAATGCTGTTGTACCTGGCCAGCCATCAGCTATATTTCTTTGTAATTATTAAATACCCCTTGAAAAAATCAGTATGTTTAATGAGCCATTACCTTACAATGAGACCTTTACAATCATAATGCATGCAAATTAACTGTACTGCAATGCATCAATACTAATTCTTCTGTCATTATGGAAATCAGACACTGGAAGAGGTGACCTTTCCTTCACCAATCTCTCCCTAGCAGCAATTTGTCCTCTATTCTTCTATTCAGAATGGGCCTTTTGCACATGATAAATTGTCAGTACAGTTAATCCTAGTTATTCCCAAAGTTGCCTATTTACTAAAAATGTATATGAAAACCCTAATCAGTATTGAAGCAATTTTAGTTTTTCATGGACATACACAGAACAAACGAGAAAAAAAAAAAAACAATCAGTCAATACAAAAGGTTTCCCCTGTGAGGTTAACAGGTAATGCTCTCCTTTCTCATTTAAACTCTTGTTTCAGGAAGCTGTTGTCTTTTTACTCCTTGTCTGGTTGTGCTCTTTCTTTTTATTTTTATTTTTTTTAATTTTTCACTGTTCACAATGGTCCCCCAAGTGCAATGCTAAAGTTCTTCAATGTTCTTAAGTCCGAAAAGGCTGCTTCCAGGTAGCTTCTGGAGAAAATATGTGTGTTAGATAAGCTTCCTTCAGCATGAGTTATAGTGCCCCTGGCTAGGAGTTCAATGTTAATGAAATGACAAAATGGTACAACAGGAAACAAGAAAAGAAAATTCAACAATCTGTACGAGAGCAGCCATTCTGGAAAGAGCTAAAGTAAACACATCCAGGCATGATGAAGCCACGCAAAGTAGGGTAACATGGTTAGATTTATGGATGGTTGGAGTGGATTTAAAAAAGGGAACTGAACAACACTGTGAGATTGAAAGCCAAGAAGTTTTATGGTCATGTTACCCAGGGTCAGGGAAACCTTAAGCCCTTCTTAGTCCGGAAACTCACATGTTTGAAAGACAATGTGTTGTTAAAACTTGAAACTTGAGATGAGGAAAGACTATTGATCAGGAGGTTGTGCTAGAATTTAAAGATGAAATTCTTGATGCCTGCATGCTGGTGAGACTAGTTTTAAGAGATTGATGGTGAGCAAACCTGTATGACAGACATTCGTGTTTGAGGAGGATGTTATAAGCATTGGCTTCTGGGGACCTGACATTGTTATGCAAGGGAGCAATTTCCCAGTATTTGCTAATTCAATGTTCATGATGACTTTATAGAATATACTATTGCAAAGAGTAAGAAACAACTGTACATGTCTTATATATAAAGCAAGAACTCTGAACTTTCTAAAATATATTTTCCAAATTTTATAGTAGATCATTGGTAAATGCTATAAAAATTCTTGATGCGGTCATCAAATAAAATGATAAATTAGTAGTAAAAATAAATCCCATAATTTTATAAAAGATTGGATGAAAGAAAATAATGCCTTAAAAAATGAAGCTTCCCTGCTAGTATTTCTTAAAGCTATTGAAATAGTAACTCTGCAAAGTGAAATTGTGTATAGATTTGTCTAAACTTCTTTTGATATCAGTAGAATAGTAAAAATGCTTCATTAGCACTTTTAATGGGCCAGGCACATAAACACTTTTCTACAGTAAGACACTTCTCTCCACAGTGTCTCTTTGAGGATAAAGCTTATTTATGACCCAATTTCAAAGTTAAAGAAATTAAGGCAAAGAAAAGCAAAGTATCTGGCCCAAAGTGACATGTCGAATAAAACATGGACAAACTTTATTCCCTGCACTTTCAGGTACTATATTTTGCTATTTTTTTTAAAAATAATGTTCTAAAAAAGAAAGACCAAATACAAACTGTAGAGCACAACATTCAAGGTTTTCTGTAATCTTGGTGTCATTTTCAAAGGTCATGTTGAAATTTAATTGCCACTGTGACCATATTGGGAGGTGAGACCTTTAAGCCATAATTAAGCCACGGGGCCTTCACCCTCATGAATGGACTAAGGCTGTTATCCCAAAAATGGACTCCTGATGAAAAGATGAGTTTGGCATGGATTTTATTTTTGTCTTGCATGGTGTTATTTCACCTTGTGACATTTTATCACACATCAATAGGACCTTCTCTTGATGCAGTTCACCAAAGGTATACTTCTTAGCCTCCAGACGATGAGATGTAGTTTCTTTACTTTGTACCTTTACCAGTCTATGCTATTTTATTATATCAATAGAAAATGGAGTAACACTGGATTTGAGCCATCTATCCAGTCTCAGATCCCTTTCCCCTTACACAATTCCACTTAGTAAAGCCAGACACCCATCAAGCCTTCTGCTTCCTGCAAACACCTATCTTCCTCCTTGAAGGCTATCCATCTTTCCCCCAGCAGGCCAATTCCTAATTGATGGATGAAGCTCTGCCTCACCTTCCCAGAAAATATAGGGAAGAAAAGCATATGTAATATGCATCACAACTTTGTTGTTGTGATTTGTTTAGATTTCCATATGGACCATGACTTGAAGAAGGAGTATGTATAGTACTTTTATGGATTTGTTAGATTCAGAGACTTGTTTGTTAGTTATATCTAGAACTTATATTCTGATTTCCTATTAAAATTCTTTCAAGATATGGGTATGGATTGGTTGCATTTTCCTTCTGTGAAATCTAGGAAAGTACTTTAGTTGCATAAAGTTCTAACATGTACCGTAGGAAAGTTATTGCCTGAAAAAAGTAATATACATTTTGATACTGTGGATATCAGAAAGTCAAAAACATGGCAAATTATTAATGAAATATATTTAAGTTGACAAATATTCTTGATTCTTTTTTATTATCTCCTTGTTTTTTAAATTATAATTTACCAATTAAAATCAAGCCAAGTTTACTAAATAACATTTAGTAGGAAATTAATTCTCAAATTTTTGTCAATTTGAGGCTAACAACTAGCTTACAGAGTTTGAGTAACGTCTTACCATTTTGTGTAAATACAAAGAGATATATTTGATATCAAGTCATACAGAATTGGAAAACTGCAATTTTTCATCTGATTTGGAAATAATCCAGCTAAAGGACAAGTCATTTAAAAAGACTTGGAGAGAGATCAAATCTGAGTCTACAAAAAAGGGCTATATATCTGGCCAGAACTGAAGCTTAATAAATTTGATAAAGAGTTCTGCTATCTGCATGTAAGAGCAGGTAGAAGTTTATTATCATAAATATTTATTTAGCTGATGCTTTTCACCCTTATTGTGATGTTGAAAATGCATAATTCTAGTTTAGTGGATTGAGGTACTCCCCTTATTCATGTGTGGATTGGTCTTTTACCAGAATGTGACTCGCCCAATCCTAAATTGCAGGGAAACAGGCACCTGCTGTAATCTCCCTGAGAAAATGAGGTCATTGATAAAATTTCTTAATCCCTTTGTATTATTTTTTTATTGTTGCTGCAAAAAACTTTCAAATTTAGTAATTTAAAATAACACAAATTTTATTAACTTAATATTCTGAAGATGTGAAGTCCTAAAATTAAGTTATTGGCAGGGCTGGATTCCTACTGGAGACTCTAGGGGAGAATAAATCCCTTTTCTTTTCTGTCTCTGAAGACCACCTTACCGCCCTTGGCTCATGGCCTTATCCTTCATCTTCAAGGTCAGTATCATAGCAACTTACAATCTGTCTCTCTTCTTGTCTCTGACCTCTACTTCTGTGTTTACATTTCCTTCTCCTTTCTTCATTCTCTTCTAAGGTCCTTTGCCATTACACTGGATCTACCTGGATAATACAAGATAATCTGTTTATCTCAAGACCCTGGACTGAAGTCACAACTATGAAGTACATTTTGTCATGTAAGGTAATAGAATCTCATGTTCTGGTTCTTAGGACGTGGATATCTTTGGGAGGACAGTCTGTTTATTATACACTCTGAGTATCATTTTCATTGTCTAAAATGCCATCAACAGTGCCACACTCTTAGAGATGAAATAAACTCTTCACATATAATAACATATATAGGGTTTTCCACTCCACTGAATTATTGTATATGAGTGTAGTAAGTGACGATTTATTTATTTTTCAACGACTCAGAAAAAATATTCCACAGATAAACATTTTCTATGTAACAGATGTTTAGTATTTTAAGCTCTTAATTTTATTTATATATTGCAATGATTTAAAAAGGGAAACTTTCCACATTGTATTATAAATACCATTCATTTTAAGTAGTGTATTGTGAAAGACAATGAGATTTTTGAATCAAATAAACATTGATTATCATCTCAGTCCTGTTGCTTACCAGCTGGAAGATCCTCAGCACCCTTAATTGCTCTGAGTTTGCTCTTAAATTTGAAAAATTGCAACAATAGCCCATATTTCTTGGGATAGTTTGAAGGATATAAGTAAGGAAAAGAAAACCTGTATTAGTTTCCTATGGATGCTATAACACATTGCCAAAAGTTGGAGATTTTTAAAAAAAAAAAAAAACAGAAGTTTATTCTATCACATTTCTGGAGACCAGAAGTCTGAAATCAAGGTGTGTGAGTGGAGCCTGCTTCTTGTGAATCTTGGCTTCTTGTGTTCCTCAGTTTGCTGCAGCAGAGGTCTGTTCTCTGACTCCATCTTTACTCAGCCTTCTTCTCTGTGCACTTTTGTGTATCTTCTTTTCTCAAGGACATCAGTCATTGCATTTAGTCATTACAATACTCCTAACCCAGATTGATTTCATTTCAAAATCTTCAACAAATTATACCCATGTTAACTCTATTTCCAATTAAAGTCACATTTTGAATTCCAGAGGAATATATATTTTGAAGGGGCTCTGTTCAAAAATTTATAATACATATATACTCCCTAACACACACACACACACACACACACACACAATGTTTTCTTATTATCATCAAAATTTCATCATGTTGTGCTGGGATTGCAGCTCAGTGGTAGTGTGCAGTGGTAGAGCGCTTGCCTAGCATGTGTGAAACACTGGGTTCAATTCTCAGCACCACATATAAATAAACAAATAAAATAAAAGTCCATTGACAAGTAAAAATGTTTTTTAAAAATTTCATCATGTTGAATCATAGAATTTCAGAATTTCATTCATTCAGCACCTAATATTAGCAAAATGCAATGGACTGAGTGTTTTGTCTCCATGCCAAATTTATATTTTGAAATCCTATCCCCAATGTTAGTGTTGATCAGGAGGTGGAGGCTTTGGGTTATGAGAAATGGTCCCTCATAATTGGGATTATCCTGAAGTAGTGGCATTAAGGATAAATCTTTACAGAAAAACAAGGGATCACTTATGAAGAAGTAGAAAGAAGACCATTACAGGTAAAAAGAACACTCCCTGCAGAGGCCCCTGGGAAGAGAGGGGCCTTGCTTTATCTACAAAGTAAGAAAATGGAAAATGCCTCAGATTAGAGCAATGGTGAATTCTGGGAGATCAGTTAGTGCCTACGGTGGCTGTCCAGTGAAGGAAACCAGAGAACAGAGAGTGGAAACCAACAGAAGATGAAAGATTCAAGAGATCTTTCAAGGTAGAGGGGGCAAGATGTCTCTCAATAAGATGCAGAGAGCAGGCAGTGAGGTGCAATCTAGGCCTCTAATGAGATGCATCAACCCTGAAGTTGCAGAGTTCTCCTTTATTTTGGTGGATGACTTCCTGTTCTGGCAATGAAGTAGCAATGGGAATGGTCACAAGGGAGGAGATTGGTGGGTGAGAGGTTTAAGAAGTATTAGAGATATGTCATCATTTTATTTCTGAAAGCTATGGGTGAAATAATTAACACTCATGAACACAGGTAGAACTAGGTGGACCATGATACTGTTTTTGATATAGGAGGCCATGAAAGAGGAGATGTAGAGACATTGACAAAAAGAACAGTTTTGAAAAAGCTGAATGCTACAGACTTTTCTGATAACCCAAAACAGATGTGTAGCAGGCAGTGGTATGTACTTACATAGATGTAGATCACAGGAAATATTCAGAAAAAATGGAGGTATGGATTTCTAAACAGAAGGCAATTAAATCCACAAAATAGGTTAGCAATACTGAAGTAGATTGAAGGATGCCCACTCCCCAAATATGTCTATGTCCTAGTAAACCTTGCGAATATCACCTCATTTGGAAAATGGGCTTTGTAGGTATGATTAAATTAAGGAGCTTCAAGTGGGTGCTAAATCCAATGGCAAGTGAAGAGAGAGACTGGAGTTATGCAGCCTCAAATCACAGAATATCAATCATCAACAGAAACTGGGAGAGAGGAGGAATGCAATCTTCCTGAGAGCTTCTGAAGGACGCTTGACCCTGCTGACACCATGATTTCAGACTTCTTGCTTCTAGAACTGTGATAGAATATATGTCTTATTTTAAGCTAAGATGTTCATGATAACTTGTTACAGCAGCTATAGGAAACTAATACCAATGTCCAGGATAAGATTTTAGGGTGAAGACAGGAGGTTTGGGTTCTTAAAAAGCTTTCATAAGTAGTAGTTCTCTAGGGGTGGACAAGTTGATGAAAAAAGAAGAAGTAAACTGAGAAGGAAGAGAAGTGCTTTTTTGAAATGGTTCAAAAAGGATGGAGTTGAAAACTATAGGAAAACCTGCCTAACTATAAAGTTGGAGGGCTCTAAATAGTGAGTCTTGTGTTTTAGCTACAAGGAAGATAATGGAATTCCTCTAGATGTAAGACAGAATGACTCAGCTGAACCTGTAAAGAAATTCTATGTTATTACCCATCCTTTACAAGTAGTCAGGTTTATAACTTGCTTGTAATAAGTGGAAAATGGTTGAAATGATGCTGTGAGACTTCCACAGCTAGTTGTTCTAAGGCCTTGAGCCGCCATACTGTAGCAGCTCCCACAGCAAACACAGAGAGAGGGTGTGGGGAAGACCTCAGATTGCAAAGGGAACTCATAAGCCTCACCTCTCCAAGTTGAGCTCCTATCTAACAACATCAGGCGGGTGACAGGCTAGAATGTCTCCTGAGCCCTTTTCCCTGACTCACAAAATCTTGCATCATCAAACTTACTGACTTATTTCACACAAGAATAGTAATAAGTACATGAGGTAACTAGGTGATGTAAGAGAGTATAGTTCTAGTCTATGAATCAATTCTTAGTAAGGCCAATAAATAAATGAATACAATAAAAAAGTAGTTTCATATCTACTTCTATTCATTTAATATTATTGAGCTAAATTGGCACTTTGAAAGCTATCACCAGAGAAGTGCTGGTTATTTTGCACTCTGGGATATCAGAAGATTGCTTTATTTTGTTTTGAAATTAATAAAGATTGAACTTACATGCATAACTTAACAATTTACTTGTGGATTTTCAGCATACATGTCATTTCGTTCTTGTTGGGTTATTAGAGACTTAGGAAAAATTAGTACTGGTGGTATAATTATAAACCTGAATGGATGCTTGTGCTGAATCTAAAATCGTTTATCAAATATCATTCAGGCTCAATGTAATTCATATTTCAAATTAAAAATTATGTAATACTTCTAGAGTTCAAGGCAGTACTAACAATCTGACACAATGAATTTATGTAGCAAAATGTGTTATATTTATATTACTTTGAATAAATACAGACTATAAATACATTTGTATCAAATCATTGGCCTGTGGTCAAAAGTCTGAAATGTTTTATAGGGCATTTTGAATTTTGGAACTATGCATAAGGGACAGTGAATCTACATCTATCTGCCCCTTCTCTTCTCCCATCTACCCACCTGCCTTTCACCAAGGAATTGAGTCCTGCTGGTGAAAGTTGTAACCACAGGACAAACTGATTTCATTATAAGTTAATCATCACGACACTCAAAGGGGCCCTTGAAATTGCCTGGCACTTCCACCGAGTTTCTCTGGTCTTTCATCAAGATTCCAACCAAATTTATTTTTGCTTTCCTTTTAGTAAATGACTTCATGTTGTGATTTGTAATGAAAATAAAAACCATTAGGAGGGATTTTTTTTTAAGTTTCTTATAACATAATTGCTATCTTGCCACAAAGAAATTCCCCATACTTCCTAATGAAGGCCATTTGTACCCTTTGCTGGAGATATGACCTCCTTTTGCCTTTCACATGATCTGTTATCTCTTTCATATATTAAACAGAATAACTCTTAGTTTTATTGTGTTTTTATTATGGGAAGGTAGAGATGAGCTAGGTAGCATTGGAATATTGAAAGACAAAAAAAAAAAAGAAAGGACATTATGTGTTTGTGAGATATTAAGTAGGCATTTGAATAGATAGAAAAACAGAGATCAATTCATAAGTGCTGTGAAGGTTGTTATTGTTATTAGATGTCAGTGTAGTTGACAATAGTGAAACTGTAGAGTGAAAAGAGAAGAGGGGTTGTGTTAGACTTCTGTCACTTTAGGAAGTAACTGAGACAATATAGTAAACAGAATTGATTTATTCTGCCTCACAATTTTAGAGGTTTCAATCCATGGTCAGTTTGCCGTATTGCATGTGGCAGAACTGCCCATCTCATGGTAGGGAATCAAAAGAGGAAGAGAAAGTTTCCTCAATCCCTTTGGAGCAAACATCCCCAGTGACTCAATGACCTCCCTCTAGGCCCCACCTCTTAAAACTTTCACCACCTCCCAACACTGCCACTCTGGGAACCACATCTTTGATACATGGGCCTTTGGGGGACATTCAAGATCCAAACTACTGAAGACTTAGATCTGGCCACAAATTAAAAGAGGAGAAAGAGAGGATGCTTCTAGAAGAGACAACAGTGTGACCAGAGAGAAGAAAAACCAAAACGCCATCCTTTATACAGAAGTTATGGACTAACCTTTCAGGAATGGACTGTGAGGAGGCAGACAGTGCTATGGAATTATAACTGGAGAGAAGTGAGGGAAATCTGTAGAAGCACACCATATCACAGTTGACGAATGTGTCTCCTCCAGGGAACCACTGTAGTCGTGGTTGCCAAACTTCACCCCACAAACCTTTTAAGTCCTAAGTTCTCTCTTAGGCTGAGAAGAACAGAGGCTGACTATGATGTATTTGATGGCCTCAAATTCTCAGTTAACTGAGAAACTTGTCATTTATGGATTTAAAAATAATCAAGAGCGATATTTACTAACAATGCCCTTTCTATATAATTAATGATCCAGGTCTGAGGTACGTTTGAAGTCAGAAGGAATGAGTAGAGAAGAAAAGCACTAATCATATAGTTATCTCAAAACAGTCCCCAAACATACAGACTGCAAGAGACTTGAAGCAGAGACTCTAATCTCTGCTTTTAAGTTCTAAGATTCAGGACATCTTTCTTTTTAAAAATATTATTTTTGGCAAATGGAGGGCTTATTAAGGAGACTTTTTTGACATTTTCACCTTAAATATTACATATTGAGATAAAAGAGCACACCATAATCACAGGAACCAATATTATGGCAGTAGAAATGCTTCCAGGGTGTCGTATATTCTGACTCTTTCCAAGTGTGGGGTATTCAAATACATCTAAAAATATATTCTTTATGTTCCCTGACCTTATGCTTGTTTAGTATTTTGTTACAAAGACAATTTCAGGAAATTTATTATATGAAAACACATCCCAGATTTCTTGCATGAGTGCTCAAAATTCATGTTCTGACTTATTTCTTAGTAGAACAGATATTGCTTACCTTTTGAATGTTAAACCTTCTGAAGTAAATGTAATAAGAAAATGAATTTCTCTTCTGTTATCTTTAAGGAAGGATAATTACAATGTAATATATGATCTGTTTATAGTTTCTGAGGATGTTATCTAACCCAAAGAGTGAGTGATCCATGTGAAGTAAAGCAGTGGTGCAGTATCTGGTTTGTGTCTGAGAGTAATTGTATTAGGGGGCTATAAAGACCTGAAGCAGGGCCACTCATCACGCACCCTGGCATTCTGCAAAGAGAACTTTCAAATTGTCAGGCATTTATTATGGGATTTTGAGAGTAGAAAACATATGACAAAATTATTATCTTTCTTGTGTTTTTCATTTGCTCTGTTTTGCATCACACACATAAACACTTAAGTAAAAATAGACTTTGCAATGAAGTGATTATAACAAATTTAAAATATAGGGCATTGAAGCTTTATTCCCTGGGAATTAAAAGTTTTGGGGAAATAACCATTGAGTTTTGTTTTTAACGTTGATACAAGTTTCATTCTGTGGTTACATTTTTTATATCCCTTGTGTTGGCACTCTGTTTTGTAGATTTGGCATATGGGCTTTATCTCTGACCCCATTTCAGTGTTGTATTATAATCATCTGTTTGTGTGTCTGCCTTCTCGCTATGAATCCTTGAGGTTTTAATGTCTTCATGGTGCTGTATCTTGGCACCTCATGAATGCCTCCATACATAATAAGTTTTCAATGAAAATTCTCAATATGTCCATCAGTTATAAACAAAAACAGACAAATAAATATAAAAGGTTGCCTTATTATATACAGTATTTTTTTAATTTCTTATAGTATCTTCCTTAAGATATATTTAATAAAATATGTGCTTTCTATACTATTTAATTACCACTTTCACGTCACTACTATTAAATTCTGAAATAAATGTGAAAACTGTTCTTATTTTATAGTTACATTTCATATAACTATAGGCTTGCATCTATGAACAAATTATTGAGTGTTTATACAACTATTATAAAAAAACATGCTTAGAATTTTATTTTTAACTATAAGTTGTTAGTATGAACTTTTCTTAGTACCTTTCTTAAGAACTGTGACTAAAATAAACCTCACAATTTCATATTTAAAGTTGAGTTATCTGAAAAATTACCAAAAGTTAAATGTGGCAAAAGAGAAATCTTTACTAATCGTGATTCAAACCTGTCAAATCTGCATCTAAACCAAATGATTATGTTCCTTCTCAGGATGCCTTACCAGATGGTAGGAATTACAGTCTCTCCCAAGAGTTCTTATCAATTGAGATATCTTATATACATGTATATGCAAAAACATTTAATGAACTGTCTGGGTAATGAACGCTCTGGGTTGTGTCTGGGTGATGTATGTATATATACCCATGCAGTCACCACCCAGAACAAGGTAGAGAGGACCAGTGCACCAGCAGGCTTCCAGGTGACCCCTTCTACTCAGTGCTCCACTCAAGAGCAGCTGCTATTAATTTTTATGAGCAGAAATGAGTTTGCCTCTTTTTCAATTTTAGATGTATGGGATCATATATATACTATTTCGTGTCTTTTGTAAGAATTGTGTGCAGTAGTAGTTTATTCTCTTTAATTTTCTGCATTAAGAATATGAATTTAAAAATTTTAAATTTCATTCTGCATCATCAATGTATACCACCATTTGTTTACATGCTGATTCTACAACTTATGAACATTTGGGATGCTTTTAGTTTTATTTGTGATAAGTAAAGCTGCTATGAACATTCTGGTACACATATTTTGGTGAATGTATGTACTGATTTTGATTAAGTATAGAGGTAACAAGTAGAACATGGGATATAGGAAATGAGATTTAAAATAAGTACATATAATAGCCCAAAATAGTGAAAGTAAAGTAACCAGGATGTAGAAAATGATATAAAACCAACCTTTTCCCAAAGTGGTCACACTAATTTATCCACTCATTAAGAGTTTTAGTTATTTCATATCCTAGTTGATACTTGAGATGGCTAGTTTTATTTTAGCCTTTCTGGCTAAATCCACAGAAATTTGTCCTGCATTATTCTGATGACTAATTATGTTGATCATCTTTCATACGCTTGTTGGTCATATTTTATTTTGTGCAGAGTTATTTAATTTTTTAATTTGTTTTAATTAGTGAGTTATTTAATTTTTAACTACATTTTTTGTCCTTTTCCTTTTTTTGGTGAATTCTCAATGTATTCTAGACACTTTTTTTTTGTTGCATTTATATGTTGCAATACTCTCCCCCAGTCTATACCTTCTCTTTTCAGTCTTTTAATGGTGAGTTTTAATAAGCAGAATTTTTCAGTTGTAATTAAGATAAATTACTGTTGACTGTAATAAGGAAAAATTTGATAGTTTCTTTAAAATTTGTCTTTGTGTATTTTATATTTCGATAAATTTTTTCTGTCTGTATAAATGGAAAATTTTAAAAGTATAATTAAGTCCAATTGACCCTGTGCAATTCTTGCATATATACAAAAAAAGGAATAAAATAATATATCCAACAATAAAAATGAGCCTCAAAAGCATTATACCATATATTGGATGATTGTATCAATATGTCATTCTAGAAAGGAAAAAACAGACCTTTAAAACATAGATTAGTGCTTTCCAGAGATCACATCAACGGAAAGGTCGTTGATTGAAAAGGGCCGGGAGGTGGGACATGAGAAGAATGAAGGAATTCTGGATTGCGCAGAGGGAAATGAAGGGAGGGGAGGGGTATGGGGGTTAAAAAAAAAAGGTGGAATGAGGTGGACCATAATTACCCTAGGTACATGTATGATTGCATGAATGGTGTGACCCTACATTGTGTACAACCAGAGAAATGAAAAGTTGTGCTCCATGTGTGTACAATGAATCAAAATGCATTCTGTTGTCATGTATAACTAATTAGAACAAATTAAAAAACATAAAAGAAAAGGGACATGTGGGACCTTTTGGATGTTCTGTATCATGTTTTGGTACAGGTTATATGGCCCTGCAAAAATCAGTCAGGACTTTGAACCATTCATTTAAAATTAGTGCATTTTATTAAGAAGCATCCCCCAAATGGCAGATCAGGAAAAACAAAATGCATGCTTAGAATATCCTTGAATGTTAAGTCTTTAACATATAATGGCTTTGAGTAGTTTTTAATACCCAATTAAGATCATAATTAGTATTACATATAGAATAAATATATATTACTATTACCAAAAAATTACCTAAAAGATAAGAAAGGTAAGGTTGTCTTAAGATCCTATGGGACTGGGCATGGCAGCACAAGCCTATAATCCTAGCTGCTGGAGAGGCTGAGGAGGACAATTAAGAGTTCAAAGCCAGCCTCAGCAAAAGCGAGGTGCTAAACAACTCAGTGATATCCTGTGTCTAAATAAAATACAAAACAGAGCTGGGGATGAGGCTCAGTGGTCAAGTGCCCCTGAGTTAAAAGGAAAAAATAAAAAAATCATGTGGATAATATGTGACAGAATATGAATTTGAATCTGGATCTAACTGATACAAAGGGCAAGTAATTTATTAAACCACATCAATTGCTAGATGGTTTTTGCAAATAGGATGTGTTGTCCTTTGAATGGATTAACTTAAAATATCTGATTTACACAATGAGCTAATGATCAATACAGTGCAAAAAAAGTGACTTGAGTCCCTTGCATGACAATAATCACTAGATTTAACTGAGATAGGAAAGAGGATGTTGTGAAATTACCTATACAGTTTTTCAGTGTCCAGGAAATTTATTATTCAGATGAGCTACATGGATTTGTTAGACATTTAAATATTTTTTAAGAGTCTGTGGTTATGGGTTCATTCAATTTTAATCAACACATAGTAATTTTAAAAAGTCATTT
This sequence comes from Marmota marmota marmota, assembly GCF_001458135.2. Taxonomy (NCBI): domain Eukaryota; kingdom Metazoa; phylum Chordata; class Mammalia; order Rodentia; family Sciuridae; genus Marmota; species Marmota marmota. Next base: position 48,904,697 of record NW_025999968.1, on the reverse strand, counting down.
TTTAAGTTGAAACAGCTAAACTAAAAGTTCAAATGATTATATAATCTTCTTAACTCCTAAACCTCTTAATTTCCATTAAAATCTACACTAAAACTACAATGCAGCTATCTCTTTCCTCTGTAATCTCATGAGTAATTTTGTGGCAGGATTGAGAATGAATCTCTTATTTATTTATGACTCTCTTATTTATTTACAACAATTTTTTTGAAATTATAAATAACACATCTAAAATTGTCATACAACTGTTTTCTCCATGCTTCTAAAAACTCAGTAACCTATTAAAGTGAATTGAGGTGTAGGTCTCTATTTTTATTTTTTATGTCTCTGACATAGGTTCAATATTTCTGTTTTCTTATAACGGAACAACAGCTACACAAGTTTTCCTCCAAGTTTCAGATGAAAGCTTTAAATTTGCTGAATAGCATGCAGTTCCATTATTGCAGTTCCATTATTAGCATAGAAGAATTTCTTTAATACCCTAGTTATAGAATCTGTTTTAAAACAGTCATAATGAAAGTTATTTTTTTTTTTTTAATTTTAGGAACAAAACCAGTGCATTGTATTCAGGCTAGTATCTGGACTCTATTTATTTACCAAATAAATTAAACAGTAATGTTAGTATTGTGTGTGTAAATATATTAAATCTTTATTATAAAGCATTTATTGAATGCTATGGCACTTTCTGAGAAACCCATGGTTGTTAATTTTATGTGCCAGTTTGGCTCAGGGTAGAGTGCCTAGTTGTTTGGTCAAGCACCAATCTAGATGCTGCTGTAAGGCACTTTAAAAAATATATGAGTGCAATTTAAATCGCTAGATTTGAGAGCAGATTACTCTCCACTGTACCAGCAAGCCTCGTGCAATCAACTAAAAGTCTTAAGAGCAAAAACAGGTTTCCTGAAGAAGAAATTCTCCTTAAGTCTGCACTGTAGAAATCCTCCCTGTGTTTCCAATCTGCTGCCCTGAGGAATTTGGACTGAGCATTTCAGTTTCACCTCATACCTGAATTTCAGGTCATACCTGAATTTCCAGCTTTCCATCTTGTTCCATAGATTTCACACTGACCAGTCCCACAATCACAAGAGCCAATTCCTTAAAATAAACCAATGCTTGGCAAGCTCTTCCTTGTCTCTGTCAGTTTCTCTCACTCTCTCTGTCTCTTTGTATGTATATGTGTGTGTGTAAATATATATATATATTTACACACACATATATAGCCTGTTGATTTTATTTCTCTGGAGAATCTGACTGATACATTCGCTTGGATATGATTATCTTCAGACCAATTGCAAGGCTTGTTTTGGCAAGCAGATGTCCTCACATCTAACTTTTTCGCCATGAAGGGAATGAGGGTGCTATCTAGAATTAGTGGTATTATAAATTAGTGGTATTATAAATATAAGTATTATAAATTTGGGGTGTAAAATTTCTGGATGCATTACTAAATTGAGGGTTTAGGTGGCGAAACACACACTGGGTCTAGAGAATTATGTAACTGGAGGTAGCTCACGTGTTCACCCCAACAGTTGATTTTCTCAGAATTTTATAAACGATAATGTCACTATTCCTGTTGTTTTCAAGCAGCTCTTCCTCTCTTATTTCCTGAAAGGGGAATGAGATATTTGATTGGTCAGTCAGTGGGGGTCACAGCTAGGCCCAGACCCTTCCACTGGGGTGCTCTGGTCTGCTCACAAGATGCAAGTTCTGATCTGCTCTCTGCTCTCCATCATGAGACTTGTCCTTGCAGGTAGAGCATGTGTTTGAACAATTGTGCCAACCAGCCTTATCTCCTAGATCTAAACCCCATGTTCTCTACGAAGCATTTGTGAAGGCGATACTATGAGTTGATCTTCATTTCTGTAGTTCCCATGTCTCTACCATAAATAATTCCAAATGCAGTTGAATAGAGACATATTACTTGTTGGTTCTCCCCCAAGTCCCAACATTGTTCTCTTGCAATTTCAACCTTCCTTTTCACTGATAAACTTTTCTATCACTTTTTCAAATGCAATTAAGTCTGCTGTCATTTACTATCAATTCTTTCATTTTCCTTCTATCTTTTTTCTTGTATTTTCTCTCCAGTGATTCTCCTACCCTACTTCTTTAACTTTGTTGAAATTATTTTGGAAAAGTCTTCAAATACCCAAATCCTATACCCTTTATTAGTTATCTTCTTCCTTGATAATTTCAAGTTAGATTTGGCTATAGAATCGTGCTGGTCAGAATGAATAAACAATGTCCAGATATTGAACAAGTCTGACATGGATCTGAACACTACCATTCTCAGCTTTACACAGAAAGCCCTGAACATGTATTTAGTCATGTCTTCACTTGAACACATGGACCAATTCTCCAGAGTCTTTACAAAGATGAGGAAAAAGTAGTAAAAAAAATATTTTTCAGTGTTGTTATTTGCTGGTCGTAAGATCTCAGAACATTGAAAGAACTGGATCAAACAAATGGTGTTCAAGCTAATGTTGAATAAGCACCTTTCAGCCAGGGGCTTAAAGTGTTCTTCATGAAATAACCAGGATTATTGTATTCTGTGATTCTGAAAGAAGATAATAAGGCATGCTATAGAAATCCCAAAATTCATATTTCTAATCCTCTTGGATTATACTTGAATGTACGGTGGATTCTTTTTTATACTTCCAGACTCTCACACTCAAAATTTAAAAAAGACATAGGTGGACACCTGTGTCTTTCTTTTTCTTAAAATGGCTTCTCTTGACTGCTTTAGATTTTAAGGGGCAAGGGAATTTAATATTTCATTCACAATTCACCCTCATGTATTTTTTTCCTTATACAGTTCTATAAGCATACACTTGTTTGACAGCACCAGAGAGGATGGTTTTGAGAAAGAAGAGATTGAACATAAAGTTGAAAAAATTCTGTTAATAATGACTATGAAAATGTCAAGAATTCTGGTGAATGTAGAAATAATGAAAAAATTCATATGATTAGCAGAAACATGGAAGATCATGTTAAAAGAGACCAACTGGAAATAGTATGGACAAGTTGCTGTAGATGAAGCAAAGACATTTTCCCCCCCGTGGGTGATATTCCTAGATTTTATATTTCTGAGTATCTTTATAGCAAATGTAGGTAAATATGAGGTTGCGAACACAGGGGAAAGGAATCAAAGTTGGTTATATGCTGGCAAAAAGTTGAGAGGAGCAAAAACATGCTAAAGACTCATATGTGTTATAGCTTGTGAGTTCTATGGGGTTTTGAGAACATATCAAATTGATATATGTCACTTGTATCCATTTGTAGGTTGTTCTGCATGTCCTTGGAAATCTGCAATTGAGATGGATGGTGAATTGAACATTCATGACAATACTACTGTCTTTCTAGCAGAGATCTGACTAAAACCAAAAATCAGAATGTAAGCTTCTCATCATTTACTAGAAATTAAGATGTTGACACATATCACTCTTCATGTTAAGCTTAACATCATGGAAATCATGCCATTTCTCTGCCTTCATAAGTCTATGGCAATATCATTTAGACAGATCTTCTAGAAATTTACTAGTTATCTATTTTATAATTGTCATTCATGCAAAAATAAATTTCCACCAGAAATAAACCAGAGTCTTTTGCTAACCTTTTTTTATTAAAAAAAATCAAACAACAAAGCTATCTTTAATATTCTGATATTAATAGCTATCAGAAAAATAAAATCCTCATTTGAGATCACTTGAATTAGTGACCAGGGTTATTGGTCTTTCAAAGTACATGAATCAGCTTTGTGGCCTTTAATCTAAAATAATAATAATAGTAATAATAATAATAATAACATTGGGAATTTTATTTTCCAAAGTAAAACCTGACTTTGTTATAGTATTGTACCAAACAGGATTTTATGTTCCTAGGTATACTTCAGTATTTATTTTTATTCATTTAAAAAAAATGTTCCATCTATAAGCTGATGGAGTCAAAAGAAAAAGTTCATGGACTGAAGAAAAAACAAAAATATACTCATCAGAGAGAATTAAATTGTTGTAGGGTTAAATTTAAAACTCCTATTTAGGAGGTAGAAAGGTAGCTGAGGGTTAGAATATCTTTTTTAGACATAGGACTCTGGGAATGATATCTAGGACTTAAAAAAAAAACAGAAAAAAACATATTTAGGTTTATTTCAACTGAAGAGTGACTTGAGAACATCCTTCTGGATTACTTACTTCCATGAAATTTCAAGGAAAATAACTAATAATTATTTAAATCAACATGATTCCAATCCAACATTTTTAGTTAACTTTATTAATGTGTTTCAATAAAGAAAAGTAAAATATTGACCAATTCTTGGGAAATTAATGACTCTGTTGACAGCAATTGATTTCAAAATAATTCCAATTCATTATCCTGCCAAATGGCAGGAACAAATCAAATGTCTTGGTATTTGAGGATTTGGGAAAAAGTTTGGAAAAACTGATTGAAGTTTTCAAGTTTCTCTACCCTTTTCCTATCCTTTAAAGAACTGGCTTTTGCGGGGGGGGGCAGTTGCCAAATTCTAGGGGGGATTTCATTTTTATTGTACGTGCACATGATTTTTAGTCAATTTGAACCCTCTAGAGATTGCTATGTTTATAAATAAAAGAATAACTGCACTGTTGCAACTCAGTATTCTTTTCCATGACATGTAGCACTTTTTTTTCCTGTCTTGAATTAATAACAATTCATCCATGTTTCACTTATGTAACTGTCTTTGTGTTGAGCTGATGACTCAGTTGATAAGAGTTTCTTTGAAAAGGTTCCTTTGAGGTCTTGAATGTTCCCATATAAATCACAATATTTTTTAAAAAGGTTATCTAAGGATGATATGATAAAACACAAATCTAGAATCACAATAATTTAAATGATTAAAATTATAAGATATATCACTGTAGTGACCTTATTATACATGTTGTTGATTAGAGATTTAAAAGCAGTAAAGTCTCTGGGGGCTTAAAATTAATTTTTGAAGAAGCTGGTCCATTGCTGTCCTAATGTATTCTACCAGGAAAAGTGAATATATAAACTTAGATATATTGGGCTCTTTAAGAATGTCAACAGCTATTGGCATTAACTTCATGGTTTATCAGTCTCTCATGAGTTACAAAATTCTTCTATAGAAGCAATTATGACGTATGGAAACAAGGTTTTTTTATATAGATAAGATCATGGGTCTTTATCTTGAGGGTTAAGATCAACACAAGGGGTAGTGTTCACCATCACTTACTGATCACCTGATTTTAGATAGTTTAACTTCCTTGTGCTTCCAATTTTTCTTTTGTAAAGTAATGCAACTCTCATGGTTTAATGATTAAATAAAATAATACATGTGCCTAGCAAATGGCAAGCATTAACTCTATGATAGTTATTATTATTAGCATTAACTCTATGATTGTTGTTGTTGTTGTTCTTCTTCTTCTTATTATTATTATCATTATTATTATTATATCAAAAGTAAGTAAAGCTGGGCTGGTGGCACTCACCTATAATGACAGTACTCAGGAGATTGATGCAGAAGGATCATTTCAGCCTAGGAGTTTGAGACTTGCCTGAGTCATATAGAGATACTTCCTCTCTCAAAAAAAAAAAAACTTAAAAAGCCAACTGAAAGTTGTTAACATGTTTATCATAAGATGAAAAACTGCATTATTAACTAAGCCAACATATCAACATTAACATGAATAGCTACTTATTTTGTTATTTAATTCTCATGATAACTCCAAGTTATAATTAATATCCATTAGACTCCTAACAGTTAGTATACCTAGCAATGTCTTTATGTCAAGTGTTTTAAAAATTTATACTCACAGACAAGCTAAGTGTTCATTCACTAAAATTGTATTTCTTAAAGTTACTTTGGTATTCAGTAGTTATTTGCACATATCCTTTTGCAAAATCTATTGACAATGTAGAACAAATTTTCCTATGAAAGTACCAGAAAGTAGATGAGCCAATGAGGAGCTCCTGGCATAAAACTAAGTAAAGCAGGAATCCAGGTAAGTGAGGAGGTATATGGGAAAAATCCTCTTTTGCCCCAAGAAAATTGACTAAAAAGATTTGGGATTCACATTTGGGGGTGTTAATGAAAAATGGGGACAAAGTCAAGATCCTTCCTAGCTCCACAAAAGTGAGAAATGTATTAAAGATTCTTACATCATTAAGGTGGGTCATCCAAGGTTATACATATTTGTACTCCATTTTTTCCTTTCCTGTAAAAGTCTACCTGAGACCACATAATATATACAGAATAGCTTATTTTTGGCTTATGGTTTCTGGAGGTTGGGAAGTCCAAGAGTATGGTACTGGCATCTGCTTGACTTCTGATGAGGGCCTGGTACTGCTTTAGCTCATGGCAGAAAGCCGAAGGCAAATGGGTACTAACACAAGGGGTAGTTTTACTGTACCCAGCCTCTCCTTGATGGTGACCCATCCCATACCATGAATGCAAACACAGTCCGGAGATGGCACGATCCCTTCATAAGGATGAAGCCCTAATGATGCAAACAGCTCTCAATGCTGTTACATTGGGACAAAATGCAACCAGAGTTTTGGTGAAAACAAACCATACTCAAACCATAGCATATACATAAATGTGGGTGATCATAGAAGATAACTGAAGGTGGACCCTGTGCATTTGCAGCCCAGCTTGGGATGAGGGTTTCTAGTATTCCTCAAAGTATAAATTTTAATTGAATTCTGACTGATAGTGTCCCCAGGAACAAAGCCACATGCTTTTGAGGGCAACTTTGTCTAGTTCTGATAGAGGCTCACAAATGTTCTTAATTCAATGATGAGTGTACTCTTATAAATTGTGTGCATAATAATCCAATACCATGAGTGAAAAAAAAGCAGATCAAAAAAAAAGTAGAGAAAAGCAAGGTTTACGCAGGTTTTAAAGAGAGTGATTACAAATAAGAAAAATAGCTTTTCACACTCTCTTAAAGAAATAAAAGGTTAACTTTAAAATCTGAAAGAAACTGGAAATATAAAAAAGCATAGCTGAATGAAAAAAAAATTTCTGGAACTGAAAAATTAAGTAACCAGGGCTGGGGATATGGCTCAAGCGGTAGCGCGCTCGCCTGGCATGCGTGCAGCGTGGGTTCGATCCTCAACACCACATACAAACAAAGATGTTGTGTCCGCTGAAAACTAAAAAAAAATAAATAAATATTAAAATTCAAAAAAAAATTAAGTAACCAATTGAAAAATTTTAATGGTTGAACTGAACATGAGAATAGCATAGCTGAGGAGACAGCTGGTAATCTACTATCAATGTCTGAAGAAATTATCGAAAGATGGTGTAGATTGAGCCCCAAACTGGAAAATACGCAAGTGTTTGTTAAGAGAAATGGAGAAAATTGCTAATACATCCCCACAGTATAATTGTTTTAAAAGAGTTGGAAGAGAATGGAACATGGCAAAATTTGAACATGTAATACTTGAGAATTTTCCGGATATTATGAAATATACTCATCCGCACATTCAAATGTCCAATGAACTCCAAGCAGGACACATAATACACAGGCCACAGTAGGATGCCAAATACCAGAAGGAAGATCTTCAAAACAGCCATAGAAGAAAGGGCAGATTTATTTCAAAACAGTGACCATTAGACTACAAGTTTGTCTGGTATTTATGTAAAAGAACTAAAATGAACATACTATCATAATACATGCACTCTAATGCTTACAGCAGTACACACACACACACACACACACACAGAGTGGAGTTTCATTCAGACAGTGATTACAAATAATAAAGAAGCATAAAATTATGCTAATAATTGCTGGGAAGTGGATGGAAGTGGAGAACATCATGCTAAGTGAAATAAGCCAGACTCAGAAAGTCAAAGTTGAATGTTTTCACTTGTATGAGGAAGATTCACATTAAAAAAAAGGAATAAAAGGTTTAAGAAGGAATTTCACAAAAATGGAAAGGAGATTAATACAGCAAGTGGAGCAGGGGGAGGAAGGAGGTGAAGGAAAGGGAAGGTACTGTGGAAGAAAATGGAACAGATTGTTATGTGCATGTTTGAAGAAGCCATAAAAATTGCATATGTACAATTATAATATACTAATGAAAAATAAAATGAATGTCTTTAATTTCAAGACAGATTTCAGGAATAAGGACAAAATAAAAATAGCCCGAGAGAGTCAGAGAAGAACAGAAAAAGAGAGAGAAAGAGAGAAGGAAGGAAGAGAGGAGATCAAAAACTGAAAACATTTTGTCAGGAGTAGACCCTCACTTCAATTGAAGAACAGTGAGTTCAGATGGAAGGTATGAGAGAAAAAATAATCGTGTGTAAAAAAAAAATGGTAAATGTGGTCAATCTAAATCAGAGTTCCTCGAGATGAATATTACTACATCTTGAGCTGGGTATTTTGTTGTTGAAGTGGGAGATATCAGTTATTTTAAGATATTTAGCATTTCCTTGTCTTATACCCACTAGATGCCAGAATCACCTCTCTGCTCACAGGGCCCCAGTTGTGACAACTAAAAATGTTACTAGATATTGCCAGATGTTCCCTGGGGAGCAATGTTGAGAACCACTGACCCAAACTTGAGGACTACTGGTTGAAATGGAAACTTATTCACAAAACAATAATAAATAATGTCTGTGTTTTTTTAAAAAAAGAGAATGAAAACTCACAATGCTTATATCAATCAGGAGAAGGAGAAGAATCTAGTAAAAGAGAGAAAAAATACATAATGAAAATAACCCAAGGGAAAGAAGGAAAGGAGCAAACAATGAACATAACAGGGGAAAGAGAAATCACCAAGTAGGGTAGAGCAGGAACTGCATTAAAGCAGAATGGAAAAAAATAATGATCCCCTTAAGGACAAAGATTTGCAGAGTAGATAACAAATTCTAACTAGATGCTGCTGATGACAAACCCCTCGAAAACTGAGGGATTTCATAATTTGAAGGTGAAAAAAAGAAAGATAGGATCTTGAAAGAAACCTGGTGGCACTGTTGTTATTATTACACAAAATACTTTTGAAGCATCATGGTGGATTAGTCAACGTTCCTGTCCTGAGTGTCTCAGATCTGTGATGCAATGCAAGGTCAGCGTTTGGTTGCCCTTGATGTGTTTGTACAGTTTGTTTTGTGCATTCAAAACCAGAAAAGAAGCACTGCAAGGAAAAAACCAGGATTTTACTATAGCCAGGAGCAAAACCGATAACAATGATGACCAAAACATTTCCAGTAGGTTCTGCGCTAACACAGACTGGCTTTCATCTTCGTGACAGAAGTAAAACATTTTAGACACTATATTGAAACTCTTTTAATGAGAAAGCGGGCCTTCCTGGTTTGTCTCAAAAACATTTCCTAATTAAAAAAATAATTTATAAGTCTGTTTTAAGTAACTTTTAGTAACTTTGTAATTATGATCTGTTATTCTATCTCTCTGTCTAGCACACCAGTTCTCTCACTCCCTTGTATACACAATAATAAACAAGGGCTCTCATATGGAGATATTTTGTACTCCCTAAGAAAGAAATCTGAGCCTGTTTAAAAAATTGTTTAGCATAACCCCACAGAATCATCTGCTTAGCTTTATTTATTTTGGCCAAGATACTGTCACAGATGGTCATTATTACAGAATGAAAACACGTGATTAGTTCAGGAGGCCTCAACGTGGAGTGGAGGAACAACGTGTGAAGCAATGAACTCCAGTAAGTGTTTTGTAAGCGAGTTTATATGTGACCTGGTCATGGGTTGGCAAGTGTGTGTTAGCAATTTGGAAGGGTCTGGTTTCCTTTGAAAACACAGAGGTAAATTCACTTAACTCTAAGGGAAGCTGTTGAGATAACCTAGCAATTGTTAATGGAAGGGGGTGAAATGGCACCTAGGTAAAACGCCTTCAAAGGGATGTTTTGGAAGATCTGGGGAAGATAAATGCCCGTGCTGCTCTTTTATCACTTTCTCATGCCACTGTACCTTCAAGGCAACCTGGGGAATTTGAACCTTGAGGTTATATTCTGTCTTGGCAAGGGAATTCTGCGTGACCTTGTCAAGTCTGAGAGCGGTGTGATAAAGAGCCCAGAGCTCTCAGGAATGACCATGGCTTAAAAATTCTATAAATAGACTCCACAGTCAATTATTAAGCTCTCAAGTCTGTCTAGTAAGTGAACAGTGAAGCTACCAACTTGAAAAGCTTATTCCTATGCCGTTCCTAAGCCCATGAAGCTTGGATCAACTTCCTTCCTGATATTTGTTATTAACAGAGTTACTTGGTTCTTCTCCTGTGTTATTCAAAATGCACTACTATTTCCCTCTATATCTTCATATTGTTTTCGTTGCTAATAAAAGTTGTGTATGTGGGGCTGAGGCTGTAGCTCAGTGGTAGAGCACTTGCCTCGCATGTGTGAGGCACTGGGTTGATCCTCAGCACCACATAAAAATAAATAAACAAAATAAAGGCATTGTTTCCATCTACAACTAAATAATAATAATAATAATAATAATAATAATAATAATAATAAAGTTGTGTATTTATGGGTAGCATCCTAATATAACAAATACTTCAACATGAACTCCTTGCATATAAATACGATTTTAATAAAGACAGACCATGAAGCATATCATAGGCTCACTTAATAAAATTTGTTTAGGTTTGTAAAATGCAGTTTCAGATCTGTGGTCCATTCTGTTTTTGCTCTCCTCCTTTTACTAACATACTTTTTCACTGGGGTCAATATTAACCCATTAGTACCAAGAGAAATTTGTTGCTACTCTTTTTTGTTTGTTTTGATTGATTGATTTCTTTAAGTTATACATTATAGTAGACTCCATTTTGACATAATTCTTAAAACATAGAATATATCTTGTTCTAATTCAGTCCCCAGTAACTCTCCTTCTACTCTCTACCCCAACCCCTGCTCACTCCCCTTTACTGATCTTTCTGCCATTTACCCATAGTTATTATTATTTTTTTAAATTAACTTCTTGTGGATGCGCATTGTGGTGAAATTTGCTGTGGTATAATCATATGTATACGTAGAAAAGTTACATCAGATTCATTCCACTGTCTCCTCAAACTTTCATTTCTTCAAGCCTTGACTCCCCAAATCTCAATTCAATATTTTGCAAAAACCCTGTTCAACTTTAAGAACAGCTTATATCATGCTCAAACACAATAATCCCCAAATTATGAAACAACAATGTGTTTATTTTGGAGATTTTTTCCTCCACGGAAAGACTGGTGAAAACATTTGCTAAGCAGAAATTTTCAATGGATAACATTCACAGTAACTGGGATTAGGTTACTCTAGGTCACCTGCCCAGACATATCACACCTGTTAAAGGGAACCAGCCACAACAATGGATTTCATTTAGATGAATTTTTCTTCTGGGTAAAAAACCAAACCAAACCAAAACAAACAAAACAAACAAACAAAAAAATGTTTAGATTAATAAAAATATTCATTCTTAGTAGGGCATGAATAGGTTCTGAACTCAGTTTCCACTGTCATTCTATCATATCTGTCATCTTTCCCAATATTTATCCTAGGTCCAACCTTGTGTTGACCTCTCATAAATTACGATGATTTTTTAAAAACCTATTTTCTCTGAGTTTTTATTCCAGAAAGACTGATTACACTGAAATAATTCTGCTGACACAGCACTATATGAAAATCAGACCCATGTTTTACATTAAAGAAACACTTTAAGAGTTAAATGGTTGGGGTGAGCATTCAATTCAATGGTAAAGTACTTGCCTGGCATGTGTAAGGCCATGGGTTCAACTCTTAACCCACTCTCAACCCACTCCCCCAACACTCACAGGAAAAGAGTTAAATGTAGTCAGTGTTAAGCAGCCCTGATACTTTGCCCCTCTTTATTCCACCTGGAACATGCATATTTTGTTGTATAATCTTCTCAGAGAATGAAAAATACTTACGTATTTGTCAATTCATGGATGAGGTGGGTCACAATGGATATGAGCCATAGGTATTTCATATGTTTGGTAGAAGGCATTTTTATGGTTCTTTAAAAATAAGAGGAATGACATTGAAAATGCAGAATTTACTTGCCAGTATTTTAAATTTTCATATTTATGTCACAAAAAAAGAAAATAAATATGGGAAGAAAGTAAAAATAGGTAGAGATTTGTATTGGCATTATGTTTTTTTAATATTCAAATTAAATCAACAATTATGCATAGTCTTTCCTTTAGTTTAGTGCTATTTTGTTGATAGAGATGAAATGACTCAGCTTCCAGGGATTCACATTCTAGTGAGGATGTCAGCTCTGCTCCCTTGGGTTGATCAACATTTTGGGTGGCTAAAATTCAAACTTAATAAAAAAAGAAATCACTATCTGTTTTGTTTGCTGATAAATTTGCACATGCTCAAATGGGGATAGAACATACTTAGTTCTATATAAGTTATACTTGTAAATATTTGTTGACTAATAGAACCAATAAGTACATACACCATGTTAATATTATGCACCATAGATTTATTATATGGCATATACCATTGGGTTTATTCTTAGGAGCAATGAGGATGTTGTTTACTCAGGAAAGGTGCCTCAATGAAAGTAGGGTTTGAAATTCATTTGAATTTTAAAACACTTTCATATACATTTTGGTTAACCCTACTAAACAATTACATGCTCTGGGAAATATACCTAAATATGTTGATGGAATTTTAACTGTATTGTTTTTTAAAATCAAAGCCAGCATAACTCTGTCTGTCTTTTACACAGTCGAAGACCAAATGTAGACTTGAAAATTAGTCATGCAATGCCACAAGCAGCACATCTGCATAGCGTGCTAAAGGGAGGAGGCACCAGAGACTCAAAATACGCCCTGGAATATGTCAGGATGCCACAGCACAACACTATGCTAACTGAAAACATTCCAGAAAGCAATTATTCTGTGCCATGTCCATAATCAGGATGAAACAAGCAAAGGGGATAACTTATAGGTTTTGTTTTTCCCCTTTGCTTTTCTCAGCTGTCTTCTTTTCTGGGAAAATGGAAAGCCTAGCCCATTGTGGGAAAAGTAGAACTCCTAATAACAATTCATCATATAGTAAAAAGTACGCCTAGTGAGTGCAGAATATAATTTCTAACATTTATATTATATAAGGAGTATAAACAATGGATTTAGAACAATGTGCTAGAAAAGTGGGAAAAATCAAGTTCAAAACTGAAACACACACACACACACACACACACAAAACAAGGTAGGCTTAAATTGCATGCAAAATTTAGAGATGTTATTAGAAATGTTTGTACATTGGGCGATAAAAATGACTCTTTTAACCCCTGTTATATCTGATAAAACTCTGCTAATAGCATGTGAATAATCATTTTCTGGCTGTACCACTTTCTCTTAAAAATATTACATACAGTGAGCCAGAAAAACTGCCCATCAGTGTCAGTGAACAGCATCTCAGTTGGCCACTCTAGAATCTTCTAACTTGAAAAATATCATGTACTGAGAATCAAATTAATCCTATGACAAATTTACTTAATTGAGCTCCACTCTTATCTCTCTTTTTGCTCACACATGAAGTTTACTTATTGTTTTTTTGTCTTTTACTGCCTGATCCTCAAATTTTAATATATTATTTGTCTCCCAAAGAAATTTGTCATCCATTTACCATTTCTTATGAGGTAATTTGACAGCAAAATAGGGACAATGTTATGAAATCCTGTTTTATTTTCTAAAAACAATCAAAAAAACTATAGGGTTTACATTAATATTATAAAAAAGAGAAACATTTAAAACATGTTTGTAGTGAATCAGACAAGTGGAACAAGTCAAAAAAAGAAAAGAAAAAGAAAAAAATAAATAAAAGGAAAATAGAAAATACTCCACCTGTAAGACTTGCTTCATTAGAATGCAAGGCCTGTAAAGCCTTCATGATTTTTTCAGACTCAATGAAATTTATTGGCACAGACTGAATTTCAACCTAAATAAGTTTAACAGGTTTAGCAATTAAAAATACGGGATACCCAGTCAGATTTCAATTTCAGGTTTTAGTAAAGGATTGCATAGCATTCTGAATATTTTATGAAACATACTGATACTAATAAATTTGCTTGATTGTTTTCTGATATCCAAATTTAACTAGATTCTCTGATTAATAAAGCTGTTCATGATAATATTATAAAGTTATATCTTTGCAAAATGGAGAAAATACTACACACGAAAGGAAAGAAATAAGCTAATAGTATAAGACTAATTGAGACAAAGCTGAGGTTTTCAAGGGAGAGACCGTGTTTAATATATAGGGTTTGATAGTGAAATTTTGCATGCAGCATACCTCAAAGAATGAAACTTGTAGCTTGCAAAAAAATAATTTCATTGAACAAACATTTATTGTGTGGTTACTCTGCAAAACAGTATAAAACCAGCCTGTGGTTTTCCTTATGAAACAAAGGAAAACAAATTTAGAGCTGAGATGTATACAAGCCCTCTCCCAAACTGACAATATGATGGTGTTCACACATTCCATTGGAAACTCCTTGCCCTCTTTCCCCTTGTTCATTGCTGATTTTAATTTGCACAAGTCACTCTATAAGTTAACTTTACATCTGCCTGAAAATCACTGTTATGGCAATTCTTTCATACCTTCCTATGATTCTGCATTCCCTAACTTTCTAAAGCTCCCGGAAACCATGCTATATTAATCATTTCCCAATCACCACCTTTCTTAGATGATTTTTGCATATATGTGGTCTTTCTTTCAAATATAATACAATTTTCTTACTTATTTTGCTTTAAAAAAATTAATCTCAGGTATCTGATTTACTAGATGAATAAGCCCACCAGATGATTTTAATTGGCCTGAAATTTTACTCAGAAATTTTCAAGATAACTGATGAATCAATTAATGTCTACATTAAATTATTAGTAGAAAAGTGAAAACTAGTCATTGATAATCAAGGAAAGTTTTGTGTTAATTGTGCTTACTTTTTGAATTCTGGTGAAACTGCACAAATTTCCCTCTAGTTAGCCTTATAAACCATTCTGGATCCTATAAGTAGATAAAAAAATCAGTAAATCCACTAAATAAAGTTTTTTAAAAATTTTTTATTTCAATGAGCTCAGCCATAGCTTAAATACCCAACATAACTTAGGTCTTACCAACATGAAACCTCATCTAACAATTACAGAAATAAATATAATGCACTTAAATGAGTAATGTAGAAAGATGTTTGTTCATAACATGCTACGTTAGTAACTTTCCTAAAAAATTGGCAAGAAAATATGTATTTTTAAAATTTTGGCCCTAATTAGTATATCTTCACTTTTTTTTGTTTTGTAAAAAGGTGCTCAGCTCATTTTTTATACTTTCTCAAAGCCAACTTTTGTTTTGTACATTGCCCTTTTACTCAAACTAGTCTTTAATGATAGAATCATCAGTAAGTGTAGCAACTTTACATTTCCTAAATGATTAACTAATTTAATTTAAACTATTTTTCCTGAGAAAGACAGAAGAGTCCCATATGTTGGTAAGACTAAGTAAAAGAGAGTAGCTTGAAATGTGGGGAGACATTTTTGGGGAATCATTTGACTCCAAACAAAAAGCAAAGAAGATAAACCCTTCACTGTGGTCTCAAGTAGTGTGGTGCCTAGCAACAGGATGAACGTGCTGACATTTACAGGGACTCCAGTTGAGCCAAGATATCTTAATGCGTTCTTTGGCCTCTCAGAGCACACAGGCTCTACAAGGGGGACTCAGATTTATGGTGTGAATGCAGCCCACCATATGGACCACAGCTCTTTCCTAAGTAGTGCTTTCTTCCAGCATCTGTACAGATGTGCTCTTTTGTTTTGTCATTCCTTTCTATTTGTAGACTTCATGTTTTTTTCCTAGAGCCTCTCATCTATTGTCTTCTCATGAAGATGTTCCCATTCCCATTTGAAATAGAGCAGGAAAGGTGTTTCTAACCATTTCACTGTCACAGTGGGGTTCTTGCATGAAACTGACTCCTGTATTCCCCATAACTCTGAGTGTGTTCACGTGGCCTTAAATATATTTTCATGTAGAGTGGGTCAGGATTGTGGGGGAAAAGATATAGTAATCTCTTTTTTCTTAATAATGATCTGAATAACATTGCCTATGGTATAATTTAACAAAATACTGCTAATGGAAGATTAAAAATTGAATCAAATTTAATTAGTACCTTGGAGAATCACTAAGGGGTCATCAATAGAAGAAGGCAATTTATTTTGATGAGGGATGTATCTAAATGTTTATGAAAAGTTTAATTGTTTATAAAATAATTAAATTCACATTTAATTCAAGTCAGTTTTCCTTAAAACTAGCCCTAATATATTGGATGCATATGAATTAGGTAGCTTTTTTATTTCCAGATGATGAGAGTTTGTTTAAATTTAACACATCAACATGCTAGTTTGGAAAAGCTTTTTGATGTACGTGTTCACAAGGACTCTTTTTATGTTATTTTATGAAATCTCAAAGTAAAATTTATAATAATAACTACACTGGGATTTATTTTTCAGTATTTATTAAGTTGTAAAACTCATGAAATTTTTGTGAGTAAAATGTAAATTTAAATTCATAAAAAAGATGTAGTAAATATCTTGCAAATTGTGAAGTTTTATATTTGCTAATCTTAAATTGAGTTTTTAAGTTATGTTTATATTTCATCACATCATAATAATTCCATATCCATTCTCACTATAATACTTAATTTATGTTGTATGATGCTAATGTTTGTTTTGGGGATAAAATCCAGAGAGTAGTGCTTCACAATGTGCATGTTCATGTCTGTGAAAATGGGGTTAAAAGGAACTTATTACAAACACCTTTTGAAATATTTTTAGAAATAAAATGTAGAATACCAAATATTCTAACATGATGCTGGTTATTCTAGGTTACATATTTGACATATATATTTAAGTTTGTTGTTTTGTTATAATATTTATTCATATTTGCAGACGATATCATTTAAGATTTTTAAAAAGCAGAAGAATAATCTAGGAACATTACCAAAAAATTGAAAAACAGAATCCTCTGGTTTTAATTTTTCTTCACTCTTTGCACTTGTCTTTGTTCATACTTAAAATTGACAGTAATTGTTTTAGAAACACATTTTGGTCTAACATTCCTAAATTATTAAATTTTTTGTGAAGATATCAACTTTTTGTAATTATAATTAATCTGTTCATGTGTAAATTAGTTAATGTTTATAACAATAGGTATGAATAGAATTAGTTTAGGGAGAACATAATTGTCTGGGGAGCCACAGCACAAATGGAGAAGGTAACAGGGCAGGGAAATAGCATAAGGATTTTAAAGAGGGGAGTAGAGAGAAGTGAGTAAATTGGTTAAATAGAATTCCAATCAAAGAGCTACTGTTAAACTAAAAAAATTAGGAACAAGAGAATAGAAACACTATTTTCCAAGAATAAACCCTTGAGATTTTAGCTATTTATTAACAATATATTTAGCTGCATTAAGCTGATATTTATTGTGTTTATTCTGTGAGACTGTAGCTTAGTACTGGGTCTTAAATCTCAAGATCACTGGATACAGTTCAGGAATGCCTGCTTGAAATCTAATCAAACAGCAGTCAAAGTTCAAGTTTAATGATATTTATTCCCTGGAATGAGTACACAACTTGGCATATACAATGTAGGTGGAGGAAATGCTTACAGACCAGAATGTTCCTTAATTCCTCTTTAGCTCCAAAAAATAATTGGACTTAATAGGAAAAGATAAAAATTCTTTTGTTTATTATTATTATTATCATGAATTGCACCATTGAAAGATTGGAACCAAAGTTTATTATGTCAATATTATACAGAAATACTGATAATGATTTCCACCTGAGGTAGTTTATGTAAGAGTAAGTATTTATTTCAGAAAGTCAGAATTGTATAGGAAAGCATAAAGAACAAAATAAAAGGGCTACTTCTTTTGTGTGTGTGTGTGTGTGTGTGTGTGTGTGTGTGTCTGTGTTTGGTACCAGGGATTGAACATTGAACTTGGGGCACTCAACCACTAAGCCACATTGCCAGCTCTATTTTGTATTTTTGTTGATACTGGGTCTCACTTAGTTGCTTAGTGCCTCCCCATCGCTGAGACTGGCTTTGAACTTGAGATCCTCCTGCCTCAGCTTCCTCATAAAACAGCTACTTCTAATTCCATTATTTGGTTATAATAATGATTAATATTTGGGTTTTACTCTTTTTGTCTTATATGTTTCTATGTTTGTTCCGTGTATTCATGTGTGTGTGCATTGTGAGTAAAACATCATTAGCCTGCATAGACAGTTTTGTTATGTTATGGACTACTTGGTATGGTATGAGAATATTTGTGTGGTGTTTAGCAGTTCAGCTCTGGATTCTGACAGCCTGAGATAGAGTTCTTCTTTCATCCCTTGCTACCTGTGAGCTTTTGACAGGTCAAATGTCTTCTAAGCCTCAGATAACCAACATTGGAATAATAGTATTCTCTCTCTTATGGATTTAAATGGGGTGATCCATGTGACATGTTTGGTTTAGAAAACATGACATTTATTTTCTAATGGCTGCTTGGTGAACCATCGTTGCATGCTTTAATTAAAGAAATTACCTTTCATTTCTTAGGAAGTTCTTCTATAAATTGGAAGGAATATATATACACGATGCACTAATTTTCAGCAGACTGTGATGCATTAATTTTTCTTATAGACATGTACAAAAGGAAATTAAATCACAAAAGCAGAAACTTCACAGTAAGTGAGCAATGAAAATAATAACTAACTGAAATAAGAAAATGGTTTATGAAAAAAATTTAAAAATCTTCTGTTTCAGTGACTGACTTTCTTCTATGTTACAATTACTACTTTTACAGGAATATGTTGCCTATGTGAAAAAGAGATTTTTATCTAGTATTTGTAGTCTAGATTTCCAGAATTTGATCAAGGTTTTCAACTGGTTACTAAACTTGTGTTGATATAAAATTTAACAGATTAATGAAGCATTAAACATTGCTTAAAATTATTGCTGCTAATATAACACAGTGGTTAATAATTTACTGACTTAAATGTTTTTTCCTGTTCATGCTTACTGAATCCCTGAAATTCCATGATTCAAAGAAATTAATTAACTAAGTTACTATTTGCAATCATGTCACTTCTCGGAATTAATATGTCTATAATAAAATCTGTCATTTCTTACATTGACTAATATTACTGGATAAGTTTGAATCATACAATTTAGTTAATTTTTAAATGCCTCACTAATGTATCACAGAACCAGGAACTTCAAGTCTTCTCAAAGATCACAAGGTAAAATTCCTACAATGAATTACAGGTTGAGTTTGCAAGTTTTGCAACAAATGATGGTTTTCAATTTCCTCCTCCTGTAAGATCATAGTTGAGCATGTAATTTACAAGGGCATTTTTCTTCCCATCTCAATATTTATGTTAATGTTTTCAGTCTTGTGGGTCCCTTGCCTCTCTCAGGTAGAACTTTTCACAAGTGTTGTATAGAATAAGGAAGAGCTACAAACACCATTTTAAAGTATTGAAAAGTTTAACAGTTCAAACATATTGATTTATGTTCAAGGATTCAAACAATTAATATTATTTCCTCTGTTTAAACATTTTTAAAGATTGGTAGTGTTCTAGTGGAGGTATCTATGGATTTATCATAATCTAAAGGTCAAACATCTATGAAGCAGTTAGGAGGAGAGATCCTAGCAATAAAGAAATCAATTCCCAGCATGTGTCAATATTCCCAACAAGTCTCTAGTAGAGTTGCATGCTTCTTGATGGCTGAGATATTTTATTTTCTTCATATCATGAATGTTGTATGATACATAATATTAGCATGATGAATATTTATTAAATATGAATATTATAGCATCTAGCTGATATTTATTGTTTATGGTGTTTACTCTGTGAGTCTCTAACTTAATACTTTGTCCTACTTAAATCTCAAGATCACTGGACACTGTCCAGTAATGCTTGCTTGAAGTTTAATCAAGTAGCAGTCAAAGTTAAGAGCTTAATGATATTTATTTCCTAGAAAGAACACACAATTTGGGACTGACTATACAATGTAAGTGGGGGAAATAAGTTATTCCCCTGGAATAAGAAGTCCTTTCAACATTGTGACCAATGGATATTAAATTATATTTGTGTCTAAGCCAGGAAATCTCATTATTGCATGATTTGCCCTTTCTGCCTTGGAGTACTAGATACTATTTCCTTCAATGTTGTCTGAAAGCTTTGAATCTAAATGCTTTATTAATCAATTCCAATGCTACAGATTTATTATCATATGATTATAATGCTTACTGCAAGATTATTATAAAAATCAAATTTTTTAACTTAGTGCAAACATTCTAGTATAGCTATAGGCTCAGATTTTCTTCTCAAATTACTGTAGTTCATTGGTATATAGATTATATTTTCTTTCACTACATCAGTTTCTCAAAACAAAGGTTCTTTATATTTGGACCATGCCATGCCATTCCCACCCTATTTATTTATTTATTTTTATCTTACATCTTGTATTTAACTTTGTTATCAGAAGAAGAGATATGTATCTCTAATTTATCATTAAAATTAACAGATGACTTAATCATACAATTTAATTAATGAGATCCATTTTCTTTCTGGAGAAATTTTTAGTGCCCTATCATCTCCTGTTCAAATCTAACTGCTATTTCTCTTTTTTTTTTTTTTTTGTTTCTCTGGATTTTATATATATATATGATTTTTTTTTCTTTTTCCAAATATAATGATGGAATGTAGGATCTTACAGACTCCTGTATTATAGAATTCAAG
This sequence comes from Marmota marmota marmota, assembly GCF_001458135.2. NCBI lineage: Eukaryota > Metazoa > Chordata > Mammalia > Rodentia > Sciuridae > Marmota > Marmota marmota. The sequence continues at coordinate 48,883,933 of NW_025999968.1, read as the reverse complement.
TTTAGTTACATTTTCTGAGATATATGATCTTTGTTCCCTGACATAAAAGGGTACTAATGAAAAATCTAGTGCCAATCTCTTTCCTCTATAGATTATTTTCCTCCCTTAGGAAAAAAAAATGTTATGGGGCTGAGAATATAGCTCAGTTGGTAGAGTGCTTGCCTTGCATGCATAAGGCCCTGGGTTCCATCCCCAGTACCAAAAAAACAAAAAGGCAAAAGGATGTTTTGGGCTGGGGATGTGGCTCAAGCGGTAGTGCGCTCGCCTGGCATGCGCGGGTGCTGGGTTCGATCCTCAGCACCACATAAAAATAAAATAAAGATGTTGTGTCCACTGAAAACTAAAATAAATATTACAAAAATTCTCTCTCTCGCTAAAAAAAATGTTATGCTTTTTTTTTCTGCTGTTTGGAATTCTGAAATTTCACAATTCTCTTTCTTACTGTGTACAGTTTTTTCTTTTCCTTATAATCTTGGATTCCTTCAATTTGAGTCTTTTTTCTAATATTTGTTTTCTATTCCTATTGTGCCTTCAATTGTTTCTCATCTTCTTTCTGGTCTTCCAAGGATATATAAAATTCCAATAGATATATAAATGACTTTTATAAAAACTGGCCTTAAATATTCTAATATATTCCATTTCTTAGTATTTAAATCTTATTTTAATGAAACCTTTCCTTATCCTTATCTTCCATATTATCCTTATCCTTATCTTCCTAATCTAGGATTACTCATTTAAGTATTCTTTCTGATCCTCTTTTAATAATTGTGGCAAACCATACTTTTAATTTTTTAAGATTTCTTTCTCATTTTTTCTTGTTCTTCATAGTCTGCTTTTATTGTAGACATGACATATCCCCCTAAATTTCTCTGAAATTACTAACATGGATTTTAAAAATTATTCTATTTCTATGCATTATTTCTATTACTTCTGGGATTACTTGATTTTGTTGTTGAGATTTTATACCTGGAGAATCTCAGTGTATCACTCATCATCGTGAATTAACTGCTGTATTTGTTAATCTCTTTGCTAACAGGGTTTGCTTTGCAGTTCTTTTGCCATAGGGGCCCCTCCTATGTGGACAGAAGCCTGATTGTGAGCCAAGCCAGTAAGAAGGTCAGCTTCTCTTTAGATTAGGAGGCTGCAGAGCAAACAGTCTAGCAGTGACCACAGGGTGGAGGACATGACTTTGAGGGTGGAGTATGTGGCTGTATTTTGTCTTAGCAATGCCCAGCTCACTGAGGAGATCCTGAACCATTCTCAGCTAATTCTGCCTCTCAAGAACTTCAGTGCCATTGTGGGACCACCCAGGAAGACCTTCTGTTCAAGATCAAGGTGAGATCTTCACCTGGGAAAAAGATTGTGGTCAGCTGTTCTGTACATGCTGAGGAGAGAGTAGGGGGCTGCATGACATGATAGGTTTGTAAATTGTCCTTGCTTAGGTTCCATTGAGGTCACCTTGTACTTACTCTCTTCTGCTGTCTATAACTAATAAGTCCAGATCAAAAGTTACTTAATCTTATGTTTTCATCAGTGAGTAGACTTTAAATCACCTTCCACCTTCATCTGTTTATTAATTAAGATGTGGTTTCTTTGATCAAAGTTTTACTTCTGTACAACTTTATCTCACTTCTCTCTTTTAAATTGTTAACATTTTTCTGCTCTTTTCAAATACCTTTCTACTTTCATCACTCCCATGGGCTTACTTACTTATTTTTTTGTGATATATCCTTCCTCTTATTTCCTTAGTGTGTTGGGAAGAGATTGTTTAGTGTGATGTATAATTTAAAAAAATGGAGCTTTTGATAAATATGATTTAGCTATGGATGCCACTGTGGATGTTGGCATCTGTGTATCTGCTCTTTTTAAAAAGTTTTATTTTATTTTTTATGGAATGATATAATAATTGAGGAAAGTTTAATAACATTTCCTTGAACTTCTAAGTTTAAGGAAACCAATTAAGTTTAAGGAAACCAACTTAAGGTGCAGTGATACCCTGGGGCTAGTAATTGTGAGGAACTATCACACCCTAGGCTTTAACAGATTAAAGTGGGAAGAGGAGAAAGTGGCTGGTAGAAACAATCAGAGTAATTGATGAAAGGGTTGTAGGAGCTTTGGCCTTTGTAGAGATAATGTCAACACATTGGAAGGAAACTTCATCTCTCCTCTCCCTTCCTTTGATCTGCTGATGACTCCCACTAAGTGACTCCAATTGGTGTAGAGGTTGGGAAAGCTCACTGATGGCTTTTATAGAGGTCAGCCTCCAGGAACATAGAGAAGAGTAGGAAATAATGAAGGATGGATCCGGATGGATGGATGGGGAAAATTCAGCAGAGCCCTGCCTTCTGTATTCATATTTTGTTCTGTCCAGATGAAATGTTCTGTGTATGCCCCACCTATGATTTCCCTTCAGCTACATTGACAACAATTCAGTCATCTACACATATGGAACTAAAGTAGAAAGCAATACCAGGGTTTCCGTTAAAGGTAGGAGATAGCGGGGATAAGAGAAAGTAAAAATAGATAATTAGCATAATACTTTTCTACTGCAGTGTTTATTTCTGATGCTAGTTCTGAAGACTAATTTGATAATTAGAACCTCTTTCTCTCCTACCCAGTTCATCTTATCTTGGTTCTGATGGTGCCTGAGATGAATGGAGCTCTTGAAGTGTTGAGGTGATCCTAAATGATCTGAGTCTACCGTGGAGCTTTATTTACTCTGTTGCTATTGTCTGAGACACTTAGGCAAAGTAATGCGTTTCTCCTTTAGGGAATATGACTACTAACCCACTTAACCAAATGTAGGGATGGGGAGCAAAGATTCTTCCAGAAAGTTATTTTTATAATAGTAAGAGGACCTATTCTCATGTATGTATTTTGGTTCTTTGCCCCAAAATTCTAGTTATGTTAGCAGTGGCTCCATATACTGAGAACTAGTTTGGTACTTAATATATTCTATAGAGTAGAATTGTAACTTTGAAGATTATTTTCCCTTTAGTGAATTGAGTCTTGAGATCTCCATGATATTTCATTAAAACAGCAGCTATTGAGTTATGGGGCACCATGGTAAGACCAGCACAACTTCTGGTATGAGCCATTTCCTATAATTTAAAATGAATCTCCCAGTTTTGGAGATGTTGTTTGGGGTTCCATGGTGATGGAAAAGGTTAATAATGTAATGTAGACCCTCTCAGGGGCAAAACAGAGTAGAAAGTGGAAAGTGGAACAGATCTGTCAGAATAAATGGAAAATATTTCAGCACACAAGAAAACTTTACTGTTTAGAAGGAGGAGGAAGATTAAAGGATGATTAGAAAAAAAATAATTGGCTAGGAGGAAAAGCAGGTAGCTTACTGGTAACACAAATTTGGTTGATTTTGTTCTTTTAAGATTATCAGGAAAAACAAGATAGTATGGGCTTCAATTAAAAAACAAATGTAAATGGAGAGAAAATAATAATAAGTCAACCCTTTTGAACTTCTTTGAAATTCTGATGATAGATACTCACATCTAATATAAGAATAATATGGTATAAGCCATAAAAATAGTTCTATTAGATATTTGTGTTCATAGAAAGTGTCCAAGAAATTTCCCTCAGTGAAACAATCTCTTATTTGTTCAACTGAGTAACTATCAGGTGCCATATATTGGCCAAAGCACCAGGTACATGGGAATGAAAAGCTTTGGATCCCAAGAAGCCAACAGTCTAATAGCCAAAGAGACATGAAAACAGCATAAATAATACAAGTGGTCATTGCTATGAATAAAAAAAGGAGCAAATTTGGCTAAAAGTTCTGGGATGGAAAGGGAAAAGGATGAAGGAGAGCTCAGGGGAAACTGCACAAAGTACCTGACTCTTGGGGAAAATGGTATTATTCAATAAACAAACAAATAAGCCAACAGAAGAAGGAAGTTATTACAAGCAGAGCTAAAAGCAGGTGCAATCATAGGGAGGTATGGAATATTTAGGACAATAGTTCAGTGAAACTGTAATAGATGATGTGAGAGGGAAAGAGGTGGGGCATGAGGCTTGTGAGGGTGTGACAGACAGGAGGCTGATGTCAATTATTCTTGCTGTCCATTCACTGTGTAAATGAATGGTATGTGATTTTTCTTACAACATATATCTATGGGAATTAGAGAAGCCACAGCTAGATATTTCCTTCACTACTTGTACTAATTTGCAAAAAAAAATATGATCTTCCAAGAGTTATTAAGCTTATATTCAGCAACTTGTTGTCGAAAAAAGTGTGTTTTCTGGGCCCCCTAAAAATATTAGATGAATAATTAGGTTTGCTAAAAGTTCAATCACATATTCTTAAATAATATAAATGTATATATGGCATATTAATAACTTATTAAAGTTATTTTAGTTTTCAAATGGCTTTCAAAATATTTCAAATATAAGAAAATACAAAAGTACTCAATATTAGGTTGGGTTATTATTTAGTAATGTCTAACATAACACATATATTAACTTAGAGGTTAGAGACAGAGAAAATTGGAATACTATATGAGAGTTTTAATCTATTTCCATTTAGAATCAAAGTTCTTATAGATATGAGTGTGCCATGAAATTATGGTGCATTTCTAATGTTAAAAAAGTTTAATATAATTGATTTCTTGTCATAATTTAAATTTTTTATTTCATCTAGTTTTTTTAAAAAGTAAAGAGAAATATACTTTGTGACTAGAATATAATTGACTATAGAAAAGCAAGGACATACAATACATATAGTTGTCCCTTTGTATCCACAAAGAATTGGTTCCAGAACCTGCATGGATAGCAAAATTGAAGGACACTCAGGTCCTTCATATAGAATAACATAGTATCTGCATAAACCCATGTATAACTTCCCAGTTTAAATCATCTGTAAATTATTTATAATGCCTACTACACTATAAATACTATGTAACTGATAATCATGTGTGTTGTGTAGGGAATAATGACAAGAAAACAGTCTGTGCATGTTTGGTACAGAGATAAACTTAAAGAAATACTTTTGATTTCCAATTGGTTGAACTCAGATGCAGAACCGGTGGATAGAGAGGGTTGACTTGATAAAACGTTATTTGAAATTCTTAGAATTAGCTTTTATCTCTGGCATACTTAGTCTGCTATTATAATTTACTGCATGGATTTTAGTTTTAATGAATACATTAAGTTTAGTGATGCTTTCCGGATCCTACATGTAGGATCATATTACAATGGCAAAGATGAACACAGTGATTTAAATAAAACACTTAAATTTGTTAAGATTTAAATAATTCCAAGAGATATTTTTTTTTCTCAAAGCTTATCCATCTCTTGTTCTCTTATCTGAAGTGCTTTGGATCATTGAAGGCAAATAAATTGTGTCAGTTTTGGAAGGACATGGGAAGATTGTCCATCTTTTTTTCTGTTTTCATTATACAACAGTGAGCAATGTCCTAGGGCCTGGTACAGGGATATTCGGCCATGCTTACATTCTTACATGTAGCTCGGGAACAAACAGTTCAAGTACATACATGACATTTTCCTAAATGTTTCTTGGCAAGGTTGCAGAAATATTTTCAACCACTGACACATTTTGTTTTTATTTTTTATAACACCACCAGTAGCAAAATATGCTAACAGGACTGTTATTTTTTCCTCTTTCTATTTCTTACGGTGTGAGAATGAATTCTGAACAGACACAAAATAGTTTTTGATCTACAAAAGAAAAAAAGAACCTAAATGCAACCCTGGATGAAGAGCTGGGAGTGCGGGTTCTTTCTATTTGCCTAGTGCTCTAGTTCTCCAACTGATAGAACTCCAAACCTTTTCCTATACAGCACTATGTGCATATTCACACAGGTCTCCACACACACATTCACAGATGTGCAGGCACAGTTAATTACCCTCCCTTTATAATGTCTGGGGAAAAACAAAAGAAGACCACAAAGTTTGTGACAGTGTGAGCATCAGGGGTCATTCTCAGGGGACAGAATGATGTTATTCTAAACCAGCAGTCCATTCAACACATTCAAAATTTGGCTAGATTTTCTATACCAGCAGCTTCTGTTCTCGCCTTCTTCCTAGTGTCTGCTGATTTAATTTTAGTGACGTGATCACTAAAGGAGTCAATGTCACAGCAGCTTCTTTTTCTGAGGCCCTTTCAAGGTTTCAAGGATTCCTTTCTACTTTATATCATGCAGGCCACCTACTCTAGAATCCTTCCTGGAACAAGTTGAAATATTTATTTTGAAAGGGAAGAAAAGGTAGAAATTAAAGTTTTTACACAAGATATTTGAAACTAATTTTTGCCTTGGGAAAATGTTACATAGCATTTAAAATATCCTCATGTATGTGTGGTGACATAGTGTAATGATAGCTGAGTATGCATTCTCTCTCTATATATACACCGTTGTTGTTGTTGTTATTATTATTATTATTATTATTATTGGGGGGGTTTCCATAAATTAAACCCAGGGTCACTCAACCACTGAGCCACATCCCCAGCCCCTTTGTTTTTTAAAAAAATATTTTATTAGAGACAGGATCACCCCGAGTTGCTTAAAGCCTTGATATGTTGCTGAGGCTGGGATTACAGGCATGTGCCACCACACCCAACTTTTTTTTTTTAACATTTTTTATTTTGAGACAGCATCTAGCTAAATTGCGTGGAGCATCTCTAAATTGCTGAAGCTGGCTTTGATTGTAATCCTCCTGCTTCAGCCTCCTGCGCCCCTGGGGTTACAGGCGTGATCCATCGTGCCTGGCTTCTCCATAAAATTTTTAGAATGTTTCTTTGTGTTCCAATAATATGCCAAATCACAACACCCTGAATTCATACCAATGGATTATTTTGAGCTAAATTTCTGAATTGTATTCTTATGCTGGTTAAAATTTCAAGTTTTTAAAGTATTTCCTTCCCAATTAAAAAAATAGAATGAAATATACCAACTGAACCAGATCCCAGATAAACAACTAAACTAAATAACATACAATAGTTGACATCAATTTTAACTTTCAGAAATATCTGCGAGATGGATTATATAGAAAACAAATTAAGACACTTCTATTTGAAATTCTCTTGCATTCTGGAAACTAAACAGTATCCAGTTTAGACTTGAATGTACCTCAGTAACCTCAGTATCTCTTATGGTGCTATGATGTCATGGTAGAGCAGAAGTAGTTCTAATGCCTTTAAAGATAATTAAAGTAAACATAGCAGTGATTGGTGAAGAAGAGACCAAAGAATAAGATTACAGTATTTTTTGCAGGGAACCATTCAAAGGACTACTGCTTCACAGATCTGTTCATTTACTGCCCAGGAGGAGTTAGTAAATCCAATGTCAGTTAAGGACCCTTTTAACAGAAAACCTATCTATGAGAGATGGGAAAGCTTGTGTGTGTGTGTGTGTGTGTATGTGTGTGTGTGTGTGTGTGTGTGTGAGAGAGAGAGAGAGAGAGAGAGAGAGAGAGAGAGAGAGAGAGAGTCTGTTTGCATGTGCTGTACTTTTGGGAAAGAGAGCATAGTGAAAGAGGCTGCTCTTTCCTGCTGCTAGGTTACTGCCTTCTGGAATAGCAGGAGGGCTGGCAGAAGGAGGAGAGAGTCTGGGCTTGCATCAGTGACTCCTGGAATATTCAGCCTCATTGCCATCAGCGTCACAGTTCCAAGAGCAAAGCAAGGACTCTGAGAGATGTCTTGGCAGTCCTTTGGATGACTTATGTAATACAATCTTTTTCCTTCTCTTTCAAGCAAAAATATTTATTCATATTTATGTCAATTATTTATTGTCTGTGCAAACTTGAGCTTTTTCACAACTCTTGGCTGATAATGTGCCCCTATAAATTATAAAAAAACAGCCATGGTGCATTGAGTGGCATTCATTCACATTCAGTCTTTGGGCCTATTCTATGAAATTTTGTCTCTCAAAGAAATATATTTTCTTCCACACAGAACTTGGGAAAAACTTTTTATTTATTTTGATATGTGCTAGCTCCATCAGAGATGATTTGAGCATTTATTTTAACAGGCTAACTTTTAAAAGAAAGGTTAAATAGATGTGGAATCCATGGTTATGGAAAGAAAAGATTGCCACTGAGTGTGATTTGCTGTTCATGTATGTTGTGTTCATAGGTGTTACACATTTCACAAAATGTAATTAATGTAGTTTCCGTAGCAATGAACCTAAGGTTGGAAAATGTGATTCCTTGTGTAAAACTGTCCTATGTTTGGCGAGATAAATAGATTATTTTTTTAATTTATAATTTTTTACAATAAACTTTATAATGGTTTTGAATGTCTAAATATGACTTTAAATATAAAAATAATAAGAAAAACTGACAAAGTTTGAAACTTTTAAAAATGATTCATTACTTTGCATAAGAATAAATTTCATTGACTTTTTAAATGGGTAAATCAATTTTTTTATTATATGTGACAGTGGAATACATTACAAATCTTATTACACATATAGAGGACAATTTTTCATATCTCTGGATGTATACAAAGTATATTCACACCAATTCATGTCTTCATACATGTTCTTTGGATAATGATGTCCATCACATTCCACCATCATTTCTAACCCCATGCCCCCTCTCTCCCCCTCTCACCCCTCTGCCCTATCTAGAGTTCATCTATTCCTCCCATGCTCCCTCTCCCTAACCCACTATGAATCAGCCTCCTTATATCAAAGAAAACATTCGGCATTTGGTTTTGGGGGATTGGCTAACTTAACTTATCATTTTCTTCTCTAATTCCATCCATTTACCTGCAAATGCCGTGATTTTGTTCTCTTTTATTGTTGAGTAATATTTCGTTGTGTATAAATGTCACATTTTGTTTATCCATTCATCTATTGAGGGCATCAGGTTGGTTCCACAGTTTAGTTATTGTGAATTGTGCTGCTATAAACATTGATGTGGCTGTGTCCCTGTAGTATGCTGTTTTTTAGTCCTTTGGGTATAGACTGAGGAGAGGGATAGCTGGGTCAAATGGTAGTTCCCAATTTTTCAAGAAATCTCCATACTGCTTTCCATATTGGCTGCACCAATTTGCAGTCCCACCAGCAGTGTATGAGTGTGCCTTTTCCCCCACATCCTCACCAACACTTATTGTTGTTTGTCTTCATAATAGCTGCCACTCTGACTGGAGTGAGATGAAATCTTAGAGTAGTTTTAATTTGCATTTCTCTAATTGCTAGTGATGATGAACATTTTTTCATATATTTGTTGATTGATTGTATATCATCTTCTGAGAAGTGTCTGTTAAGGTCCTTTGCCCATTTATTGATTGGGTTATTTGTTTTTTTGTTGTTTAACTTTTTGAGCTCTTTATATATGCTAGAGATTAGTGCTCTACCTTATGTTTGAGGGTTAAAGATTTGCTCCCAAGATGTAGGCTCTCTATTCAGCTCACAGATTGTTTCTTTTACTGAGAAGAAACTTTTTAGTTTGAGTCCATCCCATTTATTGAATCTTGATTATAATTCTTGCGCCAAAGGAGTCTTATTAAGGAAGTTGGGGCCTAATCTCACATGATGGAGATTAGGGCCTACTTTTTCTTCTACTATTAGAAAATATTTGCTCTATGTTATGCAACAATTGATTTATTGTAGCTTTGGTTGAAAAACAATACAGTATTTCTAGTTATTCAAATTTATAAAACAAAATCTAACAAATTTTTTAAATTATGCAATTTTTTTTAGTTGTACAAATGTACAAGAATTCCTAGGATAAATCCTTCAATTTAGGAGTAAAGTTTTCTCATTATGGTATATAATCAAACTAATTTAGGAATGCCAATTACTTTTTAATGATTTAGACTTACACCAGCTGTATATGGTAATTCTAATTCTTCCACATTCTTGTCAAATCTTGGCATTGAATAACGAGTAGAATAAATATATATTTTCATTTTTCTGAAACCGATAACTTGAAAAACAGTTTCTCTTTAACAGTTAAATTTGTTAAGCTGTTAGTAATGAGATTAAGCACTTTTCAGCTATTTTATGTAAAATTTTCATTTTGTATAATCACCTCAAACTTTTAAAATTGTTTTGAAAAAAACTTGTCCATTAAATTTAGGATATAATTTCATATTTATATTAATTTTTTATTTTCCTCAGTGTTAATTTTGGTAATAACTATAAAAATAATCCCAATGACTTGTTTTATCCTTTTAAAAGTGAATTCAGAGGTTAATTCATTTTATACCCACCATAATAGAGTGGTATAGGAAGTTCCTGAATATTTCACTTTAGATCAGAGGAATCTGTGACAGAAAAATTATTTCACCTTTCTGAGCTGACATGGTTGACAACTGAATGAAACCAGCTGAGAAGTTAGATCTTCTGAGATCTCGTCAAATAGGCAATATTTTAAAGGTTTATAAAATTTCACTTATGTGCTATATAAGTTAATGAATTACATGTTCATTAAGCAAAACAAATGGAGACTGTTCAATTGCCATTTAATCTACAAATGAAATATGGCTGTTTTGGGGGAACAGATCCCTCTTTTGGTTTGTGGCATTTCATGGACTTTATAGGATTTTGAAACATAATGGAAATGAGAAATGATTTTGTCTGACTCCAACCCCTTATCTTTTATGAATCTTTTATTTATATGCAATGTAGACAATAAACCTCATTCATCTAGTTGAAGACTTTTGTTCAGATTGTTTCTGAATTTAAATTATTCTTTTATTTTGGTATCATCAAAAGAGAGCTAACAACACTTTTTTTTTGAGTTAGGAAACATTCTCAAACAAACCTGGAAATGTTTGATGCTTATTTATTCATTATTTCAACTAACCAACCAAGCAATAATCACTTACTATACACCTTGTGTCATGTCTAGAAACTCATGAATAAGATGGCTATGGTCTCTGCCCGCATGCAGACACTTTTAGGTGCACAAACAACTTACTGCACAATTATGATACAGTCTCCTGGGAATTGTGCTTCACAAAATGGGAACTTAGACACCAAGACTAGACTGGCTGAGTGGAACAGTGGGTGGGATTAACCTGGGAAGGGAGTTATCCCTGGGAGAAGGGATAGTTTTCCAGGCAGCACAATGGAAACAATGATGAGTACAAAACTAAAACTGAAGGACAAGCCCCATAAATCAAAAGCCAAAACTGGGGCTTTGGATTTAACCTTTCCTGAGTTCAAATGGGAACATCATCATTCTTGACTGATTTGACCTGTGTCCCAAGGGAAATGTTTCTTTACTTCTCAGACTCTAGTGTTTGGAGAAGAAAAGAAAATTGACATCTTGAATATCTTTAGTCAGGATTAAAAGTGATTTGGTGAGTAGCGCATCAAGAACAGGATCTGGTAAACAAACACTTGATGAGACCTGTCAAGTTCATGGCTAAGCCCTGGTGAACTGATGTGAAGAACCCTGAGAAGGCAGCTGGAGGAGTCAGCCTTGCAGATCTGGTCCAGAATTAATTTGGACTTTGGACTTAAGGGTCCTAGGAAGAATCTGAAGGGTTTTAAGCCAAGAAATTACACAAACAGATTTTCATTTTGGAACAATTTAATACTTGGGTGCAGTCGCATAGTTCCATAAATATGAGGAGTATTTTACATAGAAAAGATTATGAGGATAAAACTTAATAAAAACAAATAGGAAAACAATAGCGGCAAAGAAAAAAAAACCAAATCATTAAGAAATAGATGTTGTATATTTTATATTTTTTCTCTATGTAGAAAAAGCCTAGAGGCCAAATAGTATCTTTCAAGACTCACGTATATCAGATAATATCTCTTGGGCTACCAAACCATTGCATAACTTATTTATAATTCTAAGAAAAAATGTATCACAATTCCAGTTGTTGACAGATCCACATGTGCAGAAAAATAAAAATCATATGCCTAGGAGATGGTCAGAAATCTTAATTACACCTAAATTCAGTATTGTAACATTTGTGAATTTATATACTCTGTCACTGCCTGTTATTTATTATATTCTGTGATGGTGTTCAATAAACATTTGTTGAACCAAGTTTTATGTGCAAATCACTTTACTTTATATGTACTGTCACATCTTATTGAATTTATTCATTTGTTGTCTCACCATGTAATATAAAATTGTATATTCCCTGTTGGATTATTTGTTCTTTTCTATTTCTCTGTGTACCAAATAAATATCATTGACATTAAATTTCTTTTGTTGCTGCATCATAATTCTCTGGGTTGAAATTAGTAAATATTGTTTTGTCCTCTATCATATGTAGCTGCCTGTGTTTTTCCAAAAGAATGGCCCAAAGACCAATAGTGTAGAAAAAGCCTAGGGAGAAGAGTCCATGTTGCAAATATAGATTCCTGATTTCTATCCCAGACCAACTGAAACAAAATGTTCTTGGGATGAAGTCCTGGAATTTGCATTTTAAAATTAATTAGTGTATTCTTATGTGAATTTGAGTTAGAAAAACAAGTCTAGAATGTGTATGCTGCCGCAGTCCGGCTGCAGCAAAATAGCCGGGGGGTGACCAACAGCTTGTGTATGTTGATACAGCAGGAATGGGAGCCGTTTATTGTAGTACAACAGAGGTATTTATACATTCCACACAGCTTATCTTAATTAGCATAAACTAGATACAGCAGTCAACTAATAAGGAATCTCCACACTTAATGGCTCGCTGGCATTACTTCACAAACCACTCCCTCTGGCAAAATGCCAGGCGCCATCCAGACTTGTTTACAGACTCTAACATTTGCCAGGCGCCATCCTGACTTGTTTACAGACTCTAACATTTCCCCCTTTTGTTTAATTTAAATAATGACCATAGTGGTTTTTACACAAACACAATAAATAATCTGCTACAAGCAGAAGGGGAGGATTTTTTTTTTTTTTTTTTTTTTTTTACAGCAGGAGTGGGAGCCCTTTATTGTAGGACAGGAGGGGTATTTTGCTGCAGCCGGACTGAGGCAGTATGCAAATCTTTTCTGTTGATTGAACCAAACTGAATTGTCTCATTGTCATGTTTATAAATATTAGTTGACTAATAAGACAAATACCCTGAGAGTGTTAATCAGAAAATCTCATGAAGCGTTGGTGGATAAGATGGTAATATAAGCTAACTGAATGACACTTACAAGGACCAAATGATGAAAATTTGAACACTATGTCCCTGAAAGCCCTGCTCATTGATACTATGGACTGAATGTTCATGTTCCTCCTTGAGTTCATATGCTAAAGCCCTAGTCCCCAGTGTGATGGCATTTTGAGGTGGGGTTTTTGTGAGGTAATTAGCACATGAAGGTAGAACCCTAGTGAGTGACATTGTGTTCATATAAGAAGAGACAAGAGAGAGAAGATACCTGTGTCTCTAGCACCTGGGGGTACAAGAAGACAGGTGCCTCCAAACTAGGAAGATGGCCAGGAGCCATGTTTACTAGTACCTTGATCTTATACTCCTCATCCTTCAGAACTATGAGAAATAAAAGGTGGCTATTTAACCTTTTTTAAGTCTATGGTATTTTGTTATAGTAGCTCATACTGATGGAGAGAGATGGTACATATTTCACCCCATTTATTTATTTATTTTGTGTTATATTTTTGAATGAATGACTTGAAATATTTTCATGTTGCCCAGAGCTAGGAGGGAAAACTAGTTTTTCAGAATCAAAATTCAAAAGGATATAGAAACAAGGAAATGAAACAAGACAGAATATTAAAACTTAAACTTCAGATATAAAATCCCATACTAAATTAAAAGCATCAGTTATGTAAATTTAAGATGTGGGAAGAGGTGAACTAAGGGCAATTTATTTGAGCAAAGCAAATGGTCTTTTGTTAATTGCAAGATATGTATTGATCAATAATTGTGAAGTAGTTGCCAAAAATGGAGAAATAGTTTTTACTTTAATTTTAATGATTTAGCAACAGTAGTAAATTAATTATTATAATGTAATCACCATTAGATATAATTTTAATAGCTGAATGTTCTCTTCCAGTTCCTCACTACATAGATATATAATTCAAATAACTTAATCATAATTCACATTATTGCTCAAATATAGCTTTTTCTATTTCATATTATATCATAAAGCTGATGTAATCTTCAGCTTCATTAATTGTGTGTAGTATAATGCTGATGGCAAGGAAAACATAGAATTTCATTCTGTGTATGGTCTGAATGCAGGAACACATCTGGAGATGAGCTACCAACCAGCATGGGGTTTGGAAACATGGGAACAATGTTCTGCCAGAAAGAGAACATTCTTAGGAAACCATGGAAGATATTTTTATGTACTTGAGAGCTCATTTTGTGGAAGTAGAATTCCCAAGTACATTTTAAAATTTTTCACTATTTGTTTCTAGACAGCAGAGCACAAAGAGAATCCATTGAATTCAATTCGACAACCTTCATTTACTCTCTATTGTTTTCTCAAAATTGGGTTTGGAGATTATTTCTAAATGGACCAAGGAGAACCAACACCTTCATCCATAGATCTTATGAATAGTGGAGTAACAATATTAAACTCTCTGCCAACTTATTTTAAAGCCTCTGAGGTGACTTTCCAAGTTCTTTCAGAGGCCCTTCCTACTATGTTAATGTATGACTATACTATATTATTTTATACATTATACTTAGAGTACATATTAATGTTTACTTAGTTAATTATCTTTCATTGGTAATGATGATCCTCCAGAAATGTTCTCATACATTCACAGAAAACACATGTTTCAGCACAAAGAAAATTTAGATAAAATTTAATAAAATTAGCCTTAATATTAGTACATAAGAGATTTTCAAATTTTAATAACATAAAAAGTCTGATTGACAATTAAGAAAATTAAATTGCTGTAACAAAACATATTTTCACCAAGGATAATTCAGTAAGGAATTTATTCATGCTTTAGTTTTTGAAGGAAATGCAAAATACGTATATTTGCTTTATACTTTATACGACTCAAATTGGATATTATCTTTTAGCCTTATCTTTATAAGCACTGTGATTCAATAAAAAATTATGTAAAACTTAAACATTAAATTGCCTGAATTGTTCTTTGCTTAAAAGCTCCTTCAATGTTATCATTGCAACAAATCAGATGTTTAAAAATATAGTTTGATTGTATTGAATATAGACTTTGGCAATTGGTAATGATCTATACATCACTGATGATGTCTAGTTTGTTTCAAAAGGTCCTCAAAATATATTATCTTATTTAATCCTAACATATTATATCTATTACTTAAGAAAAACATTAATTCAGGGTTTAATCTTTCTGTACAATATCTTCATTTTATAAAACTTTTAGTAGAAAAGCTATAAATATTTTATATATAGTATAATTTAGTTGTATTACTCTTACAAAATGTTAACTATGAGATAAGCTTGACTTGCATATTTTTATAACTAATTTCATAGAATTTTTATCTTTACTTAAATTAATAGATATGCTGATAAATTAAAGAAATTAGTCTATGCGTCATGAAAATAAAAGCTCAATTAGAGAGCTCAAACAATGCAGTATTGTTTTCTGCATTAACAAAATAAAATTCATAGGAAGATATGTTTTATTCAATTTTGATGTTTTCTTGAAAGTTCTTCTCTAAAATTTTTTTTGAATTATATTCTTTTGATAACTTTACTTGTTAGAGTAGTAATTTCACAAGTGTACAACAGAAAGCATGTTAGTTGCCTTAAATTGTCACTAGAAAACTTGATAAGAATACATGTCACTACTTAAAAAAAATCTTTACTATCATATTGAGTTATATACCACTTGCTGAATAGTATTCTTCTCATGGTTCACTATCAAAGACAAAAGTAATTAATCAAAGTGCAGTTTGTAAAGAGTATGAAAAAATCACCAGTATTTTTTCTTAATTGATTACTTACTGTACACATTTCTCTGTATTCAGCACTGTAAATATCTACTTCATTTAATCCTTATAGCATCCAAATAGGTAGCAAATATTTTTAGCATCATTTACATGATGAATCTGAAGCTGCCTACCTTGCTCATTGTTAATCCTTTAGGAAATAGTATTAACACATAGTTGTTTTTTTAATGCCTAACCTCTCTACAAGTTATTTTCTAATGCATAGTGGCCCTAATGGACGCTAAGTCAAATGGACACTGAGAGGCAGCATTTGAGGTATTCAACTTTTAATAAGCCTTTAATGAATGTCTGCTGGCATTATGTACCAAACTAGGACACCCTCCCCGTTCTTCTGCCCTCCTCCCTCTGTCATCTCCATCCAATGTGGATCATCAGGCTAATTGGAATAGAAAATTATAATCATCTTTTCCAAGCAGAAGATCCCTTGAAGCCAAACTTCCCTTGAACTATTCCTTTGAATTTAATCTTCTCAAAATAAAAAAAAAATAACCATAGTTTTCTCTAAAACTATGTTATGCTGAAATAACAGAAAATCTCTCTTCTGTGGCTTCAGCAAATAGGGACTCATTTTCCTCTATAACTGGAACAAGGAAGGGGTGGTTTTGGCTACTGGTCAACTATGTGGTGATCAGTGCCTCTAGAGTTGTCTTGGACAACCACGGTGGCTTTAAGGAAGAAACAAGCCACAGTGGTGACTTCTGTGTCTGTTGTCTTTCATTAGGAACAAATAGCTTTCCTGAAGTTTCTCTACCTGTTTCTGTTGAGGTTTCGTTGGTCAGAATCAGACACTGTGGCCACATGTAAGAAGCTAGATAGGAGAAAAATGGGAAAATAGGAGATAGGTTGAAATGTCAGACTTACATTGGTGTTTCTTGACAGGGGTACTTTCACTGATTTCCATAGGATAATTCTTCAATATGATGGATAGCTGCATGTCCTACTATCCCATAGTTAGTTGACCTTCCCAATCATTATGAAATAAAAAGTACAATTGCAGCATTGCATTCAGATCCTTAGCACAGGAATTGCCCCATTTGTGATCTAGCAGGCTATGTAAATTGTGACACTGGGGCAAGGTAACTTGAGGGTCACAATCAAACAAGATTGCCAAGAGAGAAAAAGAAGGAATTATATGTTGGGAAACAGCATTATCTGTCATGTTTACCATATCCACAGATTTTGTAGATTTGTAATTCAAGTTATGAATTTAAAATTATAGCATTTAAAAAGCATTTTATATAGTTTAGCTATTTAGCACAAAATTGATTATTCCTTGAGAATGCCACCACTGGTCCCAAAGAGGTTCATTTGAACACTGAAATAAAAAGTGATAGTAAGCCTCCTTCTTCCCCAATACCTGTTTGTCCTCTTCCTGTTCCCTGCTTTTCTCAGCTTCCCAGCTGCTGAAGCATGGAGAACAGGATTGGCAGTAAATACAGATTGCTCTTCTGGACTGCGAGCCTCGCCAACTGCTCATTCCAGAGCTGGCAGAAGAGCTCCTGAGCAGTAATCACAGCTGCCATGCCCGCATAGGTCTCCAGGGCTCAGCATCAGTGCAGAACTCCTTGCCACTTGCCCATGCAGGACCTCTGGGTGCCCCAACAGGACCACCGGCATCAGCACCCATGCAGGACACCTGGCCACTGCCCAGGCACAGAAATTCCAGCCACCATTCCCATGTGGATCCCAATCTACCAATGTGGGGCTCTCCTGGTCGCCTCCATCAGTGGGACAATGCAACTACTGTCATGGTCCCCTACACATGGTAGCTTGCACCTAGGGACACAGCACAAGGATTGGAGACAGCTGCGAGCCGCAACACTGCATGCCACAGAGCTGCATCTCTGAACATGCCACCCACCACCACCACCTGGCCCCAACCAACCTGACACTCGATCATTGAAAGTAGCAGCCTCCAAGTTGGAACACCTTCATCAGCATCTTTAGTTGGGGCAACCCCCAGCTTGGAACACCAGCTGGGGTTTAGAAGCAATATCAAGGTATCTTTAGTCCTCAACTCCCCATTTCCCCAGCAGTGCTAACCGGGTATAGTGCTTGGGACTATCCTGCCAGTCAGTTTGAAAAACCGGTTCTGAACTGCCCAATACAAAACAGCGCCCCATGACAGGTGTGTTGCCCCCAGAGCACAGCCCACAAGACCTTTGGAGAGAGGTTCCTAATTAGGAAGTAGAAAAGGAGAGGGTGAGTGAGATACAGTTTAGAGAGTAAATGAGAGACCAGGAATTGTGAGGTTTATAGGCAAAATAAGGAAATAAGACCAGGCACCCACATCACATGAGCAGGCCCCAAAGGAAATCCTTGGGGTGCAGTCTCCCATCAGGGACTGGCAAGTGCTATACCCCACATCTAGGAGCTCTGCCCCCAAGACCAACCCTTCCACCCTAGTAACCTTCACCATCCTGAGGGTGAAGTTACCAGAAAACAACAGACAATCCATACCACCTATTGAATGAGAGGGGAAGCTGGAAAAACACTGATTGCCAACAAAAATAATCCTTGTATCTTCCTTTGAAATTTTTTTTCTCTCTCTCTTTTCCTGTCCTCATATCCCCAACCTTTGTGAAACCAAGTACTTTTCATAAATTAGGCTACTGAGGATGAGGATGCCTGAATGGTATATTAGGATTGTGTTGTATATTCTTTTATTTCCTATTTTGCATTTTTATTTTTCTTAATATTTCTGTTTGTTTTTTGTACTCTATCGTCTCCCCAAAATCACTTTCTTTCTCTTCTCCTGCTACTAATAAACTTCTTCAGATTCTTCTTTCTTTCATGTTTTCTAAGATGTAATAACTCCATATCCTCAACTCCTACCCCCTTAACATCTCATCCTACACCTCACTCCCAGTTCTTTGTCCACCATCAGACCCTTTTGCAACCCAACTGTTTATATTGAGGATAATAATTGAACTCATCATTTCTGTATATGTGACAAAACTGTAACCATCTTAATAGCAGCTATTTGGTTTAAGATTGTATATTGTTTATATTGGGATCTGTTAATATTGTTCTCCCCCTTAAAGGAGAGGTTATTGGAATACTGCAGGGACACTATAAACCTATAGGGTAAAAAGTGTAATGCCTTAGATTCACAGAGCTAGAAGGGAAGATGCACAAACAACTTGAAAAACAAGGGAAGAAAGTGCCCCAAACAAACCAAGATACTGCATTATTAGAATCAAGGCCAGCCCAACAGAAGAAATGACAGAGAAGGAGTCCAGGATGTACATAATTAAAATGTTCTGTGAATTAAAAGATGATATTAGAAAGAAAATACAGATAGCAAGGGATCATTTTGATAAAGAGTTTCATAAGCAAATACAGGAAGCAAAAGACTACTTCAATAAGAATTTAGAGGTTCTAGGGAAAAAATAAAGAAGTCCTTGAAATTAAAGAAACAATAAACCAAATTAAAAACTCAATAGAAAGCACCACCAGCAGATTAGATCTCTTGGAAGACAGGACATCAGACAATGAAGGCAAAATATGTAATCTTAAAAAGAATGTTGACCACACAGTGAAAATGGTAAGAAACCATGAGCAGAACATTCAAGAATTATGGGATAACATAAAAAGACCAAATTTAGGAATTATTGGGATAGAGGAAGGCATAGAGTTATAAACCAAAGGAATTAACAATTTATTCAATGAAATAATATCAGAACATTTTCCAAACATGAAGAATGAATTGGAAAATCAAATACAGGAGGCTTATAGGACACCAAGTGTACAAAATCACAACAGATCCACATCAAGGCACATTATAATGAAAAATGCCTAGCATACAGAATAAGGATAGAATCTTAAAAGACCCAAGAGAAAGGAATCAGTTTACATATAGGGAGAAACCAGTGAGGATATCTGCAGATTTTTCAACCCAGACCCTAATAGCTAAAAGATCCAGGAACAATATACACCGAGCTCTGAAAGAAACTGGATGCCAATCAAGAATCTTATATCCAGAAAAAATTAAGCTTTAGGTTTGATGACAACATAAAAACTTCAATGTTAAATGTTAAAAGAATTTACAAATAGAAAGCCTAAACTACCGAACATCCTTTGCAAAATATTCCATGAGGAGGAAATGAAAACTAACAATTAAAATCAACAAAGAGAAATATTAACTAAAGAAAAAAAGCAAGCAAAGACAAACCAAGTCAAATTAAATACCAAAAATAAACAAAAATGACTGGAGAAATAATCATGTCTCAATAATAACCTTCAATGTTAATGGTCTAAACTCAACAATCAAAACGCATAGACTGGCAGATTGAGTTAAAAAAAGTATCCAACAATATGCTAGCTCCAAGAGACTCATCTCATACAAAAGGATATCCATAGACTGAAGGTGAATGGATGGGAAAAAACATACTGACATGAATTATGAAAACAAGCAGGAGTTTCCATCCTCATATCAAATAGATTCAAGCCAAAGTTAATCAAAAGGGATAAAGAAGGACATTTCATACTCCTCAAGGGAACCATACATTAACAAGGCATAACAATTATAAATATATATGCCCTAAACACTGGAGCATCTACATTCATCGAAAAAAGTCTTCTCAAGTTCAAAAGTCAAATAGACCATTCGCAATAATTCTGGGTGACTTTAACACACCTCTTTCACCACTAGATGGATCTTCAAAACAAAAGATGAACAAAGAAACTATAGAGCTCAATAATATATTCAATAACTTAGACTTAACAAATATACATAGAATATTTTATCCATCAATGAGTGAGTACACTTCTTCTCAGCAGCACATGGACCCTTCTTTAAAATAGACCATATACTATGCCACAAAGCAACTCTAAGCAAATACAAAAAAGTAGAGATAACTACCCTGCATTCTATCAAATCATAATGGAATGAAATTAGAAATCAATGATAAAATACAAAACAGAAGCTACTCCAACACCTGGAGATATAATAATATGCTATTGAATGTCAATGGGTTGTAAAAGACATTAAAGAGGAGATTAAAAAATCCTTAGAGGCAAATGAAATCACTGATACAACATATGAAAATCTCTGAGACACTATGAAGGCAGTTCTAAGAGGAAAGTTTGTTGCATGGAGTTCATTCCTTAAAAGAAGAAAAAGTCAATAAAGAAGTGACCTAACATTAATTACATCTCAAATCCCTAGAAAAAGAAGAACAAATCAACACAAAAAGCAGTAGAAGACAGGAAATAATTAAAATCAGAGCTGAAATCAATGCAACTGAAACAAAAGGAACAATTGAAAAAATTGACAAAACAAAAAGTTGTTTCTTTAAAAAAAATAAAATTGATACACCCTTAGCAATGATAACGAAGAGAAGGAGAGAGAAAACTCAAATTACTGACATACATGATGAAAAAGGAAATATCATGATGGACACAACAGAAATACAGAAGATAGTTAGAAATTATTTTGAAAACTTCTACTCCAATAAAATAGAAAATATCAAAGGCATTGATAAATTTATAGAGTCATATGATTTTCCCAAATTGACTCAGGATGATATACACCATTTAAACAGATCAACTTCAAGTGACAAAATAAAAGACACCATCAGAAGCCTACCAAGAAAAGCCAGGACCAGATGGATACACAGCCGAGTTTTACAAGACCTTTAAAGAAGAAACAATACCAATACTCTTCAACTTATTTTAGGAAATAGAAAAAGAGGCAGAACTTCCAAAGTCATTCTATGAGGCCAGTATCACCTGATTCCAAAACCAGGCAAAGACACACCAAAAAAAGAAAAAAATTAGACTAATATCTCTAATGAACATAAATGCAAAAATTCTCAATAAAATTTTGGCAAATCAAATACAAAAACATATCATAAAGATAGTTCACCATGATCAAGTGGGATTCATCTCAGGGATGCAAGGGTAGTTTAACATAAGGAAATCAATAAATGTAATTCATCACATCAAGAGACTTAAAGATAAGAATCATATGATCATCTCAATAGATGTAGAAAAAGCATTCAACAAAATACAACACCTCTTTATGTTCAAAGCACTAGAAAAATTAGGTATAACACGAACATATCTCAACATCATAAAGGCTATTCATTCTAAGCCCCAGGCTAACATCATTCTAAATGGAGAAAAATTGAAGGAATTCCCTCTAAAAACTGGAACAAGACAGGGATGCCCTCTTTCACCACTTCAATTTAACATATTTCTTGAAACACTGGACAGAGCAATTAGACAGACAAAAGAAATTAAAGTGATACACATAAGAAAAGAAGAACTCAAATTAGAACTTTTTGCTGATATGATTCTATACCTACAAGACCCAAAAATTCCACCAGCAAACTTTTAGAACTAGTAAATTAATTCAGCAAAGTAGCAGGATATAAAATCAACACCCATAAATCAAAGGTATTTCTGTACATCAGTGACAAATCCTCTAAAGAGAAACTAGGAAAACTACCACATTTACAATAGCCTCAAAAAATACGGTACTTGGGAATCAACTTAACAAAAGAGGTGAAAGATCTATACAATGAAAACTACAAAACAGTAAAGAAAGAAATCAAAGAAGACCTTAGAAGATGGAAAGATCTACCTTGCTCTTGTATAGGCAGAATTAATATTATCAAAAAAACCATACTACCAAAGCACTCTACAGATTTAATGCAATCAAAATCCCAATGGCACTCCTCATAGAAATAGAAAAAGCACTTATGAAGTTTATCTGGAAAAATAAGAGACTCAGATTAGCTAAAGAAATTCTTAGCATGAAGAGTGAAGCAGGTGGCATGGCTATACCATACCTTAAACAATACTACAGAGCAATAGTAACAAAACCAGCATGGTATTGGCACCAAAACAGACAGGTAGACCAATGGTAGAGAATAGAGGACACAGAGACTAACCCACAAAATTACAATTATCTTATATTAGACAAAGGCATCAAAAAACATGCAATGGAGAAAATAGAGCTTCTTTAGCAAATCGTGCTGGGAAAACTGGAAATCCATATGCAACAAAATGAAATCAGACCCCTATCTCTCACCATGCACAAAGCTCAGTTCAAAATTGATCAAGGACTTAAGAATAAAACCAGACACCTTGCATCTAATAGAAGAAAAAGTAGGTCCTAATCTCCATCATGAGGGATTCTACCCTAACTTCCTTAATAAGACCCCTATACACAAGAATTAAAATCAACAATCAATAAATGAGATGGATTCAAACTAAAAAGTTTCTTCTCAGCAAAAGAAACAATCTCTGAGGTGAATAGAGAACCTATATCTTGGGAGCAGATCTTTACCCCTCACATATCAGATAGAGCACTAATCTCTAGGGTATGTAAAGAACTCAAAAAGCTAAACATCAAAAACAAAACAAAACAAACAAAACAACACAAAACAAAACAAAAAACCAAATAACCCAACCAATAAATGGACCAAGGACCTGAACAGACACTTTTCATATAAGATGATATGCAGTTAATCAACAAATGTTCATCATTGCTAGCAATTAGAGAAAGACAAATCAAAACTACTCTAAGATTTCATCTCATGCCACTAAGAATGGTACTATTATGAAGACAAACAACAAACAATAAGTGTTGGTGAGGATGTGGGGAAAAAGGTACACTCATACACTGCTGGTGGGACTGCAAATTGGTGCAGCCAATATGGAAAGCAGTATGGAGATTTCTTGGAAAATTGGGAATGGAACCACCACTTGACCCAGCTATCCCTCTCCTTGGTCTATACCCAAAGGACTTAATTAAAAACAGCATACTACAGGAACACAGCCACATCCATATGTACAGCAGCCCAATTCACAATAGCTAAATTATGGAACCAGCCTAGATGGCCTTCAGTAGACGAATGGATAAAAAAAATGTGGCATTTATACACAATGGAATATTACACAACAATACAATAAAATCATGGTCTTTGCAGGTAAATGGATGGAATTGGAGGAGATAATGCTAAGTGAAGTTAGCGAATCCTCCAAAATCAAATGCTGAATATTTTCTCTGATATAAGGAGGCTGATTCATAGTTGGGTAGGGACAGGGAGCACAGGAGGAATAGATGAACTCTAGATAGGGCAGAGAGGTGGGAGGAGAGGAGAGGGACATGGGGTTAGAAATGATGGTGGAATGTGATGGTCATCATTATTCAAATTACATGTATGAAGACACGAATTGGTGTGATTATACTTTGTAAACAACCAGAGATATGAAAAATTGTGTAATAAAATTTGTAATGCATTCTGCTGTCATATATAAATTGAAAAAATTAGTAAAAAAATTTTCACATTAAAAAAGATGTTGCATACTTAGATAAATAAGAATAATTGATGGATATCCTTGAAAAAGCCTCCTCTTTGTTGGTCTTTCTCATTGAGGATATCATGATGTTAATGTTGAGTCAGGAGTCACCCAATATCTGAAAATGACATTTGTGTAAGTCTAAAGAAAATAACAGAAGGATTCTATGAATACAATCCACAGAATAGAAACTGTTTACTTTATTGAATTTAAAATAATTGAATGATGCTCACAGATAATAAGGTAAAATAATATACAACAGAATATTGAGTTGATGTCTTTGTTCTCCTCTTTGGTGAAAGCCTTCAGCAAAGACAGCTAAGAGAACACTTGGTCTCTAGACTGTATAAATCTGAATCTCTCTTGCTTACCCATGTTTGCTTTATACTCCTCAGAGGTTATACCAGTGAACATGGAGATATTCAATCCTCCCACTGGGAATGTTAAATATTATAGAGCTATTACTCATTATCTGTCGACAATTGCTCAGTTTGGTTTTTAAGTAACAAAGTTCATATTAATTAGGTTGCAAAGGAGGAATTCACTCTATCCACACCCTGACCCCATTCCCTAGTAGCCTGGGAAAGCATCAGGTCCCTGCTTTGCTTGGGTTGTACTTCAGCTGTATGCTTCTTATTGGTCTGCATAATCTGATTCTGCAAGTCCTGGAATAGGCTTTTGCTACCTAGCTGTGGGAAGAGTACCCTCCTCACTAAAGGCCCGGCTAAAACACGTTTGTGATGGAAGCCTGCCTCCCCATCACACTGCCCCCTGCCATGCCTTTATGGAATTTATAGGTTGCCATAGTGCGAAACTTAACTGCTGCATCTTAATAATCCATATTACAATGACATAGATTCAATTGCCTATAATTTTAAGGGGAATTTCATACTAAAAATAGATGGAGAAATAAAATTTCTCACTTCTGCCTCTGCTTCTCCCTGCAAAGCACCACAGGCAGTAAGAACATCCAAATCACGATTACTGCTGGGTTATTAGCATTTCCCAAGCTGCCTTTTGGCACAGAACAAGTCAGAGTTCTAAGGATCTGAGTCACAACCATCAGCTCTCATGAAGAAAGAATTTTTAAAAATGACAGTCTTTGTCTCTGTGGTGCTTCCTTCAAATTTTTTGCTCATCACTCAGCCTCTTCATCATGCTGCAGTCATCACTCAATGATCACTGTGTAAATGAGCAAGTTTGATGCCATCTCCTCCCATTTCCTGCACCTTCCAAAAGGAACATCATTAGGGTCTAAGGCCAATGTTAATAAATTGGATCAGAAAAGCAGAAGTCCTTGGTACAATTTATAGTCATCATTACATATTTAATAGCACCCAATATTTTTTTCAAATTGAAGTTTTAAAATAAGATAATTCATTTCAGCTTGAATTAATTCCCTTGAGAGTATTAGAATACACTATCTATAAAATTCAAATGCTGAAAGATTGAATTAGAGAAGGTAATGATAAGACTTTGTTTCAAAGTTTATATAAGTGCTACTTGTAAGTAATAAATGAAAAACTTTTCTAAGCAAATCAACATGAAATTTCCTGTGAAGATTATGTTTGACATATGATATTGGAAACTTGGTAAGAATGAGGGGCTGAACTGGAAAGCTATGCATTTTTCACACATAATAAAAGCTTGGAGGTAGAGCATTCAAGGCTGGTACAGCCAATGACCAAAGCTGTCAGATAACCATTGCTTCCTTCAGTTTTCTGGTCAGTCATACTTAGCATGAGGCCTTTAGCCTAAAGGTTCTTTTCTTTAGCATATCATGAAGTAGTCTAAGGGAAGAGAGTAGGGAAAGAGCCAAAGACCAAAGTGGAAGTCTATCGATCCCACCATCTTTAGAGGAAGTCACTTTGAATGACTTCCTCTTAAATCACATTGGCTAGAAGCATGACATGGGGTTACCTTGGTGGCATCAAATATCCTGAAGCTAAGTATTTTTAACTGGGAATATTTTCCTTTCATGGAAAAGAGGAATTCTGACACTAAAGGAAAACAAATAAAGCAAGAAAGAAATGCAGAATGGAAAATGGACAAGACATTAGCGATATTGGTTGCAAATATCTCAAATAGGTCCTCTATCATGTGGTTCTAGAATCATTTTTGAGTGTTGGTTTGGGATATCTGTGTTCTGTACTACTCTTTACAGAGTGAGAGGAATTTCCCATACATGAGATAGATTGTGACCCTTTTCATGACAGGTTTTACTTTGCAAACTCAGTTGCCTTTTCATAATACTTATGGTTCTTTATCTTCCAACAAATGGAAAAAAAGGTACATCTAAAATAATCTCACTATTTCTTTTATGTTCTTCTGTATCTGAAATATTCAGTGCCTCTGTGCTTAACGGATTAAAGGAAAAAATCATATATAAAGAAGTTACTTGCCAGGCATGGTGGTGCACACCTGTAATCCCAGAGGCTCAGAAAGCTGAGACAAAAGGATTGCTAGTTCAAAGGCAGCCCTAGAAAAAGTGAGGCATTAAGAAACTCAGTGAGACCCTGTCTCTAAATAAAAATACAAAATGGGCTGGGGCTGTGGCTCAGTGGTTGAATGCCCCTCAACCAAAAAAACAAAAGTAAAATAAAATAAATAAAGTAAAAAAATCCCTGCAATCCCAGCAGTTTGGAAAGTTGGAGAAGGAGGATTGCAAATTCAAAGTCAGCCCTAGCAATTTAGTGAGGCCCTAAGCAACTTAGCCAGACACTGTCTCAAAATAAAAATAAAAAGAGCTGGAGATGTGGCTCAGCAGTTAAGTTATTTTGGGTTCAATCCCTGGTAATTAAAAAGAAATTAAAAAATTATTTAAAAGTAACTTGAGTAGTTACTCTTACACTTTATAGTTAAGGTTAATTATTTAGACTTAGAGGAATAATTAAATTTGAGTTTTGTTTTATGTCATGCCAACATTACAAAAGTAAATATATTTTTAAAAAGGATTTAAGATTAATGTGATTTATTAGAAAATATGTGAAATGTTAATTTCATAAGAGTTGCATCAAACAATATTTTTGTGAATTATCTTTACTACTCAAAGTTTTCATTTCAATTTACTGAGTAAAACAAAATAACAAGTTTGGGATAAACTTGAACACTTTTATTGAGCTATTCCAGATAAATTACCAGTTGAAGTTATTGACTTGCATTTAAATTAATCAAATTAACTCTGGATAATTAGGAAATCAATTAGCTATTTTTGTTGCATATCCATGTTTTGTATCATTTAAATATTTGCTAAACAGTGACCAGACCAAGTTCTAATAAAAAGGATATAGTTTATGTTCTATAGATTTTAAATTGTACATATGTGTGTTTTGGGGAGAGAAGATGATATGAACAGTAAGAAGTTTGGTAAAAATAAAGAATCTTTAAAAATGGAAGCCTCTTTATGCCTCTGCAGGATATTTGTTAAAATATTAAGTGTCATCCATACTACCCAATTTCTGGGACACATCTTTATAGAATAAATGGGGTGTTGCATAAGTTCAGGGAATAGGAATAGTCCTTGCAGACTGGTGATGATGCTGGAAAGTAATAGACAATCAAACTCAGAAGAGAAGGAAGAGGTCAGGTGTTCAGCAAGACCTGTTCAGAGCCCCAGGCAAACTGTTCTTCCATTATGTTCCATTATGACTTGCTGCCTGCAATTTACCAAAAAAGGAAAAAAAATTAAAAAAGAAAGAAAAAAAGAAAAGAAAGAAAGAAAGAAAGAAAGAAAGAAAGAAAGAAAGAAAGAAAGAAAGACGAGGCTCTAATAAAACATCATATGGTGTAACTTAAATTGATGATCACAGTTATGCAAATTCAGTGTAATGGCAAGATAAATATGAGGGGAAAAGAATGACAAGAAGAAAGTGTGAAGTCAAGGAAAAAAAGACATCAAATTACTGTGGTGGGGAAAAATATAAAGTAGTTACAGTGCCAAAAAATAAATAATTAAGAGTTTGAAGAAAGTAGAAGTGCTGAATATATTTGTTGAAACCATTCCTATTTGATGATAATGATAGCTCCTGAGATGGATGAAAAAAAGCACTAAAAGATATAATAGAAGAAACTTCCCTTTATTTTAGGGAAGAACTATGTCAAAAAGGAAGATGATATTTCAGAAAATATAAATGAAACCTCATTGGTATTGGACATATAATATTCTGGCTAGTTATTATTCTTCCATGATTAAAAACTATCCTCAGAGGCAGAGGCATAAAAACAAGGAAAACAAAATGTCTTAGCTATATTTGGAACCAAAAGAAAAGGAGCCATTGTCTAAAATGTTCCTAGATGATGTAAAAGAACAAATGACCTAAGAATATCATGTGAGAAAGTAATCATTCAAGCATGAAGTTCGTAAGTGGATATTGTTAAACATACTAAAAATAGCTACTAGAATTCATTGAAGAGTTGCTCTGGGGGGAAACCTTTCCCTGCACATATTAAAGGTACTTTTGCACTCAATTCTCATAATAATCTCATGCAAGGGAATACAATTATTATCTCTAATTTATAGTGAGGAATTTAGGGCAAGTGTAGATATTTAATTGTCCAAGATTTCACATCTAGTTCATTAAAGAGTTGGAGTTTGAACCCAAGTAGTTTGGTTTAAGAAACTGTGTACTTTCTCACAATACCACTGCCAAGAGCTTCAAGTAACATGGAGTAATGAACCCTGGAGTCCTTCTGGAAAAGTCAAGAACTATAAATCTAGCAGGTGGTAAAGAATGTCCCTTGACAAATTTAAAACAGTGATATAATAGTATATCAGAACAAACAACAAAAATGGGAAATAAAGAGAAAGATGTGGGGATGATGTAAGAGTTATATTTATCTGTTGCATAAGGGCGTAAAAGGATTCTACTCAAAATGGACATACATGCCATTAAAATGATGGCTCAAAAACCCAAAAAACCAAAGGCAGAATGCTCTCTCTGATATATGAATGCTAACACACTAGAAGGGGTTATGGGGAGGGACGAATAGAAGTTTATTAGATTAGACACAAGGGAATGAAAGGAAGGGAGGGGGCATGGGAATAGGAAAGACTGTAGAAAGAATAGAACATAACTTTCCTATGTTCATATAGGAATACACCACAGTGAATCTTCATATCATGTACAATGGCAAGAATGGGATCCTAGTTAGAAAAAGTTAGGCTCCATGTATGTATAATATGTCAGAGTATATTCTAGTATCATTAATATCAAAAATAACAGATAAAAATTGAATTAAAAAATAAATAAAATGATGGCTCACATCTATCCACATTAGTTTTAGTCTTCTTAAAAGAGTCTTATAAGAATTAATTTTTATTTGTGTGGAAAAATATTTATCTAGCATTTCAGAAATTTCTTTAGGTTCAGGGAAACTTCTCTTTATTCTGCTAAATTCAAATAAAATAGAATCAAATAAATTTGGGGCTAGAAAAAATGGGGTCAGTCCTTTCCTTCCCCTCCCCAGATATTGGACTGATGACATCTAGCTCTGGGGGACACACTATCATATATTGGTATTGGATCAGTGTCTAGAGCACCTATTACAGCAGTCTCCAAACCCACAAAAGATGCACGATTAAGGCCTGGCATAAAGTCAGACTTCATTCCAAACAGGGAAAACCAGAACAAGAAACAGAGGCCCCGGGAATTAGTGAGGATCAAGAGGATACGATGCTAGAAGGGAGGCATGTCAACTGGGTCCTTGCAAGGTGCATTATGTGGATGCTCTGAAGAAACTTGGAGTTCTCCTTGATAGGGAGAGTTGGCTTGACCTATTATTGTGATAGTGTGTCCTTTGGAAAAAGTTTATTCATGCTTTTCTGGCCTCTTTGAAATCTTTACTTATGTAATTCCTCAACCAATAGAATCTGCTTCTTTTCTTTTGGGCCCAAACTCTGTGGAACTGATACTTTCTCCTATTATGAGAGTATAATGACACAGACATGTTGTGTCTTATTTTGGCATAGCACCTGGTATTTGTTTTTATGCTCTCTACTATCAAAACTTATTTTGTCTTAGAATATCTGGTGAACACATTTTCTATAGATATAGATATCTTTAGATACAGATATCTCTAGATATAGATAGATGTTATTTTTTGAAGTATTAAATATTATTTCTCAGTTCCCCTATGACTCCAGATACCATCTAGAACTCTGTTTAGATTGCAGTCTAATTTTAGTAATATTTATTTTAAGAATAATGTATTTTCATGTCACAGAGCTCACATGAACTGTTTTGAGTTTTGTGGATATCTTCTGATAACATTGTTTAATTCCAAGGTGATAATGCAGGAAGATAATAATTACATCATTTTACCCATTTGGGGAAAGACCTGTGCTACTTTGCCTCATGCACCATATACCCATACTCAACTATTTCATAGCAATCCCCTCTCCTTGTCCCCACTCCCAATCCAAGGAAAGTGATTAATCTGATAATTCAAATCCAGAGAAACCACCTGCACATAATTACTATTGGACATTGGCACTGCATGTGCAATAGCTGGCTATAGTTTTAAAGTAAGACGTGCAGGTCCAGGGTTTTTCATTGTTCTTTCCTTTTTCATATCTTATTGCAAAACTGATAAGCGAAGTCAGGATTCCTCTTAAATTTTGGTAGCTTTTCTATGCCTCGCATGCTGCGTCTGAGTGGGTAAAACAACTCCAACCATATGTCTCCCTCTCATGTAGACTACCTGAGGCACCTGGTATCAATGTTTAAATGTGAGTAAGGTATTCACAGGTTCCTTTTGGACATAAAGGCTAACCCAGTGGCTTCAATTCACCTGCCAACCAGTAATTTTAGTTGCAGAATACAGAAACTAATAAAATGATAATTTTATTTCTTCTCTGTTTTGTTCCTTGGATACCCTACATCATCACCAGGTGGGAAGGATCCTTTGTTGTGACATAGGATTAAACCTTCCTAGCTTCCTGACTGAAAAATTACTCAACACCTTCAAAAATCTACCCTTCTAATATTACTGTGGACAATTACTGAAGAGCTCTGCAACAGCAGGTTACAGTCCCACATCTATGCTGAATTTGCTTCATGGGGACAGAGATCACCCATTTTTCATTTGATCTCAAACAGCTCATTCAGTGCTTGTGCATACAAGGTATTTTTTCAGTGAATGATAATTCATTTCTAACAATAACATTTCTAAAACATTGTTTTCAGATAGAGTTTCTTTCAAGGAAGTATTTAATTTATGATACCCATAGCCTAAAGGACATTATTTTCATTTATAGGTGCAGAAATTGAGGCTTCAAGGGTTTGAGCGGTTTCTCCAAGTCTCCCTAGTGATGAAGTAGCAGAGTTGAGATTCAAAGAGATGTATGCTAACTATAACGAGAGCTCTTGGCCTAAAACCACTGCCTCTAAGCTAGCCCTGGTGTACTGAGCCCTAGTTTTCATTCTTGGGCAAGCCAATATTTATCTCATGTGACTCAAAATCAGTTCTGACCCTGGGCAGCCACTTGGATGTTTTTGGTGATGAGACATGTTAGTCTGTGACTGTCATGCAAGCATAGTCAACTAAAAAATATCCTTATAAATAATGAGTGTGTTCTCTATTGAGTTGTTTATTTACAAAAGACTTGGAGTCTGATGAGAGAAGAACTTCAAAAGAGGCAAAGCAGGAACATTGGAAAATTCTAGCTTTCTATTAAGAATATTAATTTATATTTTATTAATTATATAATCAGTAAAAAATCTCTGTATCCTCAGGCTAGTCATTTCTTCAGGGGGGACCTCAAAAGTTGAGTTTTCAGCCACAGAGATTGCCTCCAATGTGTGCAAAGTTTTATCTCTGCACATATTTAATGTAGAAAGCTGATTGTTGACTGATCAAGGAGGAGAATAAAGTCATTCATTCCCATGCTTTTAGTTGTGTAAAAATTTTTAATCACAATTGGATGTGCCAACTTTGGGATATTCTTCTCTATAAGAATAACCAATAAGGACTGGGGATATGGCTCAAGTGGTAACGCGCTCGTCTGGCATGCATGGGGCGATGGGTTTGATCCTCAGCACCACATAAAAATAAAATAAAGATGTTGTGTCTGCCTAAAACTGAAAAGTAAATATTAAAAAAATTATATCTCTCTCTCTTAAAAAAAGAATAGCCAATAATCTATAGAGAGAGTTGGTTTAATTTTCCTAAAGATACTGCTAATTTTCATTACATAATCTTAGTTTAATGTTCCTCTGAATGAAACGAAGAAGCAGAAAAACAAGGGAAGAGTAAATTTTTGTTGTTCTGTATTCATTCTTTTGTTGACCATGATATGTTTGAATATGTTTGTTTTGATTTTACAAAGAGATTGAAGCAATGTATTAGAATGTAGATAATAAAATAAAATAGACAAAAATATTAACTCAGGACCATGGAAAATAGAGCTAGAAATACAAAGAACTTATCAGGAGAAGATTGTATAAAGATGTGTATAGTTTTCTAGATGATCACTGAAATTACATTTACACACTTATTTCTGTAAGTAAAAATGAGGATGAAAAATAAGAAAAGTGATAACTTAGGCAGTTCTACTGTCACAAAAAGAACATTCTATCTTCATTTAATTGTTATTGCACGACAATCGTATCTAAGCCTTACTTTTTATACTTACAGCATATGTACTCAAAGTTTTCTCAATGGATGCCTATAAGTGCAATCTGCATCCAATATGCTCATGGGATCTCTAGGACATTACTCCTTCTTCTATGAAGATTGCCACTTGGACCAAATATCCCTCCTTTTGGATACCCAGAAACACAGCACAGATGGGTCTTAACCATCCTGTTCACTTAAGACCGTGTCCTGTAGAAGCTTTATATGTAATGACAGCACGGCCAAGATTATTCTTTGTTTCCACACTCATTTCTGTTTCTTTTCTCCTGAACTCTAGATGATTATCAGCCCCTTTTCTTTTAGAACACATTTTGATGAAGTCCAGCTGAATGATTTCCATTGTGAAGTGCATGGCCTTATGAACTAATGTTATTTCTGCTCCTTTCATGGGATATTTCATATCTGAAATCTCCCCAGAGGTAGAAGTTATAGCAAAATGAAACAATCTGACCTTGGAATATCCTACATTTTCTTGAGTGATGGGAAGCAGGAAAAGGAGAGGGAAATTAGTGACAATGCAAAACTCTCTCCCTTTATATTCCTGAGAAAGATATTCTTCTTCAAAGACCCTGAGTCACAAACCCAGCCCAGATATTCTTATTTATAAGTGGGAAGTTCCATTTTAGAAATTTCAATGCATCATAACCACCCCCCACCCCTGCCGCCCCAAATTCTTTCAGTTCTTAAACACTTCAACTTATCAGTAGCAGAGGGTTCAGTTCTTTCAGTTCAAATGATACCTCATTAGTTTTCCAATCTTTAGGGCCTTAGTGTAAACATGTTATTAAGCAACTTCTCTCAAGTCAGAGAATTTTCTCAAAATTTATTTATAGCATAATGAGGGACATATGACACTTCAAATATATTTTGGATCAGAAGAATGTGAAAAAAGTGCATTTTAAAATGTAGTTTAATACATAACAGCTGAACTTTTAGCTATAGGATAGCTCAGCCAGAAGATTGATTTATATCTGATTCAATTAGATGTATAAATTATGAAAATTACTATAGTTCCTTCATGTACCTTGTAAGCCCTGACTTGTAAACAGATTAGGAAATTTGAGACCATCCCTAGCATACCTAATTATCCTTATAAAAAACTCCCTGTTCATTTGTAGTCTTAACTAGATGCAGAAATCACTTGAAGAAATTAATGATAGAGCAAGCAACATTAAGTGTGCTATATAAATGGCTTTCCTAAGTAAAATTTATATTTTCCATAAAAAATAAAATATAAATATTTTCTTCAAAACAACAAAACTTATAAGTAATTTAGTTACGTTACATACATTGTAATTGATTTAAAATGATATTCTAATTTGCTCATTAGGAATATTTACTAAATATAGTAAATTACATGCAATAAACTCGTTTTTTATGAACTCAGGAAGCAGTCACCTTAATTCTTTTCTGTTTTCTTTAATAACAGGTTATATCCTAGGAAAATTCTTTTTTATGGAATGAGGCTGACTATTGACAGTTCAAAAACAGCATGAATGTTTCACCCAAAGATTTGATTATCTGTGGATTGTGTGTATAATATAATCATAGAAAATTATGATATGTGAGCATTATAAATATAACATAAACATGAACTTTAAAAATAACATAGTTTTCTGGCTTTTATTAATAACTTTGATAACCTTGACTAGAAATACTAAATTTCAGAAGTGCAAAGGGGTGTGCAATTTCAAAGAAAGATAAGGAACACAATTCCTTTTTCCCTGTGCTAGGTCCACAGACAAGTCACTGAGAGACAAGTCTGTGGGAGACAAATCAGTTCAGATGCTCCTGGAGACTTTTTGAGGTGGGATGTGGCCAGTGCTGGGCAAGGTAACTCCAATAGATTGAGTGTCCTCCTGAGAGTACATTCGTCTTGCCTTCCCTGAAGCAGGATGAGACCTGAAATGTCAGGATTATGGCCATGATGTTTATTTTGTTTAGCATAATGAGAGAATGGGTTTTTAGTAAACTCATCCATGACCTTGATTTCACAGTGACTAACTTGATAGTACCTTATCATG
Source organism: Marmota marmota marmota (assembly GCF_001458135.2). Taxonomy (NCBI): domain Eukaryota; kingdom Metazoa; phylum Chordata; class Mammalia; order Rodentia; family Sciuridae; genus Marmota; species Marmota marmota. The sequence continues at coordinate 48,849,124 of NW_025999968.1, read as the reverse complement.
ACTCAAGCGATGTTTACTCAGTTTCCCCAAAGTAGGGCGATGAGTCAGATTAGAAATGTTAGAGGTATGAGAAATTTCAGAAATGAAAACAAGGCATGGAAATAAGTGAAAAGTAGGGGCACGGTGGGCTGATCCAACTCTGATGGAGACTGGATATAACCACAGAATTGAGCCTGCAGGTTTTATTTAGATGGGCAGGAACACCAGTGGGATTCAGAGTGAAGGACTTCCTGAGGAAAATTGGAAGAAGATGGCAAAGACAACTTGACTGGGGCTTAGCAGGTTAAGTCTACCTCCTCTACTTCTGGGCTGCTGTGAACCTAGGGCTGTCTGAGCCCTAGGGCAATGGGCAGGGTGCCAGCATAGTCTGAGCAGTCTCCAATTGGTGGAATTTCACCAAGAGTTCTCAGAAAAGCACAAGTTTTGTTTGTTTTCTAACAGTTGTTAAAACAAGAAAATCAGAGTGAACTATGAACAGAAGNCTCCCCCCCACCCCCGCCTTGAGATGGCTCCAAACCCATAATTCATTCATTGTGCCTGACAGTACCTGATGAAAATAATCAATTTCAAATGAGGGACAAACATAGAATACAGTTATATTTTCAGAGTTCTATCTGTGACAGGAAATGGGAATGAAATTATCTAGGCATTTTTAAGTAAAATGACAGTAAAATAGAAAGATAAAATTTGATCATCATCATATCACAAAATGCAAGGGTTGTGTCTTTATTTAGGTTCATTTTGATTCCAACAGGATATTCTTTTTCAAAGTCTGTAAATATTGTTAATAGAAGCATACATGTAGACTAGGAAATTTACAGAAGATTTGAAAAACTCCTATAGGGTTTGAAAAACATAGATAAGCAGTGTTATTTTGGGGGAACTGTTTCCTCAAACCATTTGAAATATTGACCTCAAAAAAAGGCAGATGAATAAAATTAGTTAAAAGATTTGGTTCTGTAAAATGGGGGCGGGGATTAGTTAACTAGATAATAAAATATGATGAAATATATTTTAAAGGTATAATAAGAATATTTTAAACCATGCTTTGTCTAACTTTCTTAAAACTAGAAATATTTTGGAGTATTTTGGAAGTTATATAAAATATTAATTATATATATGTCTTTGTAGTTGATAGAGGCTTTCTTTTTTCAAATTTCTACCCAATTTAGGGGAAATCAAAAATGTCAGTTTGTACTTACTCTTTTTATTCTAATTCCTTATAGATAGTGGAACTAAATGTACCAAAGACACATTTATAAAAATGTCCACTTTGTGAACAAAATATAGTAGAACTGGATTGGTGTGATTTACTTTCTAATATATCTCATAATGGAGAAGTTGCAATAGATCTTTCTGGAGTGCAAATGGAAATATTGTTTAGTACATTATAGGAAAGAAAGATAAAAGATAAGACAATCTTGAGGTTTGTTTATGTACATGTTTTGGTGGTTCTGATAAATGGGCAGAAAGGCAATGAAATACAAATCTTGGGGCAGGGAAGAGAGAAAAATCTATGGATGATGATTCAGAAACAAATTAGAAAGCAACAAATTTATTTTTCTTCCAAATCGAGCAAATTCAGTAGTAGCTTAGAGCTAATAAGAATAACAGGTGTCTATGTTTAAAGAAGTGCATTTCCAATGAGTTTCCCATTCAGGCTTCTATTACTTTTCATCCTGGTTTAGGACATCTGCAACCACTTATTTCATGTCACCCAGAAAACATCATAACAATATTTTCTCAAAGCAATGGTTTAATTACTCAGATTAGTTATTTACTCACTGCTTCAGCTTTTCAGAGATTTTATTTTGTTTCAGAACATTTATTTCAATATGAAACCTACCTATTCTTTGGTATGGCACTTGAAAAGAAACTTCAGTCACCTTGAATGTGGTACCAAATCTTCTGGAGCAGTCACACATTCAAAGCAGCAATCTGAGCCCAGGTCTTGTCCACTGCAATAACTGGATTCTTTTTCACTCAGGAACTCCTTACTTCTCCACTGGCTGGCTGCCACACAGATTTCTTAAAATGTAAATATAATCATGTCACTCACTTTCAGAAGATTTTTAGTGAGTATTTATGATTCACAATAGATTCAAACAACTAAGCATGTGGACCAGGCCATGGCTACCTGCTGAACTTCGTCTCCTTAGTTTGCTCTGCACTGTACTAAGAAGTCTGGCATTCCCCAAAGATACTGTGATGGGCACCTTGGCTGGGGCGGGTCTTCCCATTGCTGCTCAGTGAAGTCCCACTCTCCCTTCAAACAAATACGTGAACTCTCCTTGTTGACTGAGAAATGTGATTAAGTACTCCTTGTTTTCAATTCTTTGATATCTGGTATATAACTCTGTTAGAATATCGGATAATATAACTTGAGGTTCTTTCTAATTCAGCACTTTTGCATACAGGTATTTCAATAATTGCTTGCTAAAAGACAGAATATATATATATATATATATATATATATATATATAAATAAACACATGGATGCTCAGTAAATATTAAAAATACCATACTGTTTTATCACTGTCACCAACCAGGCTGCTGGATGGCTTTGAGATCATGCACATAATGTAGTTGAAATCTGCATAAGGCCCCAAATTCTACAACTAGGCTATCATCCTACAGTAGAAAGTCCTCTGAATAAAAATGATTATGGAAGGTGTGAGACCATTTTAAAATGTGAGTAATACAACCCCTTTATTATGGTCAGAAGAAAAAAAAATCAAACCAGAGAGGTGAAGGAAATTAGCTGTAACAAAGCTGAAATAAAGTGGGAAGAACTAAACCAAGGTATACAGATACTATATTATTATAAAGTGTTGGAGTGCCTATTTTATAATAATACAGCAAAATCTTTACTATGAAAATATATTTAAAAACCACAAGTGCTTCTTACATTATTTTTATTAAACTTACCTATTTAGTCACTAAGTAATATGAAGTATCTGTTTTCATTATGTTTAAGATACTATGCTAAAGTGATATGGATATAAAAATAAACATAACATGGATCCTGCCCCTCAAGTGTTTGTGCTTGGTCTCCAGCCTGTCTCCTTTCTCTCCCCTTGGATTGCCCTTCCTCTTTGCCCAAATAGACTCTATTGGGTCTTGAGATAGGTATCAGCTAAGTTTCTGTCAAGTGAATGGAGTGATAGAGGAAAATGGGCACAAGATTGGAAATTCCTAGAATCAGGTTGTGGATCAAACTCTGTCTCATCTAACTTTTGAGGTCTTAATAATCTTTATTTTTATAAGTTTTGGTTCCCAGCTGAAAGGAAGTCACAGTGATCTGTACTGTCTCTGTGATGGACAGCTTTAAGAAGAAATAATGAGTGTTTCATTATGAAGCATTGGATTTAAAGTCCTGACTTTGAATCTCTGCTGTTACCTGTTAGTTGAGGGACTTTGCTCTCTCTCAGAGTGGGGCTACAGTTTTATTATCATTAGGATTCACATGATTATAAGCAAAGATTATGGTCCGACATGTAGAACATTCTCCATCAATGTAAATCTTAGTCATTATTTTGAGGTGTGTTGGGAGTAGTTCATCAGTTCTATATTTCTGTAGATACCTTAAAACACCCTTTCTCTCCAGACATTTGTTATCTGGAGCCTGTCATTTCCAAAATGACTGGCCAAGCTTCCTTACCTGAACACTGATGGTGATAGGATTTTTTTCCCATAATTCCACACCTTTGTTACAAAGCCCAGCAGCAAGGTTCACTGCACAGCAATGGGCTAGGAGCCTGAGGCTCTGTGAAATGAGGACTCTCTGGATTAAATTGTTGTGTTCAAAAAAATAAAGAGTGAGTCAGACCATGCCTAATTCCACAGGAAAGAGATTCGTTGCAGCAGAAAACATGTGGAGTTAATTTGGTTAGAAAGGAAATATTAACATCTTGAATTCCACACAAAGACTCCTACTCCTTAGAGTGTGTTGGATCACTTACAGAGCCCTGTTCTAACTCGGCATGAATGTAGTAGGTGCAATTATAAAAGGGCAAATCAAGGATGACTATTGTTACAGTGAATGTTTGTGTTTTTTAAATCTTCCAAACCTCACCCCTCATGTGGAGCCTCTACTGATATGGGACCTAGGGATTTTGAGGGAATTGAAGCAAGAAGTGATATTTACATAATGTTCTCTCAAGTTCCATTTTGGCTGAATTTTGAAACATGATTTTAGAATAATGTATACTTGGAATGAGTCAGAAAAATATACTTGTTTCAGCAATATGCAAGTCAGCTGTAGTTTGCGCAGAAGGGATCTTTTGTTAATTTAGTGTCTTCATTGACTATAATTTTTTTTGTCATTCAGAACTTGAAATTTCTTTGAAGTTTGCTTTCTGTGATAGTTCCTGCAATTGCTATGAATTTTCATAGTTATGTAGATCCTTGCCTTTATTACTTTTATTTTCTTTTGTATTGGACACAGGAAGAATAGAATTTGCTTCTGTCCGGTTCTCTTTGTAGACTTGTCCCTACAACTCTCTCCTTTGTCATATGTTTTGGGACTTTTCTTTTTCCTCATTCTCAGACACAATTTATCCTTCCTCAGGCATGAAATTCATTGTTGTGTGCTTGTGTATATATGTATGTTTTAAAGAACCTACTGTAGATGTACAGGGGTATTTATAGACCCAATAGTGAAACAGATAAAGGATTCAGGATGTCCAAATCAGGATTAGTATGCATTAATTTAGCTCATCTAGAAAAAGTACATAAAAAGTTTGCCTAATTTATATTTACCCAAATTTTAACAAAATTTACCCAAATTTTCAGCATATCTGAAGCTTCTAAGGTTATGGTAGATCCAAAATAGTAAAATCTTTATTTTTTTGAGATCTTTTGGTGTTTTTCAAGAACACACTTTATATTTGTAAAATGCTCTTTTGTGAGTACTTTGAAATTAGTTTTGTTATAAACAAGAATTTGAAACTGCCTAAGTGTCCATTGACTGATGAATCGAGAGAGAAAATGTGCAGTACACACAATGGAATACTATTTAGCCACAGAAAGATTGGAAAACTGTCATTTATGCCAACATGGTTGGATTGAAGTTAATTATATTAAGTGAAATAAACCAAATATAGAAAATAAGTTCTGTGTGGTCTTATTCATATGTGGAATCTATACAAGTTGGTCTCATAGAAGTTGGGAATAGAACACTGGTTACCAGAGCCTGGGGAGAGTGGGAGAAAATGGAGAAAGTTTGGTCAGTGGGTACTAAGTTACATTTAGGAGCAAGGAGTTCTGGTGTACTTGTTACACAATATGGTAATATAATAATAGTGGACTGTACAGCTAAACCTGGAAGAAAGGATTTTGAAATATCAACCAAAAATTGGGGCCTGGGAAGGAACTAGAGCCACAGAACCAGCAACTATAACCTGGGACACTCAAGGAAGCAGGAAGGAGGGAATGGTCCAGTCACTGGTTCCAGCCACCCATTTCTGACCCCAGCTGGTAGCTAACAGAGCAAAGGCTCCTAAAAATTGTGATTTCATCTAAAATGTGAAAGAGACCTGAAAATAAGATAGAATATAGATCTCAGAGAGTAATGTCCAGCTATCTTCTTTCCACCCCAGCCCACCGAAACCTAACAAGATAATTTTGGAGAGATCATTGAACTGCTGTGAAATTGTTTCCTTACATAGAAAAGAAAAAAAAAATATTCCACGCTATTTCTGGCCACAAGAGTTTGGAAAGAAGCAAATGAAATGGTAAGTATGAATGTCATATCTATATGGTAAGGTCCAATATAAATATAAATGTCTAGTATACTTATGTGCAAGAAAACATAAAAGTTCTTGCTCTTTGGTTACTGGATATGAATATTTTTACAAATACATCTGTATTTGTGTTTATTCATTCTATTATAAAATGGAATAAATCTATATGATATTGACTAAGCACTTCACTGATGTATTCACACAAAGTGAAGGGTTTAAAATCTTACTTTTCTAAAAAGTGGGATTTCCTGAATAGTAGAAAGAGTCTACTGAATCATGAATCTTATCACATTATTACCAAGTAGAAAAGTAAGTTTTCCTCAGACCAGTTATTCCCCAAGGCACTTTTTTAATATGAATATGTAAAAGGTAAGTGTAAAAATTCTTATTATCAGCCCCCCCCCAAATAAACTTACTACCTATTATTTAATTCGTATTCCTCACTTAAATTATTATTTAATTCGTATTCCTCAAATAAACTTACTACCTATTATTTAATTCGTATTCCTCACTTACCTCACCCCCTAACACACATTATGGAATTGCCTAATCTGAACAATTCATACACACACAATCATACAATGGGTGGTCTTTCAGGACTGAATTCTTAGACTTAGCATAACATTTATTAGTTTCACCCATATTAAAAGATGTATCAGTCTTTCAGCCTTTATTGCTAAATAACAGTTTGTCATGGGATATCACGTTTTGTTTACCCATTCATCACTTGATAAGCATTTGATGAATTATTTCCACTGTTTTGCTATTATGAGTAATGCAGCTATGCACATTAGTGCACAAGTGTCATGGACATATGGACATATTTTTATTTCTTTTGGGTATGTACTTATGAGAATTGCTGGGCCATATGGTAACTGTAAGTTTAGCTCTTGAAGAGTGGCCAAACTTCCCCAAAGTTATTGCACCATTTTATATTGTCATCAGTAATATACACTTGTTTTAGTTTCTTTGCATGCTTGCTAACCATTGCTATTTTGGGTCATTTTATTAGAGCCATTTCACTTGGTCAAGATGTGCAATCCTTTATATTTATTGTGGTATTAGTTTGTTAATATTACTTAGAATTTTTTAAATCTACATTCTGAAGACTTATTGACTATAAGCATTATTTTTAGATGTCTGTCTGGCTTTGTTATCAAGGTATTATAGGCTGCACAGCATGATTTGGGAAGTAACTTTATATATTCTGGAATGCAAATTATTTGCTAATATTTTATAACATTCTGTGGCATGTGTGTATGTATTTATTTTTTGCCACATCGGGGATTAAACTCAGGGCTTCGTACTTTCTAGGCGAGGACTGAGATATATTTCAGTTCTTCCCTACTTAAAAAAAATTTTTATTTTGATACCCAGTCTTGCTAAGTTGCCAAGGCTGGCTGTAACTTGGAATTCTCCTGTCTTATCTTCCTGAATAGCCAGATTACAGGCATACACCATGGCGCTCAACTCTTTTAATTTTCTTGATGATACTCTTTTACACTAAAATCTTTAATTTTGATTGTTTTAAAATTATAATTTTTTCATTTGTTTTCATACTGTTGGTGTCATATCTAGGAATACGGCCCTATTCAAAGTCATGAAGATCTATGCCTAATGTTTTTCTCTAATAATTTTATAGTTTCTGCTTTTATATTTAGATATGAGTCATTTGAACTAATTTTTGTGTGTGGTATTTGGCAGGTGTACAACTTCATTCTTTGGCATATGCATATTCAGTTATTCCAGAATTTTGTTAGTACTTGCTGAAAATCAATGGACTATAATGTAAGGGTTTACATCTGTGCTCTAACTTCGATTCTATTATAGAGTAATTGTTTATTCTTCTGCCAGTACCACACTGTCACATACTGTAGCTTTGCAATAAGTTTTAAATTTATAAAGTGAAACTTTTTCAACAATCTTCTTCCTTTTAAAGATTGTTTTGAATAATTTTAAGTTTCCATATGAATTTTCATATCAGGTTGTCATTTTTGCAAAAAAGCCATCTGCAATTTTGGTAGACATTGTTGAATTTGAAGATCATTTGGAGAGTAGTATTATTTTCATAATATTGTCTCAAGAACAAAGGTTGCCTTTTTCAGTTATAGCCCTTTCTCAATTTCCTTCATCAATAGAATAGTAGTTTTTACAATATACATTTCAAACTTCTATTTTGCTTATATTTCTGAGTATTTTATGCTTTCTGATGCTAATGTAAATAAAATTATTTTTGAAGTCTCATTAATATTATATTTTTCTTGTGTATAGAAAAAATTGATTTTACTATACCAATGTTCAATTTTGTTGATCAAATTAATTCCTAGAGATTTTATTATATTTATACTATTTTAAATGGAATTGTTCATTTAATTTCATTTTTATTTTTCATTAGTAATATATAGAAATAAAATTCAGTTCATGGATGTTATATTTGCAACTTAGCTGGAGTTATTTTTAGTTTTAGTGGTGTTTATAGTGAATTCCTAAATATATACCTGTTCAAGATCTAGTATGGAGGTAGAGACTGCTAGTGTATATGAATGTCTGTTTTCCTTTCTCTGCCTGAATCCATGTCTAAACTGGGTTTCTCAGGACTTTTACATTAAATGAGGTCATAAGATTGAATTATAAGACCATGGAATCTGGATAGAAGTAATACACAATACTGTTAGATAGGATCTAGATTTTTATAACCATCCTATACTACTTCATTTTCCTTGTCTATAGTTGATGATGAGCATGCAGAAGAATTTTCAGGTCTGAAGAAAGTGTAGATGGCACACACATTGAAGATACAGAATCTAAACTGAATAAGTAGACTCTTCAGAAGGGAATTGTGCTCCCTCCAGATTCACATATTGAGGCCCTGCCCTCCAGTGTGACTGTTTTAGGAGATAGTTCAAGTGAGGTCTAAAGGTGAGGTTCTTGTCTGATAGGGTTGGTTGCCTAATAGGAAAAAAAAATGAATCTCAGGATAGTTTTAGTTTGCATTTCTATAGTTGCTAGAAATGTTGAACATTTTTTCATATATTTGTTGGCTGTTTGTATGTCTTCTGTGAAGTGCCTTTTCAGTTTCTTTACCCATTTATTTATTGGGTTTTTTGGTTTTTTTTGGGGGGGATGTTAAGTTTTTTGAGTTCTTTGTAAATCTTGGAGATTAAGGCTCTATCTGAGGCATAAGAGGCAAAAATTTTCTCCCATTCTGTAGGCTTTCTCTTCACATTCTGGTTTATTTCCTTTGCTGTGAAAAAGCTTTTTCGTTTGAACCCATCCCATTTATTGATTCTTGATTTTACTTCTTGTGCTATAGAAAGTCTGTCAAAATGGCAATTATCAAAAATACAAGTAACAGTAAATGTTGGTGAGGATGTGAGGGAAAAATGTACACTCATACATTACTGGTGGGACTGCAAATTGGTGTAATTATCCTGGAAAGCAGTATGGAGATTCCTTAGAAAACTTGGAATGGAACCACAATTGAACCCAGTTATCCTACTCCTGGGTTTATACCCAAAGGACTTAAAATCAGCATACTACAGTGAATCAGCCACAATTATATTTATAGCAGCTCAATTCATAAGCTATGGAACTAAACCTAAGTGCCCTTCAATGGATGAATGGATCAAGGAAATGTGGTATATATACACAATGGAGTATTGCTCAGACATAAAGAAGAATGAAATTATGGCATTTGCTAGTAAATGGATGGAACTGGAGAATATCATGCTAAGTGAAATAAGCCAATACCAAAAAACCAAAGGCAGAATGTTCTCTCTGATATGAAGATGTTAACATATAATAAGGGTGGGGGAGGAAAGAATAGAAAGTCATTAGATTGGACAAAGGTGAATGAAGGAAAGGAAGAGGAGATGGGAATAGAAAAGACAGCAGAATTAGTTGGACATAACTTTCCTATGTTCATAGATGAATACATGACTAGTGAAACTCCACATCATGTACAACCTCAAGAATGGTATCTTAATTAGAATAAATTATACTCTATGTGTATATAATATGTCAAAATATACTATACATTCATGTACATCTAAAAAGAACTAATTAAAAATAAATTAATAGCATCTATTTCTATTGCTTGTGACGTACAGTATAATTTGAAAAACTACAGATGGTATATATTCATTTCTGCCTTTATTTGGTTAAAATAGATTGTTATTGAGAATTTAAAGAAAAATAATAAGAAAAGTAGAAGGACTTCAATGTCCAACCCCGAGGGCATAAAATGATGGCAGCCATCTATTAGCCAGGAGGAGTAATCCTACACCAAAAATTGAATTTGCCAAACTGGTTTTGGAAAACTAACACCTAGAGCTGTGAGAAAGCCAAGCGACTATTGATTATTGTTTGAGTACTCACACTGCTAATCTGCTTTAAAAAAGAACATCAATGAACACTATTGTAAAAAACAGAGGCAGTAAAAATTGGAGTTGTTTGTTAAAGCACTTAACCTGCTGTGATTAATATAACATAAGACAATATGTGGGAAGATAACGAATACAGGTTTTTCTAAAAACTGCCATAGATGTCAGTATTTTAACTATAAAAAGAACCCCTTCAATGAAGCTAGAGTTTTACCACAGCGTTTAAACATGCAGAATATTATCATTTAGTTTCCTGGACCAACTATAATAAAATGAAATAATTATTATGTTGTCTCATAAACCTGAGAGGAAATAATGATCTCTCTCTCTTTTTTTTTTTAATTTAGAAATTCTTTGAGAAGAATGTCCTAACCATATGAAAGGCTGAACCTGATTTAGCAACTATGGGGACAGAAAAGCACAAGTTTTGTTTGTTTTCTAACAGTTGTTAAAACAAGAAAATCAGAGTGAACTATGAACAGAAGGATGTAGTCTAGTAAGTACACTCATGTTTTGGAAACTGAAACAAAAGCAGAAAAAAAAAATTGTCTCACGTATTACACAAAAATTCTTCAATGTGAAGTCCGTGTCTGCTAAAGAAAGTTTAAACCATGCTGTCATTTTGACTTGGCAAATCTCTTTATTTTTCAAATACGAGTATGTGTTCAACTGTTTAATTTTGAAAGATGTATAAGTATGACACATTTGACCCATAACACATCTGTCAAGGTCTTCTTCACATTAACGTTTTGGTAAAGAAAAACTTGGTTAGCTTATTAGTTACAATTAAAAAAAAAGTCTTAGAGGTTGCACAAATCCATGTTTGTTATAAAACATTGTACCCCAAAGGTGTCTGTGTCCTAATCCCAGGACCCATGAAGATGTAACCCTGAAAAAAAAGAGATTTACAGATGATATTAAATCTAGAGTCTTGAGAGGGGGAGATTTTTCTGATGTGCCTGGGTGGGCCCACTGTAAACACCAGGGTCCTTGTAAGAAGGAGGCAGTGAGTCAAATCAAGCAGGAGATGAGACCTGGAAACAGAGGTCCAGGTGAAGCAGCTGTGAACTAGAAGAGCAGTCCACCTCTGGAAGGTGAAAGGAGTGAGCAGCATGTTGCCCCCACAGTCCTCAGAGAGTCTGTGGGTGGGCCTGCATCTTGATTTTAGCCCTGTATGTTTTCTAGAATTGTTAGCCAATACATGATTTTAAGTCCAGAGACTTATGATAATTTCTCATAGCAGCAATAGGAAATGAACACAAGAAGTTTACTCTTATTAAATCACAAAATAAGTATAGAGATGGTTGTTTTTCTCTCGGTGGTCATTCTTGTCTTAAAACAATCTCCGTTCCCCTACCTATTGTACTATTGAAGCCAGAATTAGAGAGGAAATCAGTGTAGATAGGTAAATCAAGTCAGGTCGGATCTAGGAGGCCAATTTTGAGTGAATCTGGGAAGTTGGAGACTGTTCCCTGAGGGATCTTAATCAAGAACCTGAATCTGCTCCAACCTGTTGCCAAGATAACCTCCTCCCTACAGGGAGCTATAAGGTTGTTAATATGTCTTTGGCTACTCCTTCCTGCCCATCCCACTGAGCATTCCTGGGCCTAGTCACTGTATACAGGAAGGAGAAAGATGAGCCAGAAAAGGCAGGAGAACAAAGGAAGCCTAGGACATATGAAAAGGGTAGAACACCTCCCCTCTTGGGATACCAGGATACCAGCTCTGGCCCCCTTCTCCCTTGCGGGAGAAGTCTATGTTACCCCTTTTTAAATAAGCCCTGCTTTCTATGCTTGCCTGGGCTTGCTTCTCTAATGTTCAAACTTCAACATGTGGGGAAGCGGTATCACTATCTCTTGTAATTTGATCTTTGCTATGTCTTTTCTCTACTTTCTGAGAAATTACCTCAACTTGATCATAAGAATTATTTAAAACTAGGTTTCCACATTGTCAATTATATTGTTTTTAATAATATAAGTATTAAATTCATTAGGTTTAATCTAAGCACATACAGAATAGTGATGTTTAACTGATCTCATTATAAATAACTAGCAAAAAATAAATAATTCATTCTTTTTATATGAAGATAAAATTAAGTAATATATGTAAAGTACTCTGAAAAGAAACTTACATCTCAGAATTGGTTGTTTATTTAAGTTCTTTGCACCTGGGATTGTAGCAATATTGAAATTTTTCTAGGGATAGTGAGGCAAAGATTAATTGGACACTTTTCTATCTTTGAAGTGCAAAGTTATATGAGAAAAAAATGGCATTTAAATTGATAGTTGCAAGACATAATGTAGGGTATGAATTTGAAGAACTTACACACACACACACACACACACACACACACACGGCACAAGCACACATATACCCTACCAAAAATGTTAATGTCTAAGTCAGCTAGATTTAAAGTAAGGTTGCTAATGGTTTGGTTTGGTTTTCAAAAGTTTTTAGCTGAAAACTTTATTCAGTGAGATCAGCATTTAAATGTAGCTGAAGAATTTCCATTTGAGTAAACACTGAACATAAAACTTACAATTCATTATTCAATATCCAGTGTTGTTACTTCAACATTTGTGGGTATTTTGATTTTGCCAAAACATTAAAGCATTTTATTTTCACTAATTATGATTTAATACAATTGGCAAACTGTAAAGTGGAGTCTAATTGAGCCTATATATAAATTGGGTGACCCTGTTCCACTGATTCTAATGAATGTGCCACTTTATTCTATGAAGCACATGGATAAACATTGAAACCTGATTGCAAAAGTGTCATCTAGCAGTCACCTCTTGAGAAGAATTTTAGTTTTGACACATCCTATTTTCTCATGTGGTATATATTACAGAATTTAAAACTAGCATTATTCTGATTATTATGTCTTGTGACCAAGGAAGTATTTATATAACACAATGTTAAGGTTTTAATATAATAAAATAACATTTTAAAGAAGAAATGTCCTAAAGCATTTAAATAAATCAGATTTTTCTATGATCTTTGCAGATTTATCTTATATAGAATTATTATTTTTGATGAATGAAATTAAACACATTTTTATAATCACGTGTAAGATCTATGTCTTTTCTATTTTTTCAGATTAAACTACAGCCATTATGATGTCTGCTACGTGGAAATTAATTAACAATAGCAAATGGCAGAAATCAGGTTTTAACACATCAGACCTTTAACTTCCATAATAATGATAAAAATGAAGTTGATAAAATTAATAGTTTTTGAAAATAACAGTTAACATTTGATCATCATTTTTAAATTTTCAAAGAAATTACATATCAATCATATCATTTTCTCTTTACAACTACTCTAAGAGAAAGGAAAGGTGTTAAACTTCTGTTTTATACAACAGGAAAGTTAAGCAACTTCACAGATTATAAACATGCTAGTTACAGATTTTGGAATAGAACTACTTTTGTTTATTTCAATATATAAAATAAATCCATTAGTCTTTGGCAAAAGTTAGCTCTGAAGAATGATGAAGATGTAACTTTCTATGCAAGTTATGGTTCTGTCATGTTTGTCTCAAAGCAGTATTCTTAATTCATCTCCTTCTGATTTCATTGTTCCTGCCACATCATAAGATATAGTCCTCTTCCAGCTGAGTTCCTCACAACTGATTCTTCCTTAAGACACCTAGAATGTTCACATCAGTTCAGATTCAAGTATATATTTCCTATACTGCACATTTAGCTTTATAAAAAACTACAAAGCTCTTTTTTCAAAGTGGTGATAATACTTTACATTTTTACCAGCAATGTGTAAAAATTGAGTGTTTTCAAATCTTTAATTATAGTATTGTTAATATTTTAAATTTTAACCATCTTATATGTTTGTAGTGTTCTCTGATTTATGTTTTGAGTTTTTTATTTATTGTTTTTACATATAAATGACAGTGGGGTATATTTTGACATATTATACATACATGGGTTGCAACTCATTACATTTTGATCCCATTCTTGTGGTTGAACATGATGTGGAGTTACACTGGTCATGTATTTATATATGAATATGGGGAAGTAATGTCCAATTCATTCTACTATCTTTCCTATTCCCATCCCCCCTCCCTTCCTTTATTCCTCTATGTCTAATCCAGTGAACTTCTATTCTTCCCCTCTCTTCCCTCCCCTGTTATGGGTTACCATCCACTTAACAGGGAAAACATTTGACCTCTGTTTTTGGGGGACTGGGTTATTTTACTTAGCATGATATTCTCCAGTTCCATCCATATACCAGCAAATACTATAATTTCATTTCACCCATAAAAATACTGAATATTTCTTCACATGCTTTTCCCCAATTGTATATTATCTTAGTGCACAATCTTTATAAGCACTTTGTCCATTTTTTTGCTTTTATTATTGAATTTAAGGACTCTTTATATATTATAGATACAAATTCATTGCCAGATACATATGATAAATACTAAAAATAGTTTATGCAAGTCTGTGGCTTTTCTTTTCATTTTGTTAACAAAGAGTCAACATCTATAATTTTGACCAAGTCTAATTTATCTTCTTGATGATGTTGTCTTCTTTTATTTGTGTGTGTGTGTGTGTGTGTGTGTGTGTGTGTGTGTGAGAGAGAGAGAGAGAGAGAGAGAGAGAGTTTTCCCTAAGGAATTCTTGCTCCAAAAATTTGTGCAAAAAGAAAAACTTTCAAATATTACAAAACAATTAAATTGATGAATCTTTGAACCTGGGTTTCTTGGTGTAGATTAAAAGAAATAAAAATATATGGATAGTAGTAACTACTTAATCTGAAAATAAGTTAATCCTTTCTTTATTCTACTCAAGTTAAGCCATTTTGATGAACAACTTATACTGCTATAAAAATCTGTGTTAGTTTATGTAGGCAGTGTTTATTTTTCTAAGAAATTGAACTTTCTCTTTTTCTCATATGTGTTGAGAAGAATTTGAAGGAACAAAGAAATTACAAAAATCCAAAGAAAAGCAAATAAAATGACTGTAGTAAGTGTAAGTCCTTATCAAGCAAGAAATACACATTCTTCTCAAGTGCACATGAAACATTTTCTAGGATAGATCGTGTTAGCCACAAGATAAGTTTTAACAAATTTAAGACTGGAACTATATCACATATCTCTCTTGACCACAATGGTGTGAAGTAAGACATTAATAATGGGAGAAAAACTAGAAAATTCACATATACATAGGAATTAAATAGCATATTCTTGAACAATTGAAAATTCAAAGATGTCAAAAGGGAGGTAAAGATATACCTAGATAAAACAAAAATGGAAACACAACATAGCAAAACCAGTTCTAAATAAGAAATTTATATTAATGAACACCTACACTAATGAAAGGAAAGATCTCAAACAATCCAAATTTACAACTCCAGGACCAAGAAAAAAGAATTAAAGAGCCCAAAGTGATTAGAAGAAAGAAAATTAGGAAGATCAGACTAAATATAAATTATATAAAGAATAGAAAAATGATGGAAATGATCAATGAAAGTGAAAAACTTAAGCAAAACTGACAAGTGTTTAACCAAGTAAAAACAAGAAAAGACACAAAGAAATAAAATTAGAAATCTAAGTGGGTACATGTGAATAAAACCATAGAAATACAAAGCATCATGAGACAGCTATGAGCAATTATATGCCAACCAATTGAAAGATCTAGAAAAATGGGAAAAAAATCCTGGAAATATACAAACCGTCACAACTGAATAATATAGAAATCTGAACAGATCAATCATGAAACAGGACACTGAACCAGTAATCATAAATCTCCCAATAAAGCAAAACCCAGGACAAGAAGCCTTCACTAGTGAACTCTACAAAACCTTTAAAGAATTAGTATCAATCCTTTTTACACTCTTCCAAAGAGTTGAAGTCATTTTTGGACGCCTTGATTTACAGAGACAGCTTTGCTTCCCCTACACTCCTTGCTTATACTGGGCACCAAGAGAAATCATGTCTGTAATACTTGGAGTTCTTTTTTAATTAAAAAAAATTAAATTTTTTATTTGTTCTAATTGATTCCATGACAGCAGAATGCATTTCTATTTACTGTACACAAATGGAGCACAACTTTGCATTTCTCTGGTTGTATGTGATGCAGAGCCACACCATTCATATAATCATACATATACCTAGGGTACTGATGCCTGTCGCATTCCACCATCTTTCCTATCCCACGCCCCCTTCCTTCCCCTCACTCTCCTCTGTTCAGTTCAAATTTCCGATATTGTTCCCATGCCCTGCCCCCCCCATTATGGATTAGCTTCCACTTATCAGAGAAAACATTTGGTCTTTGGTTTGTTGGAATTGACTTACTTCACTTAACATGGTATTCTCCAACTTCATCCATTTACTTGCAAATGCCATAATTTTATTCTTTTAGTGGTGAGTAATATTTCACTGTGTATATATGCCATGGTTTCTTTATCTACTCATCCATTGAAGGGCATCTAGGTTGCTTCCACACTTTAGCTATTGTGAATTGCACTAACATCGATATGGCTGCCTCACTGTAGTATGCCAATTTAAAGTCCTTTGGGTATGTACCAAGGAATGGGATAAATGGGTCAAATGGTGGTTCCATTCCAAGTTTTCCAAGGAATCTCCATACTGCTTTCCAGAGTGGTTGCACCAATTTGTAATCCCACCAGAATTATATGAATGTACCTGTTTTCCCACATCGTCAACAACACTTATTGTTGCTTATATTCTTGATAACTGCCATTTTGACTTGGAGTTCTCAAAGGAAATTCAGACTTGATAGGTTAAAACAAAACCCATTATCCTGTCTAACCTTGCTCAGATATGGTCCATGTGCAGCCCTCCTTTTCTCAAATAAGACGTACATCATCAAATTATGCAAACTAAAACGCTTAATAAGTTTTTTCTCTTTTCCCACTATATTCAAACTACACCATTCTCTGCTGACTTATTGCTCCTAAACCATGCATGATAAAGGAGATATATATGTGTGTGTGTGTGTGTGTGTGTGTGTGTGTGTGAGTGTGTGTGTGTGTCCTCAAGTTGGTTAATTTTTTTGTCATGGTGAAAAGCACAATTTTTAATGTATGAAGAATGGACAGACATATGGTTCATAAAGGGATGTCCTCTTACCTCTGTATTAAAATCACACAGAGGAGGGGTTATTCAAAATGTCCAAGTGGTGATTAAAATGAAGTTGAGAAATACTGTCTGCATCAAAATGCAGAAGTTATTCTCTAATATTTTCTGGTCAAGGTTACTATTATTTCATGTCTTTAATCTGGTAGTAGTGTTTCCATCCTATTTTCCCTTTATCTGATCTAATTGCCTTACAATCTCCTAAGCACATGTCATCAGGGCAGCATTTCACATCTGATCATCTCACCCACTGTTTTAAATCTTTCAAGTGCTTCTCATTTCCCTTAGGGTATAAACAGGGACTTAGATGGCATTACAGGACTTACATGGCATTATCATGGTTTTAGTTTTGTTTATTTCTACAGTGCATCTCACATTACAAAGACCCAACATTCTGCAGTCAGGTCTCTCTTTCCTTCTTCTAGCATCCTGTCTTTTCTGCACTCTCCATGCAGCAGTGGAACTATGTACCTTTCCTCTCCCATCTTTGCCTTTGAGTTCCTCCCATCCACCAGATCTCAGCTGATCCAGTTCTTCCTCTGAGAAACACTTCCTGACTTTCAACCTATGTCAGATTCTATGTTAGAACTCTTTGAAATCATATTCCTCCTTCAGAGCAAATAATCAGTTTGAGTTTAAATGCTCATATTGGATTAATAATTCCAGTCGTCATTAGATTATAAATGAGCAAGGTGGTGTCTTTGTTAGTTTACATCACATTCCCAGGAGTTAGCACTGTGCTAGACACATAGTAGGCATACTCCAAATATCCTGAACAAATGAACAACTAAATACATGAATGCATCCTGTTGCTGATCTGTATTCTTTAATCCTTTTAATATCTTTCTATTGCATTTGGAACAAAATCATGTTGTTTCATGTTCTTTCAATTCTTTCATGATCTCAGCTTCTAACTTTGCAATTTCTCAGCACTCTTCTTCGTGCGTTTTTTTTTTTTTTTCTTTTCTTACTTTTGGCTTGGTTGCACCTTATATTATCTTACCTTAGTGCTATTGCTCATACTCTCCATTGCTTATAATTCTCCTGAGTCTGTGCCATATGAGTATCTTATAATCTTGGCCCTGGTATTAAGTGACATTTCTTTATAACCATATTTCAAAAAGTCCAGTATATCCTCATCATTCTGTTTCTCTTTAATTTGTTTGTTTCTACATTTTTTTATTTGTTTATTTTTCAGGAAGTGAATTGGTCTAGTAGGGAACTGGCTACATGAGTTTGAACACCAGGTAAGAGATCTGAGATAGAATTCCAAAATGGAAAAAAGAAGTCTCCATTCCAAATGAAACTTTGATTAAGAATTATCCACAAATAAGAAAAATAAAGAGCTACCCAAGAGAAGATAAAGCAAAATAATACGTTCTTATAAGATCCCCTCAAGAGTTCTGCAGATTGTTCAAACTTAGTGCTCCACCCTAGAACATGACAGTCACAACAAAGTACCATCAACCATTAGATTAAGTACATTCCCAAGTTAAATGTCACTATGGCGTCTTTTAGGCATTGCTCATTCAATTGTGCATATCATGTTTGCTATTTTACTTTTTCATTAATGTTTTCTGCAAATGGATATTTCTCAGTGTGAATACAATTTATGCATGTAACAAACCTTGTAGAAGTATATCTTATGCTATTGTTCAGATAATAAAAATACGTATAAATATACAAGAAATTTTCTATTATCATTTGCCTTAGAAGTAAAATTATAATAGATATAATATTCTTGTTTGAAAAATTTAAATTTTACATGAATTATGTAAACACATGTTCAAGAATTTAAGTGCAGTAATATATTAGTAAAAAGTAAATAACTTCAATTTAGTGGTATTTTTATGTTTATATTAATTTCTTCTTTTATCTGACCAACTAAATTTTGAAAATTTGATCTTGAGTGAAATGTTTATCATAATGAAACCAAAGGTTCAATTTTATGAAATTTGAATTGAACTGTTTTGATTATTGCTGCATTTGTTGATTTTTCCCCCCTTTCTTATTTCATTGATAGCACAACAGCAGTTATGGACCTATATTTTTAGGGCCAGAAATAAAGTTTTATAATTGTAATTGAAAATTTCAGGAGTTACATATCTTTTCATGGCCACACAAACCACTTGGTAAATTAAAACTTAAATCCTGTCATGAAAGCTAATGTTCCTACAGCTTCTTGGAGATAAAATTGCCACAAAAAAATGGTTTCATAATTTTTTTTGTGTGTGTGCTCATTAATACAAATAAGGCCAAAGATTTAAGACTTTGAGTTTCATTTTAAATGTGACTTAAACATAAAAACACAGTATTTTTAATAAACATCCTACAAAAATACAACAGGACCATCACCACTAATTAGTTTGAAAACTAGGTTTGATCTCATATTTTTGGTACTCATGGAAATAATAACCATGCCAGGTTAAACTGTGGCAGCTCTATATTATTTGTTTTTCATTTAAACTTACAAGGTGTTAAGTGGAGTTGAAGGACACGACCATGGCAAATGAGTGAAAGAGGATCTTAGAAAACTCACATATTATTATTACAAAAGAAACTTGGCTACCTAAGACCTCCATCATCAATAATTTAGTCCTCAATATGTGCCTCTTTAATCTTCTTCATTGCTAGAGCCAGAGTTTGTAACTTTACCATGTGTTTTGCATTTCTCTTCATTTCTTCTTAGCAGGAGCAAGTAATATACATAGAACACCAGCATTCTGAGAATATTAATTATAAAATGGAAATAAGGTAAGTTAATCCTCCCAGCTCTGCTTAACTTCAAGACAAAGAAACTTGAAACTTTCCAACTGTGGAAACTTCTAGACCATTCTCTTTAGATTTCTGAATGGGTTCCAGAAAGAAGGCTGGTAAGAGATTTCCTTCTACTTGACATATCATGGTAGTGAGCTTAGGTAATAAGCTCTCTGAAAATATTTGAGGAGTCATCGTGTTTGCCGCAGAGTGCCTAAGCAGCCTGGCTTGATAACTTTCTTGGTTACAGTACATTTTCAATCCTGTGGATTTGTAGTGCTGGTGGATTAAACCTATGATCATGTTTTCCCCCTCAGTGTTGAAAGACTGGAATGAGGTGCACTGTTAATATGTACTCATAATTTTTTCTCCCCAAACTGGAGGGTATATGCTGAGCGATGCCAAGCTAGTCACCCTCCTTGAAGAGCTGCATTTTCTAGAAATGAAAATCATGGTTAATTAAGCCTCATTGTCCTGTAATTTACTTAAACCCACAAGCAAATTATTTAAGGATCATTCTCATATTTCATAAGGCCAGTATCAATCCACTGGAAAAAAGAGAGGCTTTGTGATTGATGCTTTCCAAAACCAAAATAACATTTATATAATCAGGCATAGCTAATTCTAACAATGTGAATGGAAATATCAACTGAATTATTTTAAGGACAACATATCTGTGTGTATATCACTAAAATGGTTTGAAACAAAAAGAAATCTGTTATACATGTTCTGTTGCTGTTAGCAAATAGAAACATGTCTTAGAATTTTAAGGAAATTTTAAAGTATCCTTGAAGTTGTCATCAGTTTTTCAACATTCGATATGTCTTTTTAGAAAATAATTTTTTTCTGCTTTCTCACATACATGTCTTCCAAAGCTGTCGTTATAATTTTGCAAACTTGTACTTAAATGACTAGAAAGGATCCCATGCTACTGATTAACTACATAGAAGCTTTAATTTGTATCTTACATTATACACTGAATAAAAGTAACACAAATAAGATGGTTTTTCATTTCGTTTCTCAGTATACTTGTGTTATAATTAGGCAAAGTTTAAAGTTTAGTTGTTAACATCCCTGACTTTTTCATTTTAATTTTTAAATCCCATAATCTTATAATGCATCTATTTTAAAGCAGGAGAAATCTCTCTAAACTGGACAGCTCTTACAATTTAATACACACGACTTAAGAAAATCATTTACTTCTTAAGTTGTGAAAGTCATTTGTAATTTCCAATTGCACTACTCGGATCATTAACAGATAATGATACATAAACACACATTGTATACTTTCCAAACACTTGAACCAGTTTATTTTTTCATTAGTAAAATGCCAACGTGTATCATATCTGCCAAGTCACCATCTCTGGAAATATCGGTGTTAGGCCAACTTCACCTCACAAAACTTTAACAAGAAATTGCAGAACTTGGCTGATTCGAAATACCTTAGTGCTTTCTGGTTCCTTTTGCTGTAGCTTTCTGCTTTTGAATTATTTCTTGAAGATAGAATATGGATATTAATCATTCAACTTTAAAGATTTATTAACAAATTTTATTATCACGTTTGTAACTTTCAAAGATTGCTTTATCTTACTACTAAATAATGGATACTGGACTGCAAAAGAATTTAAAATTGCACCCCATTCCTTGTAAGTGACAGATATAAAAATTTCAGCCTTCATTTAGGTGCTTGACATCAGAGTGGGTGCTATCATATGAAAAACTCTTGGGATAGGTTTAGATTAAATGGCAATAAAATGTAACAAAGTGTAACAACCCTTCCATATAAGATCCTTATGTAGTATGTTTTCCAGTTTAATAATGTAACTGAAGTAAATAAAGCTTAATACTTTCAGTATAATTCTTCCAAATGAAATTAGATTTATTTCTACTGTAGTTCCTTCCAGACGCTTAAGCTAAGGGACACTGCTTTTATTTAAAATAAAATTTTCTGAAGAGGGAATAACCCACCTGCTCTAATTCTCCTATTCCTCATGGATGTCTATCCTCAGGAATAATATGATTCTTCTCCTTGAATTGGTGGGATATATTGATAGAAATAATCAACCTGTCCTTCAAACCTGTCAAAGCTGCTTATTATTATTTTTTTCTTTCTCAAACAAAAACTCAGTGAGCTTTTGTGGAAGTGGGGTTAAATAATGCAGAAGGATAAATGACATTTTACTAAAAGACTGAAATAGCAACATAAAACTGTAACTTCCTCTCCCTAGGAAAAAGGTAAATATTCTGAAAAGTGGTCTCAACCTACACTTCTAGAGACACTATCAATAATTCCATAGAAGAGTGGCTTTGCTGACTTCATTATCCTCTTTCTCACTTTCCTTTTTTTAAAAAAATAGAACCCAAAGAATTAACCAAAACACATGTCCACTCAGCTTAAGATCATATCTACCAGCCTTTCCCACATGTAAGCGTGAGTGTATGACTAAGTTTGTCTTATAAAAAGAAATAGCCTGTGATACTGAAGGGACATGTACTTGAAAAGTAGGTGCTTCCTCTTTCTTCCTTTCCTCCTTCCTGTTGCCAGAAGCCCACCTTTGAAGAGGTAGACAAGTGCTAGCCACTAATCAAACTGAAGGGGCTGTGACCCTGGGTAATGCAGGCACATGGAGGAATGTCTTTTAGATCTATTAGAGATGAGTACACATTCTAATTTGCACAGTCAATATTTTTAATAGTGAAAAATGTCAAACCCAAAGTAAAGAGAAAACCTAACAAACACCAAGGTGTGCACCACACAAAATTAGCAAAAATTAACTTATTTTTCTTCTTAGAAGTAATGGTTGTTTTGAATTTGGTGTGTATTTTTCCCATTTGTTTTTGTAAGTGTACTATAAATGCATACGTTTGATGCAAATGATATGTTTATTGCATTCAGTAGTTTTATATGACTTGTATTATATTATACTTTAGATATTTCAAATGTCCTCTTTCCAACTATTGGTGTGTTTAATTCTCGTTTACTTTCATTATGTTTATGAATACAGTATGAATATTTTCACATTTTTATTTATTTATTTTATTTAATTTTGGAATGGAACCCAGGGATGTTTAACCACTGAGCTACATCAGCAGGCCCTTTTTATATTTTATTTAGAAACATGGTCTTGTTGAGTTGTAAGGGCCTCACTAAATTGCTGAGGTTGGGTTTGAACTTGCGATCCTACTACTTCACCCTTCGAGCTGTTATGATTACATGCGAGTGCCACTGAACGGGGCCTATGATTTGATTTTTATTTCAGTGTACATCTTTTCTTTATTCATTTACAAGTTATGCCTTTAATATTCATTCTTTAGAGTTCAATTTCAAGTAAGATTTTAAAAAAATCTCTATTAGACTCTTTTTTATTTAATTGACTTTATTTTTTTAAATACATGACAGCGGAATGCATTACAATTCTTATTACACATATAGAGCACAATTATTCATATCTGTGTATATAGAGTATGTACACGCCAATTCATGTCTTTATACATGTACTTTTTTTTGCATTACAATTCTTACTACACATATATGCCACAATTTTTTATATCTGTTTGTATATAAAGTAGGTTGACATCCAATTCGTGTCTTCATACATGAACTTTGAAAAAATCTTTATTAGACTCTTGAATGATAAGAAAATTACCAATTAAATATGGATTGTATAAGATTTACCTTGTTATCTTCTTTTTATGAATAATACCTGATTAGTTTCCTTAAAAGGCTTTTAAAATTACTTTCTTTACCATTAATTATTAGAGTGAACATCTTTCTGAGTTAAATCTAATTTTTGTCTGAGTACACAGTTTGTACTTATTGCCCCGGTCCAGTAGAGTTCAGAGACCAGACACACTCTTTACTTAGTCTCTCTCACTAAATGACATGCATGTGCACACACTCACACAAATTAAAAATAAGGTATTTCCTGAAAAATCAATGTGTCTACTAAGGAAGTGCCCCTTAAAATCAATAATTTTATAGAAAATCTAAGTGATTTAATTTATTGGTATAATTTTTTATTGGGTAATTATAAAGTTTATAAAGAGGGTTTTTTTTTGGAGAGTTAAACTCATATGAACCAAATTTATCACATTAGATAGAAAAGGATTGCTAGAATATGTTTATAATAACAGAAATATGTCTCTAATAAAAGAGGAACAATGGAAAAATAGAGAAAGCATCAAAAAATTGATTCCAAAGAACAATTTTCTGTTTCTTGTTTTCTTACAAATTAAGCTAAAATTCCTCAGCAGCATGTACCTAAATTTTCCACATTGCACTTTCATTTCATTGACTTCTTTTGACGATCCCTTCCTTTTATTTTAACATAAATGTTTATCCCACAAGTGCATCTCCCCTCTACATGCCTGAATTTCAGAAATGCCTAATATTGTTCTGATGTCAACTTAATTCTGTAATTGTGTTTTTACTCATTTTTAGCATAGACCTTGTTAATGAATCATTCTGCATTCATTTGAATTGAAATTAATATAATTTTGTAGCAAATGTCATTCAAGCATTTCTGTTTGGTGACAAGGACATGAATTCAAAGAGGTTTTAAATATTTTTAGCTTTAAGATTACAATCAAGAGAGAAGAAAACTTTATTAATAATTTCAGATGAAAGATATAGAGTTATTAATGAAAAACAAATAAACACGGCTTTCTGTCTGATTTTCAATATCCATGTTATGCAAAGCACACACAGTAGATATTACTTCCCATATGTCTGTTTACCTTACCAAAGCTGCTGAGTTCACTGATTTTTCAATTTGTGAACTTTGAGAGCTTGCTTCTGTGATGATTTTTAGCTTCATCTTTTTCAAAATCAAGTAATAGTTATATAAACTAGTAACCTGGGATCATTCTTGCTACTCTGTATTATTTACCACTTTTATCTAAATGGTCCCTAGATCAGATCTACGGTAGAATGCATTCTAATACTTTTTTGGGGGGGGGTTGAGGGGTACCAGGGAATGAACTTAACCTCTGAGCCACATCCTCAGCCCTATTTTATGTTTTATTTAGAAACAGGGTCTCACTGAGTTGCTTAGTGCCTGACCGTTGTTGAGGCTGGCTTTGAACTTGAGATCCTCCTATATCAGCCAAGGAGTCATTGCTCCCAGCTCTAAAACATTTTAAAAATTGACTTGGTACTAACCTGCATGGCAAGTGAAACATCATCTTCTTCCAATTCAGTATCAGTTATTCCAAGGATTTTTTCACTGACTTTTGCATTGCTATCTTCTTTATTCTATTCTTGATACTTAAAATCATGATACTTAAATTTAACTATTTCCCTTTCTTGCTCTCAAGACACAATATGTTCTTTCAAGAACATTTCTCATACTAGATTCTAACCTCCTATTTACTGTCATTCCAGTTAAAGTATCCCCTCTTTGGCTGACACTTTATACCCTGAAGACAGCATACTGGCTTCATATTGTAGTTCTCAATAAACAATTTTGAATTACTGAGCATGTTAATTACTTGGCAATAAGGAATATAGCAAAGATTTGTGCCTTGCATTGTTGCCTTGATAGAGTCCTAATGTATCCCCAGAAAACCCAAGTCCACTGCCTTAGCTAAGGTGAGATAATGGGCCCATTATTCCAATGTTTCTCATAGTTTTACAGCAAATCAAGTCTGTTAAATTTCAGTAGTTTTCCACGCTTGCATTGGGTTAATCCAAGGCTGAGCTTAGAGATACATTCAAGCACTATATAGCACCTATGATTTTTTCCCCCTTTGAATGACTGCAATTCCTTATGAAGAAGGGCTTATTTTAAATAGGCTTTTATCAGTAAGGTTGTGAATTTTCCTGGAACCTCCTTAGTTTCTAATGCCAACAGGATAGGCTTGTCTCTTTGATTCAGTAAAGATGATGATAATTTAAGTTCATATGAGGCCAGATGTGAATGCTGAATTTAGGTAAAGATAAAAATGATGATTTCATAGATGATTCTCAGATACAAAAAGGTTAGTTCCCCAAGCCATAGAGATAACAGCAACCAAGCAGCCTCATTTTCCTCATCTACAATCACTTATTCCACTAACATTTTTTTTTCTCCAAAACACCAAATTCCAAATTATTCTACTTATGAATCATGGAGGTTAGAAGTTATGGCATTAAGGTTTAAAGAAGGAAAGAAATTGTTCCTTGAGTTGGTGCTAAATAGAGAATTCCTTTTCTTTATTTTTTTCCCTTTTAAATAATTTATTTTCATTTTTTATTTTTTTGCTTTTGCCTATAAGGGTAACCAAGATAAAACCCATGTCTTTGTATGTGTAGAAGCCTATCAGATGATGGAAAAAATTATCTCATCATGTAATTTTTATAATTTTTTATAATTTAAATTATAAAATATTTAAAAATTTATAAGCAACACACTTCATTATAACCCAGAAAATAATGTAATTGCTAAGAGCACAAACCACGTAGAAACACTGCTTGAGTATGAATTTTCTGTGTGTCATTTATTCATTAGTGACCTCTGAAAAGCTTTCTAACCTTTCTAGTTGGTAGTTAACTCATCTGTAAAGGTGAGATCACTATAGTAAATTTCACATAGTTTGGTTTTGAATATCCACATATTTCATTTTTGCAAGCCATGTAGAACAATGAATGGCACACAGTTTAGTTCAACTTAAGGGTTGAATAAGCAAGTTGTTATACATGTAATTATCATCTACCCTGAGTGACACTATATTCACCATTTCTTTTAGATTTTCTGGATATAAAATATTACAGATGTTGAATTATTTATCAGTTGCTGCCTAATAAATTGCTCCCAATATTAGTGGCTTAAAACCATAAACATTTATCACAGTTTCTGTGGTTCAGGAATTAGGGAGTAGCCTTGCTGGGTGGTTCTGGCTTGAGGTCTCTCATAAGGTTTCTGCCAGAGCTGCAGTCATCTGAAACTTTCCCTGAGGCTGTAGAAGTGAGTTCCAAGGTTGCTCACTCATATGGCTGGGAGAGAGGGCCTATCTGTTCCTCTCCACATGTATCTTTCTGCAAGGCCACTTGGTTGTCCTCCCAGGTCAGTTGACCTCCTCTCTCAGACAGTGACCTGAAATAATGAGCAAGATAAAAACTGCAAATGTCTTTGCTGGTCTACCTTCTCTGGGTCACACCTGTCATTTCCATTGTATTTTATTCACTAGGAGGAAGTGCTAGCTCTACCTGTTAATGAGAAGATGATCAAATAATTTGTGAACATGTTTCAAATCAGTACCAATGCAATTGAGCCTCCTATTCCATTCCTTGTAGTATTTTCCTCTTTACTCCTTCTCTCATGTAATTACTATCCTGAAATTGACAGGTCCAAAATCTCCCAAATCAAGTTGCAATTGAGCCCCTAATGCTGATCCCCTAACATGTGAATGTGAGTGCCTGAGCTACCAGAATTACTGTCCAGCCTCTTATGACAGTCTGAATATTAAGTATAAAATGATGAAGTGCCTTATAAAAGATTAAGACTTTTCATATGTATCATGACATAAAGCACTAGGTACTTCCCCTATGGTGATCTCTGAAGCTCAGGCTCCTTGAGTGCATGTCGGTGCTGTATGGCTAACTTCTGACCAGTGGATATGGAGATGTTAAAGATGATGTCAGACACTGCCATTATACAGCCTTTAACAATAACTGATGGGGTGCTCTAATTCTCTTTTCTCATCCCTCACTGCCTCTTGGCTCAGATCACACAACTGTAAATTGGAAGCAGCTTGTTGTCTGAGTAATTGCTTAGGGAGGATGTGTTGAGGAAAACTCAGAGACCCTGCATCCGTATTGGGCTTGACATGAACTAGAAATTAACTTTTATTACCTTAATCCAGTGAAATGTCGAAGTATATTTGTTATTGCAATACAGTCTGTCCTATCCTGACTAATACGGAAAACATAAAACAAAAATGAAAACATGTGGCATTAGTTGAGAGATCACAGCAAATACAGAAGGCTCATGTATTAGAAATTAGAAAGATGGTCATCATTGTTACAAGGTCAGAAGACATTTAGTAATACTAGATCGGTAGTTACTTGGGAGGAATCCTATAAAACTAAGAAATGTAAATGAGTAAAATAAAAGCATAGATATGTGGGTGTGGATATTAACTACACTTAACAAATCATTAAAAGAAAAAGAAGTTTGGAAATGGATTGGCTGGTTTACAAGTATAAATTTTACCTTTGCAACATTAGATTTTAAACAGTAAGGGCTAGGTTTACAAAAACTTTGAAGAACAAAGTCATGTAATATTCATGAGTTGGATAAACTTGCATGGAGCAAAGGACAGACTGCAACTGTGGTGTTTGATACAAGTCCCAGTTGGATAAAGGATCTTAGGGAAAGAGAATTAAAGTCTCTTTCCCATCTGCTTATTGTACCACCATATATAGTTTTATATATATATATATATATATATATATGTATATATATGTATATATATAT
>NW_025999968.1:48690136-48820643 GCF_001458135.2 Marmota marmota marmota | reverse complement strand
TATATATATATATATATATGGTGGTACATATATATGTTATAGTGGTACACATATATATGTACACACACATATATATATCTAATAGTGGTACATATATATGTATATATGTATATATATACACACACACATACACACACACATGTGTGTGTATAGTGATATATATATATGGGGGCAGACATAGGAATGATGATGGAAAATCAGCTGTCATATTAAAACTAAGGAGAGAAATGTGATTTCTGACACAAGGAACTGACGAGAAATACATAGATCAGAAACCTACTAAAGTTTCAGCAGTAGTATATTTTCAAAGATATCTGACCATTTAACATCAAAACAAGGCATGGGTTTCCATTGCCAGTAGGCAGGGATGACCTAAGAAACTCCCATTCTCCAAGTAGAGCATTCATGGGCAGGGGATTCCATATGCATGGTAGATTCATGGACACAGAGAAGAGTACCTGGAGTTTATGAGAACATTCATATAATCTGTTTTTTTCTCCCCAATCCTAAAGCAAAGTGCTATCAAAATGGTGTGCGGTGAGATTTCAGAGTTTCTACCAATCAGTGCTGCTCATGTCTTCCATTTTTCTCCTCTTTATTTGGTATATTTATTGTGGGTGTTCTCCCTATGTCAGGAATGTTTTGGCAGACAATTCCCGGGGTTACTAGCACCCCAGAAAAACAGATTCCCTCTTGGAGGTGAGCTGCCCAGGAAAATAAAAAGTCTGAATAATCAGTAAGGAATAAAAGACAAAGCCAAAAATTAGATTCAAAAGGGGACGTATATCAAAGGTTTCAGTGAGGGAGGAATCTTGAGGTAAATTGGCAGGTTATGCCTATCTCTGGATGGCTGTTTGAACCTAAGGCTGTGAGCTAAGGCAGGGTGGCAGTGAATGGGACTTTCTCAAGTGGGGGATTTCACTCAGGAATTCACAGCAAAGCAACTTTCCTGCCTCAATGGCTCAAAGTTCATACAGGGCTCCCAACAGGCAATGGGACATTTTCATTGACAGGTTCTTGGGTCAACAATGGCAATATCTAGATCACCACACATTTCCTATGATCCTCGTTTTTAATCATATAGTCAATGGTGAGAAAGGACTGGATAGAAGTGACTCCTTTGGCGAGGTAAAAATATGCTAAACACATGGAAAGAATCAAACAATTTGATGACCAGAATAGTGGACTGTTTTTCAGTATATCATATACTTAAGTCATGCCAATGGAGGGAGGAGATGTCCATGCCTAGAGCTTAAAACATTTCTCATGACCGTTTCCTTTATGTGGAGTACTAGGAAGCTTCAAGTTCCAGATTGTAGAACTAAAAGATCATCAGAGCATTTTAGGTCTTATGCACATTGATGTTTCTTACACAGAGATCAACTGACAAACACACACATATGTACTTACAGATACATGCATACAGTGTTTGCAACTTAAGTACTTTCCTATGTTACATTGGGAAATGCTCCTTAGAGCAAGAAGGGTGGGCTTGTTGACTTTCCTGTCTCTGAACCGTGGGGAACAAGATATAATTTTCCTGCTATTTGAAGTTTAGCAAATCATGTGTTTAAAACACCAAGCAGAAAGTGACATATGTAATGTTGATAATTGTTAGGTAGGAGTGGTAATGCCATTTCATTTTCAGCATATGGAGAAATCATGAGGAATATATTGTTCTTCAAGTGGTAAAAATGGTCTTTCATCAAATGAGATATAAAGTTCAGATTGTCCTTATAGAATGTGTCATTTGACAAATGTCTTTCCTGAATTTTAATGTAACATGCCACTTGAATCCAAAAATAGAATAAGAAAATACAAATCTCAAATTATTGAATAGGTTTCCTTTCAACATTGTGTAGCTAAAAGAAAACTAATAAGCATATTTTTAAAAATAATGGATATCAAACTCTTACAAAACAACATTTTTGTCAGCTAATCGTAAATGAATGAGAAACATATGGATTAAGTTTCCATCAAAAACCCACACATTTAAAAATTCAAGTAAAACTTGTTTGGCAGAAATCTTTTTGCATTTTGCCAATTTCAAAATATTTGAAAATAATTTGAGTGTTTTTAACATAAAAAGTCATAAGATCCTCGTTTTTTATAAATTATAAAAAAGATGAAAAAAATCATGAAGTGATTTCTACAGCAATAATTATCATGCAAAAATTATTGTCATCTTGATAGCCCCATGGATTATTTCAAATGTAATTACCTGAAGGAAAAGAACAGCATGTTCTAAAAATCAACAGCATGTTGGAAAACTTAGGAAAATATTATGAACTAAAGATATGAAACTGTGTTGCTCACTTTCAAATATAAAATGGTCAGGATCTTCCAAGTAAAAATACACTTCATATTACCAGTGGCATGCTTTGAGGTTAGTATAAGAGAATACAATGTACTGTATATTGTTGGTTTCAAATAGTAGCTAAAACAACAATTTGACTTTAGCTCTTGTTAAATTAAATGAGATTCTTTTGGAACTTGACAGGAAGTAATAATGATGGTATCAGGAAAATTTGGGATAGTGATAGAAACTCCACCAGTCTTAGATGAAAACAAATATATTTCAAAAACTGAAAAGAAACATGTTGGATCATGCATTCGAGAAGTCTAGGTCTTGGGCTGATTTTTGTTATGGCAAAATCCAGGGCTTACTCTCTTATTTCCTTTCTCTGTGTTGGTATTTCCTGAAACCTCCTGGCTCCTATGTTCCCAATATTACAGTATAGAAGAAAGCAGACAATTTCTTTATACCCAGTTCCAGCAAAGAGCCTAAGAAGACTGTGATGGTGCTGTGTGATATGTTCATCTGCTTAGTGGTGCCTCAGTCTTGAGAAACCCACCAAGCCACAGGGAATAAGGGTCAGGCACAGTATCTTCCAAACCAGATGGGTGGGGGTGAGGGTCCTTGGTTTTTTAATAAGTAGGGCTAATATTTCCAAAAGGAATGAGAAAGATGACTGGACAGAAGTCACTTCAGAGATTACACTCTCCTTATATCATCACTTGGGGTAGGATTTTAACAAGTGATTGGGAAGGGACATAAATATGCAGAACTTTGTAAGCAGTGAAATTTGTCCTGTGTTTATCTTTTTGTCTCACCAATTCTGCCTGCGGAACAAACTGGCTAAGGATTTTGAGGTCAAGCTTGCCATCTTTATATCCTTTTAATGATGGAAAAATTAGACAGATAAGCCATATTCTTTGTGGTTTTACATGAGAAGATCTTCATATAAAGAGGTAGGATATATGAAAAGATCCTGACACTTGATTTCTGTGTCACTGTGTTCCATGAGAATGATTATCAAAACAAGTATTTTTTTTCTCCACTTGGAACAGAGAAATGTGATCTCAAAACATGAGTGTTTTATAGGTCTTGAGTATTTCCATGCACTTTGAATATTAGGTCACAGGGAAAAAACTAAAACACAATTCAAATTTCTAATAAACAGACCAAGCTATCAACACCATTTCTATTATAATCAGGTTAAAGAGTTAAAAGTTTTATAAATTTAGTGTTATTTAAAAACAAATGACCAAAATGATGTATTAAAAAAAAAAGAAGAAACTCAAAGCTTACTACTTAAGGGTAAAAAGAGAAGTTGGGGAGGCAATTTTCTTATGTATGGAAAGGTATTTTAGTAAGTATTTAAAAAATCAAGACGTATGTTAATTTTTCAATTTGCTTTGTGACTTCCTGAACAATTATAAAGGAAGCATTTTTCTTGAATTAGTGATTTCTAACAAATAATATTTAAAGGATATTTTCATAGATTTTTGCCGCAGTCCTGCTGCAGCAAAATAACTTGTGTACGTTGATACAGCAGGAGTGGAAGCCCTTTATTGTAGGACAGGAGGGGTATATATACATTCCACACAGCTTATCTAATTAACATAAACTAGATACAGCAGTCAACCAATAAGGAATCTCCACACTTAATGGCTCGCTGGCATTACTTCACAAACCACTCCCCCTGGCAAAATGCCAGGCGCTATCTTGACTTGTTTACAGACCCTAACAACTGGTCTCAAAACTCTGTTACCCCACTTCAGAGCACATGTTGAATAGGAGCAGTACATCACATAATCAGTATCTGCTTTACTGAGAAGTGCAATAATATAGCCCTAGTATTAATTAGCTTCAAAATGAGGTCATCTGACACAGATATGTTGGTGAGAAGGAGTGGATGAAAAATATCTAACTGAAACAACACCAGAATTCTGCTGACAAAATCCTCTGAAGTGTGAGCATGTAGACTAGATATATAAATGCAAATTGTTATGGTTTGGATGTGAGGTGTTCCCCAGAAGCTCACATGTGAGACAATGCTGGAAGGATCAGAGGTGAAATAATTGGAATGTAAGAGTCTTAACCCAATCAGTGAAATAATCCCTGGTGGGAGTAAAAGGTGGTAGGAATTGGGGAGTGGTTATGGGAATTCACTTTGTATCTAGAGTATGGAGTCTGTCTTTCCCTCGCTCTCTCTCTGCTTCCTAATCATGGTGATGTGAGTTGCTTCCCTCTGCCACCCTCTCCCACCATGATGTTCATCCTCACCTTGAACCCCCCAAAATGGAGCTGGCCTTCTATGGACTAAGACCTCTGAAACCGTGAGTTCTCAAGGAAAGCTTTCCTCCCCTACAATTTTTTTCTGGTTGGGTCCTTTAGTCACAGCTGTGAAAAAGCTTACAAAAACAGAAATCAAGCAAAATTCACTTTCTATTCCTCAAATATCATTGCTACTATACTTGAGTGTGTGCATATTTACCTGTCCTCCTGAAAATAAGGAAAGTAAATATTAGTTTTAATCATTAAGATCCTTTTAGTTGAAGAACTAAAATCTCAGCTCAACCCGGTTCTACTTAAGGGGCCTGCTCTTTATACCTGGTTTGCAACAGCAGCTCAACTGTCTCTGCAGGACCCTCCTGTTCTCCCTAACTATTACTCATCCTTTCCTGTTTATGCATCTCTTTATGAGCTGAACTCCTTTGGGTCTTCTTTATCTGGCTGTCTTCTTTGCAGAACCAAAACCACAGGAAAGAGGGGGTTTCACAAAAGAAGTCCTGGGAAGGAGCTATCAATCTGCATGCTGCTGTGACTGCTGGGTAAATGGGTGTGTTAGAGACGTTCCTGTTGTGTAGGGTAGGGAGGAGCTTGCTGAGGAAAATGGAGGCACAGTGTATTAATTTGCAAGGTTGCTGTAACAGTACTATAGATTGGGTGGCTTAAATAACAGAAATGTGCTTTCTCATGGTTCTGGAGACCAGGAGTTCAAAAATCAATATGTCAACAAGTGTGGTTCTGAGAGCTGTGAAGAAAGGATCTGTTTCGGGACCCTCTTCTTGACCTATAGATGACTATCTTCTCCCTATGTCCCTTCATTTTTTTCTCACCTCTATGTGTCTCTCTCTGTGTCCAGATGTGCCCCAATCATTTTTGTGTTTTTGTTTGCTTGGGGGAACTGGGGATGGAACCTAGGGCCTCACCCATGCTAAACAAATGCTCTACCACTGAGCTACACCCCCAGCTCCTACTTTTGTTATAAATCACCAGTCATATTAGATTAGGACCTACCTTAATAATCTCATCTTTAATTTTTTTTTTTTTTTTTTAATATTTATTTATTTATTTTTAGTTTTCGGCGGACACAACATCTTTGTTTTATGTGGTGCTGAGGATCGAACCCGGGCCGCACGCATGCCAGGCAAGCGCGCTACCGCTTGAGCCACATCCCCAGCCCTCATCTTTAATTTGATTTCACCATAAAGACCCTACCTTCAAATGAAATCGTTTTCTGAGGTACCAGATTTTAGAACTCCAGCAAACCTTTCTCAGGGGGACACAGATCAACTCATAGCATATTGCTTGTTAAAACAAGGGAGTCAGAATTAACCCTGAGAAGACAAATCTCAACTACTACATTCTAGTCTACACACTTTTGCTATATGGATATGCAAATGATATGCAAATGAAGGATACTAAAGAAGATATAATCACCCTTCCTCTTTTCCCTCAAATATAAAAAGACCAGATTTTTTTTTTGTATTAGCATTTATAACATATATCTGAGCTCCTTTCACTGTTGAATATCTAGGTCATTCAAGGTCCTAAGAAAATTATTATTTGGTAGTTTTCTATGTATGTATTTCTAAAAATTTTGCTTCATTTTACTTTAAAATCTCTCTTTCAGACTTTTAGAAAAAGAAAATATTAAAGACAAAGATGTGTTGTAATCATTTGTAGAATTAAGTAATCCTACATCATCTAGTCCAATCAGAAACATGATTTATAAATGAAACATCCTTATGCATTTCTTTCTTATATCTATCTAAACGTTTATATGAGTTTCTAATTTAGAGATGAATTGTTACCTCATCTGAAGAATGCATTTACTTCAATAAAATCAGAGGCTTCACAGAAATTTTATAAAGCATGTTGAATAGTGTCATCTAGATGCTAACATGTTATTCCTTCGTAGTAGCTACTTCACTATAACTACTTCACAAGCCTCCTTTATCAGTGATAACACATGATCTTGACTTTGCCCTTAATAGATGTCTTAAAAATATGTTTCATGAATCAATGAAAAAAATGTCATTGGTTAAGTAAAACAAAGCACCACATTATCTTTATTTTCCCCAATGAAAAACATAGAAGGTAATTAAGTGAAACTTTAGAAGCATGCACATGCCATATGCAGACATTTACAACCTAATTTCCATAAATCACTGTTTATACTCAAGGAGGTTTTGTTTTTATTTTTTGTTATTTGTTCGTTTAGTGTTATTGAGTGAGGAACTCAAACAGTATGTGTTAAATTAAAACAAATTGCATAGGGGTAAGTGTAAAATATAATTTAAATATAATATATATAGAATGACTTGTTTTTAAATTTACAATTGTACATCTATGTAATTCTTAAAAATTTATTGTTGGAAACTGTCTTCCCAAATGATACTCTTTCGAACAGAGTTCCCTCTTAGGCTGATATGAATTATTTGGTGCTAGAAGATGTGCCCTCTCTGCGTACTGTGATGATCATCTTTCTTCCAGATGTTCACACCATCCCTCCTTACACAAAACAGCCCCAGGACAAGAACCTTGTCAGAGATTTGGAAAGCTAATAAAATATCCAGGCTCTGGTGCTTTCTACCAATAGACTAAACCAAGTTGAAATGGATGGTCCCCAGGTCCCTTTTGTCTCTAGGAGCCTATGCTTCTCTTTAACTCCATCATTAAAATCTGTGCCTCTCAATTTATTGCCAACCCAAAATTTGCAATATTGTCATAGTCTGGGATTCATGAATGGTCATTGTAAAAGACAAAATGTCTGATGTCATGATTCAGCAGTTTACATGTATCTCAAATTTAATTTTCTGGGGTGAGTTTTATCATTTTAATGTGGCAGAGAATTACATTGTAGGAAATATAAAACCAGTATTGTTCACCTCCTTGGGGAGAACACAATCAAAAATAGGAAATCAAGCCTACCTCTGAAACATTTCATTTGTTCATTGAAGGTAATATATTAAAAAAAAAAACAAAAAAACATACAAGCCTAGAATTCATAGAGATCTGAGGCCTTAGCTCCTGGCATACTATCTTCTTTGTTTTCACATTTGGGGACAGGACAATTTACATTTTGCAGGTCCAATTTTACCTTTGGAAGATGGAGAGTATAATAACCATTCACTTTTGTGATGTGAAGAATGATACAAAACGTCAGTGTGTGTCTGGCTCATAAGAGGTTCTTAAAATTTCATCTTCTTTCTTTCATTTGCATTACAAAACAAAAAAATTGATTAAGACTAAGAAAACTTAGTATAGGTGTTTGAATAGACTTCCATTTATTCTTAACTCCTTAAATGATGCTTAAATTTTTAATCACATTTACAAAGTCTTGCATAACTCATAGTATTATGGAAGAGTAGAGAATGGATTAAATGTGGGCAAAAATAGTTAAGAATCTCAGGTGCAATGCATATTGAAAATTTAGAAGAAATCTATTCTCTATATCATAAAACACAATTTTGTTATAGTCCTATTTATACTAATTAGCAATAGAGCATTTGACTGGATCTGAGTGTCAGTGACATTCTCAATTTACCATATAAATTCAAAGTATATTACTGACACATAATTTATTATATTTCTCATATATAGTTGGTTTTTGGATTTACCATTAGGTATTTATAGTCTGTGAAACTCTTTCTGGAAAAAGGTATAAAAATTATCTATATATCTTCATAAATCTAAAAAAGATGTTAAAAAAATTTTAAAGAGATTTAACTATATTATTTAAAAAACATTGATTCAATACTTTTATTTATGGTTTCAATGTTCCAAAACATGGAATGCTCATTGCCCAAAACACATAATTAACATTACTCTAGTAAATTGGATATCTGTGCCTCCCTCCAAATCCATATGTTAAGACCTAGTCCCATCCTGATGGTTTGGAGGTGGTACCTTTGGAAGATGATTGGATCATGAAGGTGGAACACTCATTAATGGTATTGGTATCTGTGCTGGCTTGTGGTTGTGATCAAAATACTTGATGAGAACAATTTAAAGGAAGAAACCTTTGGATCACAGTTTTAGAAGTTCATTCCATGGTCAGGTGGTTCCATTGCTCTGGGGCCAAGGTAAGGCAGAACAGCATGGTGGAAGAGTGTGGCAGAGGAGTCTTGCTTAATTTATGATAGCAGGAAGCCAAGAGAGAAAGAAAAGGGGGAGGGGTGGGTTGGGGGGAGGGACCACATAGAAGATAATGCCTTCTAAGGTACATCTTAGAGATCTACCTCCTCCAGCCACACCCTCTCTGCCCACAATTATCACCAGTCTTTGCATTCAAATGAGGATGGATAGATTAGTTTACAGCTCTCATACTCTAATCATTTTACTTTTTAATATTTCTGCATTAATGCAGGAGTTTTGGGGAGACACCTCATATGTAAACTATAACAGTGTCTTTATAAAAGCAACTCCAAAGAGCTCCCTTCCCCTTCTATTATGTGTACACATACTGAGAAGGTGCCACCGGTGCACCCTCTCCAGACACAGAATCTGCTGGCACCTTGATCTTTGATTTCCTAACTTCTATAATTATGAGAAATAAATTGTTGTTTCTATGCTCACCAGTCTATAGCATCCTGAGTAGACTAAGATAATTACTATATTAAATATCTATTGTTTCTACATAGCTAAATATATTATTATATTGAATATGGTACCAGCAAGCCAATAAATAAACAGCCCTCACCTGATCAATATTTTGAAATTGTTTAAAAGTACAAATATTATTTTGAAATCTTTTTGATCTATGGTACTGATTTTGTGGTGATCTTTTGGAAAGAACAGTATTGGGATGCTTTTATGCAAAAAGCACCCTACAAAGTAACAATAATTTGTAGCTGTCTTGTAAATTATGATATTTAAGGCAGAAAATGACTAAGACATTTATTTTCTATTAACTATGCAAAGAGATACTGGGACAAAAATCATCTATTTTCCTAGTAATACCATCTATTTGACCCACCCCCACAGATCCTTCTTTGTAAAATCCTTCCAGTAAAATTTATTTTCCTCTATTTAACTAAATTTTTGCCAATTTCTCAATTCTCTTAAAAATGAGAGAAACACTACAAATGAATGCTTCTAAAGAGTGGAAATGAGTTAAATTCTTGTGCTGATAGTGATGGAAGTATTCTAGAATGTCAAATATGTGACATTGGGATTTAAGCAATACTTTGAAACACAAATGCTATAATTGGTGCAGAATGAAAAATGAACAAAAAATAGAATTGATAAGATGACTGAGTCCATGTCAACTACTATAATTCACTACATTAATTTTAAAATTAGAAAAATCAGTAACTGAATAATTAAAAATCCATTTCTACACAGAGACATATCTTTAATAATAGATTTTCTGGTAAATATCTCATTCTCCCTGGTTGTAACTGAAGAAATGATTAATAATTAGTATCAGTTCCTGTTTACAGCCCAACCCTTATGATGATTTCATGACAAATTGTGTACTGGGCCAAAGAAATGGCTTGTCTCACCAAGTATTTTGTTTCAGAATAACACCAAAGGACATTTAATGAAGATGGTAACAAAACTGGCAATAGCACCTGTCCCTGGAGAATCCTACTGTTTATATTTTTTTATCCAAAACCAAATCTGCCTTTAGTTCACTTGCCTTTAAGCCAGTTCTTTAATTATATCAATATATTATTCATAACCTTGTGATTTTGTTGTAAAAACACGTGTGTGCACACGACCTACCCTCATAGATCCTTCTTTGTCACATTTTTACCCTCTAAAAAATAGAGATAAGCATGAGTTTTTCCTGCCTAAATGACCATGATTTATATAATTGGTGGAAATAAAGGATGACTAAAAAATAGAATTTATAAGATCACTGAGTCCATGTCAACTGTTGTAATTAACTACATTAGTTTAGAAAATATTTTAAAAATCCTTTTTTTTTTAATCTGGCAGTTTGAGAAATGCCATGGAGGTTGAGGCATGTTCAGGAAAGTACAAAAATTTTATGAGTAATATGATTGAAATATAAAGTACATTTGTCATGTGTAACTAGATGCACAAACTAGATGATAATGTTGGTCAATGGCCATCTTTACCAGTGGTTCTCTTTTTATTTTAAATTGACAATTCCAATATAAAACTAAGTTTTACATTATAAACCAGGACATATTTCCATATAGTTTTTTGCATAGTTCTTATAGGCACAGATTCCAATCTACCAGGGTTTTCTTTAGTTAAAATAATCAGTTAACCAGTAGCAATTGTTCAAATGCCAATAACCAAAATAAATTTGAGAAATTGCACAAAGAACAAACTTAACTGTTAGGTGTTTTGCATAAGTTACTCTGTACATTATGACCAATAACCGATCATTATGTTATTTCTTACAATGTCCATCATTGATTGGTCAATGCAGATGTAATTCAGTTTACCCATATACAGGAAGGCAGATGGTTGCATTTCTACCTTTTCTCCTTATCTTCTAGTGATGGAGCCTGGTAATAGTTTATAGAAAAAAGATAAAACAATATGAGTCATACAAAAATGAAGGTGCAGCAATGAAACAAATAGCATCAACACTTGAAATGAAATTCCAATGAAATGTAATCAGCAGAGAAGCCATAGCCATAGTGGGAATGTTGGCCCTGCCACTATTCACTGGAGAGAATCTAGACAGGTAGGCAGAAGTACTGAGCAAAGGTGACCTTGTCTATGCAATGATGCAATGAGGGAAGTGATGTCAAAGGAAATAATGAGTATGTTGTAGAAGGAGAGATATTTGCAAAAACCTGCCTGTTAAAGGAGTGCTGAGGATTCCTTTTCAGATACAGAGAGCACAAAAGATAACATGTTGGGCATTAATCTAAACATCAAAAAGGATGTGACAGTTTGCCAAAGTATAGGAAAGAATCTCTCTTTGTACCATAAGTTATATGATAACATCTGGAATTACAATAGTACAACACCAAAATCTGGATCGTTGATATAATTCCCACAGGAGTATTCATAATTTCCCAGGTTTGCAACACTCCTGTGGTGCCTTGTGCTTGTGTGTGTACATGCACATGAGCTTCTGTACATGCACATGAGTTTCTGTGCCACTGCACTTGGGAAGCATCCTATAGCCATCTCCACAACCCGGCTGTTCCATCACCACAGGACTTGCTATTCCTTTATAATCACACCTGCTTCCTCCCCTGACAACACCTAATCCTTTTGACTTCCTATCTTTTCTCCACCTCTGTGATTTGGCGATTGTGGAACTATTTTATTATGAAACATACACTATGTTAACCTGTTAATATTGGCTTTCATTCCATGCCACATAATCTCTATCATCCCCCAACATAATCCCAACACTTCCAGAGCAAGTGTTGAGTGCATCAGTTGTTTATACTAAGTGCTTTACGAGAAACAAAGTACTTTCACTCTCAATGATTCAAAATACTTTAAATAAAGCAGTATTAAATAATATCAGTTTTATTATTTTTAATTCTCTGTATATGTATAAGACATAAA
Source organism: Marmota marmota marmota (assembly GCF_001458135.2). NCBI lineage: Eukaryota > Metazoa > Chordata > Mammalia > Rodentia > Sciuridae > Marmota > Marmota marmota. The sequence goes on along the minus strand of NW_025999968.1, from coordinate 48,808,558 downwards.
CAGAGATAATGACATTTTAACTAAAACTTTAACAGACTGAGGGGTAAATTATAATTTTACATTAATTTTTGAAATACTTTTCAGTTTGTAAAGGTATTTTTATTCTTCCACACTACTGTGCAAAGAATACTGCTTGTGTATAGTGTGTGTGTGTCTGTATGTGTATGTGTGTGTGTGTATCCATATGTGTCTGAAACTAGCATTTCATGGGCAAAATTTCCACATGTATTAACTTCTATTGAAAATATTAATAAAAAATAACACAAATATATGATCTTATCATTCTATAGATCAAGAATCTGACAAAGATCTCACAGGGCTAATATAAAGTTATTGACACAATTGTATTTTTTTCTTGACTTTTCTTCATTTTAGAAAAATATTTTACTCTTTTTCACTGTGCTGTGAATTGAAGCCAGGGCCTTACCATTTTGCAAGCACTTTGCCACAGAGCTATACCCAAAACCCAAGACTGCTTTCCTTTCTGAAGATTGAGACAATCCTCCTCTTTTCCAGATTCTAGAGACCATTCACATTTTCCACATATGTCCCATATTTGCATCTTCAAAGAACACCCATGATGGATGAAGCCCTTCACACACCAGTATCTCTCTAGCTACAGGAAAATTTGTCTCCTTATAATAACTCATGTGATTAGATTAGCCTCATATAAATAATAATCTATCCATATCAAATTCTCTATGTATCTCCAGAAATGATATTGGCCAAATTATACTGTTATATTGTGTGCCTAAATGAGTATGTAACAACACATCCCACCATTATGTATAACTACAATGCACCATTAAAAATATGGGAAAATATTCTCTAACCTTAACCACATTGGCACAATATTTTAAATTGATTTTTTTTTTTATTTTTTATTGTGGGTTGTTCAAAACATTACAAATTTCTTGACATATCATATTCGACACTTTGATTCAAGTGGGTTATGAACTCCCACCTTCACCCCATACACAGATTGCAGAATCACATCAGTTACACATCCATTGATTTACAAATTGCCATCCTAGTGTCTGTTGTGCTCCACTGCCTTTCCCATCCTCCACCCTCCCCCCTCCCCACCTCTCCCCTCCCCTCCCCTCCTCTCTCTCTACCTCCTCCACTGTATAACCCTGAGGGTCTCCTTCTATTACCATGCAATTTCCCTTCTCTCTCCCTTTCCCTCCCACCTCTCATCCCTGTTAAATGTTAATCTTCTTCTCCTGCTCTTCGTCCCTACTCTGTTCTTAGTTACTCTCCTTATATCAAAGAAGACATTTGGCATTTGTTTTTTAGGGATTGGCTAGCTTCACTTAGCATAATCTGCTCTAATGCCATCCATTTCCCTGTAAATTCTATGATTTTGTCATTTTTTAATGCAGAGTAATACTCCATTGTGTATAAATGCCACATTTTTTTTATCCATTCGTCTATTGAAGGGCATCTAGGTTGGTTCCACAGTCTTGCTATTGTGAATTGTGCTGCTATGAACATCGATGTAGCAGTGTCCCTGTAGCATGCTCTTTTTAGGTCTTTAGGGAATAGACCAAGAAGGGGAATAGCTGGGTCAAATGGTGGCTCCATTCCCAGCTTTCCAAGAAATCTCCATACTGCTTTCCAAATTGGCTGCACCAATTTGCAGTCCCACCAGCAATGTACAAGTGTACCCTTTTCCCCACATCCTCGCCAGCACTTGTTGTTGTTTGACTTCATAATGGCTGCCAATCTTACTGGAGTGAGATGGTATCTTAGGGTGGTTTTGATTTGCATTTCTCTGACAGCTAGAGATGGTGAGCATTTTTTCATGTACTTGTTGATTGACTGTATGTCCTCCTCTGAGAAGTGTCTGTTCAGGTCCTTGGCCCATTTGTTGATTGGGTTGTTTGTTCTCTTATTGTCTAATTTTTTGAGTTCTTTGTATACTCTGGATATTAGGGCTCTATCTGAAGTGTGAGGAGTAAAGATTTGTTCCCAGGGTGTAGGCTCCCTATTTACCTCTCTTATTGTTTCTTTTGCTGAGAAAAAACTTTTTAGTTTGAGTAAGTCCCATTTGTTGATTCTAGTTATTAACTTTTGTGCTATGGGTGTCCTATTGAGGAATTTGGAGCCCGACCCCACAGTATGTAGATCGTAGCCAACTTTTTCTTCTATCAGACGGCGTGTCTCTGATTTGATATCAAGCTCCTTGATCCATTTTGAATTAACTTTTGTGCATGGCGAGAGAAAGGGATTCAGTTTCATTTTGTTGCATATGGATTTCCAGTTTTCCCAGCACCATTTGTTGAAGATGCTATCCTTCCTCCATTGCATGCTTTTAGCCCCTTTATCAAATATAAGATAGTTGTAGTTTTGTGGATTGGTTTCTGTGTCCTCTATTCTGTACCATTGGTCCACCCGCCTGTTTTGGTACCAGTACCATGCTGTTTTTGTTACTATTGCTCTGTAGTATAGTTTGAAGTCTGGTATCGCTATACCGCCTGATTCACACTTCCTGCTTAGCATTGTTTTTGCTATTCTGGGTCTTTTATTTTTCCATATGAATTTCATGATTGCTTTCTCTATTTCTACAAGAAATGCCGTTGGGATTTTGATTGGCATTGCATTAAACCTATAGAGAACTTTTGGTAATATCGCCATTTTGATGATGTTAGTTCTGCCTATCCATGAACAGGGTATATTTTTCCATCTTCTAAGATCTTCTTCTATTTCTCTCTTTAGGGTTCTGTAGTTTTCATTGTATAAGTCTTTCACCTCTTTTGTTAGGTTGATTCCCAAGTATTTTATTTTTTTTGAAGATATTGTGAATGGAGTGGTTGTCCTCATTTCCATTTCAGAGGATTTGTCGCTGATATACAGGAATGCCTTTGATTTATGCGTGTTGATTTTATATCCTGCCACTTTGCTGAATTCATTTATTAGCTCTAATAGTTTCTTTGTAGAGCCTTTTGGGTCTGCTAGGTATAGAATCATATCATCTGCAAATAGTGATAATTTAAGTTCTTCTTTTCCTATTTTGATGCCTTTAATTTCTTTCGTCTGTCTAATTGCTCTGGCCAGTGTTTCGAGAACTATGTTGAACAGAAGTGGAGAGAGAGGGCATCCCTGTCTTGTTCCAGATTTTAGAGGGAATGCCTTCAGTTTTTCTCCATTCAGAATGATGCTAGCCTGAGGCTTAGCATAGATTGCTTTTACAATATTGAGGTATGTTCCTGTTATCCCTAGTTTTTCTAGAGTTTTGAACATAAAGGGATGCTGTACTTTGTCGAATGCTTTTTCCGCATCTATCGAGATGATCATATGGTTCTTATTTTTAAGTCTATTGATGTGGTGAATAACATTTATTGATTTCCGTATATTGAACCAGCCTTGCATCCCAGGGATGAATCCTACTTGATCATGGTGCACAATTTTTTTGATATGTTTTTGTATCCGATTCGCCAGAATTTTATTGAGGATTTTTGCATCTAGGTTCATTAGAGATATTGGTCTGTAGTTTTCTTTCTTTGAAGTGTCTTTGTCTGGTTTAGGTATCAGGGTGATGTTGGCCTCGTAGAATGAATTTGGAAGTTCTCCCTCTTTTTCTATTTCCTGAAGTAGCTTGAAAAGTATTGGTATTAGTTCCTCTTTAAAGGTTTTGTAAAACTCTGCTGTATACCCATCCGGTCCTGGGCTTTTCTTAGTTGGTAGTCTTTTGATGGTTTCTTCTATTTCCTCAATTGATATTGGTCTGTTTAGGTTGTCTATATCCTCCTGACTCAATCTGGGCAGATCATATGACTTAAGAAATTTATCTATGCCTTCACTATCTTCTAATTTATTGGAGTATAAGGATTCAAAATAGTTTTTGATTATCTTCTGTATTTCTGAAGTGTCTGTTGTGATATTGCCTTTTTCATCCCGTATGCTAGTAATTTGAGTTCTCTCTCTTCTTCTCTTCGCTAGCATCGCTAAGGGTCTGTCGATTTTGTTTATTTTTTCAAAGAACCAACTTTTAGTTTTGTCAATTTTTTCAATTGTTTCTTTTGTTTCGATTTCATTAATTTCAGCTCTGATTTTAATTATTTCTTGCCTTCTACTTCTTTTGCTGTTGTTTTGCTCTTCTTTTTCAAGGATTTTGAGATGAAGTATGAGATCATTTATTTGTTGGTTTTTTCTTTTTTTAAGGAATGAACTCCAAGCAATGAATTTTCCTCTTAGAACTGCTTTCAATGTGTCCCATAGATTCCGATATGTTGTGTCTGTGTTTTCATTTATCTCTAAGAATTTTTTAATTTCCTCCTTGATGTCTTCTATAACCCATTGATCATTCAGTAACCTATTGTTCATTCTCCAAGTGATGTATGCTTTTTCCTTCCTTCTTTTATCGTTGATTTTCAGTTTCATTCCATTATGATCAGATAAGATGCATGGTATTATCTCTACTCCTTTATATTGTCTAAGAGTTGCCCTGTGACATAATATATGATCTATTTTTGAGAAGGATCCATGTGCTGCTGAGAAAAAAGTGTAACTGCTTGATGTTGGGTGGTATACTCTATATATGTCAATTAGGTCTAGGTTATTAATAGTGTTATTGAGTTCTATAGTTTCCTTATTCAACTTTTGTTTGGAAGATCTGTCCAGTGGCGAGAGAGGTGTGTTGAAGTCTCCCATGATTATGGTATGGTGGTCTATTAGACTCTTGAACTTGAGAAGAGTTTGTTTGACGAACATAGCTGCACCATTGTTTGGGGCATAAATATTTATGATTGTTATGTCTTGTTGGTGTATGGTTCCCTTAAGCAGTATGTAGTGTCCCTCTTTATCCCTTTTGATTAACTTTGGCTTGAAATCTATTTTATTTGATATGAGTATGGACACTCCTGCTTGTTTCCGAAGTCCATATGAGTGATATGATTTTTCCCAACCTTTCACCTTCAGCCTATGTATGTCTTTTCCTATCAAATGCGTCTCCTGTAGGCAGCATATTGTTGGGTCTTGTTTTGTGATCCATTCTACTAGCCTGTGTCTCTTAATTGGTGAGTTTAAGCCATTAACATTTAGGGTTATTATTGAGATATGGGTTGTTCTTCCAGCCATATTTGTTTATTTCTGTTACTAAACATGGTTTGTTTTCCTCTTTGATTATTTCCCCCCCCTTTACTGTCCTACCTCCCACTGTTGGTTTTCATTGTTATTTTCCATTTCCTCTTCCTGTAATGCTTTGGCGAGGATGTTTTGAAGAGATGGTTTTCTAGCTGCGAATTCTTTAAACTTTTGTTTATCGTGGAAGGTTTTAATTTCATCTTCCATCCTGAAGCTTAATTTCGCTGGATACACAATTCTTGGTTGGAACCCATTTTCTTTCAGTGTTTGAAATATGTTATTCCAGGATCTTCTAGCTTTCAGAGTCTGTGTTGAAAGATCAGCTGTTATCCTGATTGGCTTACCCCTAAATGTAATCTGCTTCCTTTCTCTTGTAGCTTTTAAAATTCTCTCCTTATTCTGTATGTTGGGCATCTTCATTATAATGTGTCTAGGTGTGGATCTCTTATGATTTTGCACATTCGGCGTCCTGTAGGCTTCTAGGATTTGGGATTCTGTCTCATTCTTCAAGTCTGGGAAGTTTTCTCGTATTATTTCATTGAATAGACTGCTCATTCCTTTGGTTTGGAGCTCTGTACCTTCCTGTATCCCAATGACTCTTAAGTTTGGTCTCTTAATGTTATCCCATATTTCTTGGATGTTCTGCTCATGGTTTCTTAACAGTCTTGCTGAGCTGTCTATGTTCTTTTCCAGTTGAAATACTTTGTCTTCATTGTCTGATGTTCTATCTTCTAAGTGTTCTACTCTGCTGGTAGTATTCTCCATTGAGTTTTTAAGTTGGTTTATTGCTTCCTGCATTTCTAGGATTTCTGATTGTTTGTTTTTTATAACCTCTATCTCCCTGTATAGTTGATCCTTTGCTTCCTGGATTTGTTTGCGTAATTCGTTGTCGAAGTGATCTTTCATTGTCTGATTTTGCTGTTTAATGTCTTCCTTGATACTCCAGATCATCTGAAGCATGTATATCCTGAATTCTTTATCTGACATTCCATCTGCTGCAGCTGTTACCTCTTCTAAAGTTGCGTTGACCTGCATTGCTTGTGGTCCTTTCTTTCCTTGTCTTTTCATACTGCTTGCGTATCTTTCCTGCAGGTGCGGGCGGCGGCTCTGCTGTCTCCTTATTTCAATTGGGGTGTCGTGGCTACCACGCCAGCAGGTCGCTGTGCCTGTTCTGGGAACTGGCGGCGGCTCTGTTCTGCCCCTACTCCAATTGGGGTGAGGAGTGTACCACGCCGGCAGGCCACCGGTTCTGATCCGCCAGTCGGTTGCAGGTTTGCCTACCCTGCAGACACGGGCGGCGGTTCTACTCTGCCCCTATTCCAAATGGGGTGTCGTGACTACCCCGCCTGCAGGACGCTGGGCCTGTTCCTGGCACGGGCGGCGACTCTGTTCTGTCACTACTCCAATTAGGGTGGTGTTTGTACCACGCCGGCAGGCTCCTGGGCCTGATCCGCCGGTCTGTTGTAGGTCTGCCTACCTTGGAGGCGCGGGCAGCGGATCTGCCCTGCCCCTCCTACCACGCCTGCGGACCCCTGGGTTTGATCTGCAGTTTGATCACTGGTCTGCTCACCCTGCGGGCACGAGTGGCGGTTCCGCTCCGCCCCCACACCAATTTGGGTCACGTGACCACCCCACCGGCAGGGCCTGATCCGGGCGTGGGAGAAGGATCTGCTCTGCCCCTACTCCAGTTGGGGTGACATGTGTACCACACTGGCAGGCCACTGGGCCTGACCCGCCCGGCTGTCACAGGTCTGTTTACCTTGCAAGCGCGAACGGCGGCTCTGCCCTGCCCCTCCTACCACGCCCATGTACCACTGGGTCGCGGGTCTGCCCACCTTGCGGGTGCAAGTGGCGGCTCCGCTCCCACCCCCTCTCCAATTGGGGTCACGCGGTCACCACGCTGGCGAGCCGCTGGGCCTGCTCCGGGCGCTGGCGGCGGCCCGGCTTCTCCCCTCTGGCTCAACGACAAATTGAGGAGGCTCAGGTGACTGTGCCTCACCCCCCCTACCAGGAGACCAACTGCTTATGTCACCGCTGGTATTGATGGAGTTCTCTCCTCCGCCGCTTTCTGCTGACATCAGATCTCTGCCATGTTGATATCGTATGCGAATGTCAGCCTTTCGTTCCCTTTGCCGGGCAACCAAAGCAACGGGTGAGTCCTGTCCGGCCCTCGGCAGGACCCCTACCGAGAAGCAGTTTCCGCGGGCTCCTAGCCCCGGTCCAGGGAAGTTCCGGGAGCCGGAACTCGGCCGCTCCGTGCTCGGTGTAAGCTCCTATAAGTGTAAGCTCCAAGAAGCAGTCCCCGCGGGCTCAGTTCCGGGAGCCGGAATTCGGCTGCTTAGTGCTTGTTGTATGCTCTGATAGGAGCAGGGTTCATGAAGCAGCCTCCGCGGGGCGGTTCCGGGAGCCGGAACTCGGGCGCCCCGCGCTCGGCGTTCGCTCCGATAGGCTCAGGTTCTTAGAAGCACCCAGGCGCAGAACCCTAGCAATCTGTTTGCAAGCCACAGGCGAATTGTAGCCTGGAATTACCTGATCTATGGCTGAATGAGTTGCGGTCAGTCGAAAACAGGGGACGTGACGTCAGTTTACCAAGATGGTGGCTGCTGGCCTCCTCTGTGGACTGACCGGTGTGTACAACCGAGCAGGACCGCTTCCTTCCCCCGTCTGGAACCCAGAATTCAGCCCTGAGTACGGTGCTTGCGCGGCTGGCAGAAACTGCAGCGCTGTAACCCTGCGTCTCTATCCCAGCGCACACTGCAGACTCTAGCCGCGGGGCGATTTGCTGAATAAGGTGTTACCCTCCGTGCGACAAACCTCTCGCGTTTGAGTCCCCGTAGCCGATCCTCGTGCGATGGAAATCCTTCCTCCAGGTTCCGGAGCACCCCACTATTGCTGGAAATTCCTAACAAGATATCCTTTAGCCGTCCTGACTTGTCATACTCCCACACAGTGAAGCAGCACACGGGGGTAATGCACTCCCCTCGCCACCATCTTCCTCTTTCCCTTAAATTGATTTTTTAAAAAAAATTCTGTAAAATTCTTTCTGCATTTTAAGGTAATCTATTTATAGATTCAATGAACTAGGGCATGAACATTATTGGGGGCTATGGTTTTGCCCAGCATGGTCCATTTTTGATCCCCAAAATATTTATGTCTGTGCTAGCTATAAAACTGAGGAACCTAACTTTCCTCAAAAGTCTCAACTCACTACAGTCTCAACACAGTGTCCAAAATTTTATCAAAACACCACCAGTTCAGAATTCCCAAATTTCATCATCTAAGTCATCCAATTAAAGTATGACTGAGGCTTCTGCAATAATCCATTCTGAAGCATAAGTCTTATCCATTAGTGGATCTGTGAAAGTGAAGAAATTAATTATATGTTTCTGAAATATAATGTTGAAACAAGCATAAAATAATAGTTTTAAAAATTCCAGTTTAGGGCTGGGGTTGTAGCACAGTGGTAGAATGCTTGCCTAGCATGGTTTTAATCCTTAGCACTGCATAAAAATAAAATAAAGGTATTGTGTCCATCTACAACTAAAAAATAAATTTAAAAAATTCCAGTTAACAAAAAAGAAGAAAATTGATAGAAGGAAGTAACCAGTACCAAAAAATATCTAAAATCAGCTGGGCAAACTCTATAGATTTCAAGACCTGAGGATCATCCTCAGTGGTTTCCAGACCTTGTCTACAGACTGTGGATTCCTCCTGTGAATCACGTTTACTTTGTCATGAAATGTGGCAGATGTTTTTGGTGAGTAGTTTTATAAGCTCACTTCCTGCTGGTAGAGCTTTTGGGGTCCAATAATTTTGCATTCATTTCCTACTTTACTCTCTCCATCCACATTGGCAGTATTTTTGCTGGCATAACATTCTTAATAACCTTGTGGGTCTCCCATAGATATCACAGGGATTCACCCTTAGACAAGAAACTCTTCTATAGATCTTTCTTACATAATCATTTTTCTATTTTTGTTTCTACTGAGATGTCCAAGGGGTAACACCCTTGAGCTTCTGGATACTGTGTAGATTAAGGGGCTCTGAGAGGCATACTCTTAGCCTCTTCAAAAAGACTTTGGTTTCTGAATACTCTAGGTTTTTAATGTTCCTGAGGTTTTAGCAAGAGGTGTTATAACCTCATCTTAGATGTTTTCTTTAGATTGTATTTCCCTGCCAGTGAATCTCTCAATTTTAGCATCTTCTGCAAACTAGATCGACTGAAAATGCCCACAAAGGTTATATCTTGAATCCTTACTTTTTAAATGTTCATTTCTTAATTTGTCACTATTGTTTATATTTATTATAAGTAGCAAAAAGAAATAAGGTTACGTCTTCAAACCTTTGCATGAAAATCTTGGCCTCATATTTAATTCAATATTGTTTATGAGTTTCACTTTTCACATAATCTTAGGACACAAGTCTGTGAAGTTTCTGCCATTCTTTAAGAAACTCTCTTCTCCATGGGTCCACCTAAAACAGGTTTATGTGCATATTTTTACTAACAGTCTATGTGCTGGGACGAAGACTTATTCCAAGGATGTCTCTATTTTCTCCCACCTGGCTCTGCACCTCCTTCTGAGTTGTCATCAGCAGAGTCATTGACACCCACATTTCTACAATGATATTTTCAGGGCAATCTGAGTTTATTCTAACCTGCTCCTAAAAGTTCTCTCACCCTTGCTCACTGCCAAATTCTAAAGTTACTTTGCTCTTAGGTAAAACAAAACATTACAAACAAACAACAATATCTTACTCTTATGTATCAAAATCTGTTAGCTTTTCTTTTTTTTTGTACTGATAAATTATCAATATACATGCAGTGGCTTAAACAGTAAATTTATTATCCTACATATTATGACACCTTTCCTAGCAATATCCCCTAAGAAACAGAGACTCTATTACTTCAAGTATAAGCTCAAGGTCCTATTTCTCTAAAGAAGCAGAATCACAGTGCTTTTCTCTTCTCAGAATTCTTCAGATGTTCACTGACTATACTAGTCAGTGCTGTTTGCCCTATGTTCTGCTGCATCTTTATTTATTTTCATAAAACATGTCAAGTTATCTTAAGAATACGATTAGATATCCAAAGACAGGAACTTTTGTTATTTCTCACATTTATTATATTGTTTTTATCTGGTAGCAACTCTGTTTCCGTTTGTGAATGAACATGCAAAGCATGACAGATAATAACTGGAGATTTAATGAAGGGAAGTTTGCAAAGTTTATTAAGCAAATTTTTTAGAAAGCCAAATGTTTTATTTTCATGAGTGTACTTACGCATGTTTTGCTTAGTAACTTATCATTACTTCCTAAATTTTTAATAGGCACCACTATTATATACAAAACATTTGTGTTTATAAATATTCTTAACATATACAAGTTCATACACAAAAGTATACATTGTGTTATCACACAAAAAAGTATAATTGGGTCATCATTTAATGTTAGTTAATTTTTTGAGCTGTACAAGGTCAAAGTCCACTTTAGTACCAAAACTGAAATGTAAATACAAGACACATGATTCTAAAATCTCTTTTCCCTACTTTCTTTTCCTTCTCCTTTTATGCAGATTTGAGAAGAATTAATAACTGACACATAACTTTTGTACCATTACATTAGTTTCATTCTTTTTCCTTCCTCCCTTTCTTCCTTTCTCTCTCTCTCTTTCTTTCTTTCCTGCTTTTTTGTGGGGAGGTATTATGGGGGATTGAAGCCAAAGGCAGTTTATCACTGAGCCATATACCCTCTTTATTTTGCATTTTGTGACAGGGTCTAAGTTGTTTAGGGCCTCCCTCCATTGCTAAGGCTAGCAAAATTATGATCTTGTTGGCTCAGCCTCCTGAGTTGCTGGGTTTATAGGTGTGTGCCATTGTGCCTAGTTACATTAATGAGAATGACACAAGAAAATAATCTATGGAAATATGATAGTATTATATTTACCAAAGAGAGCAATCATTCTAATTAAAAACAAGGAGGTCAGGACATGAGTAGCTGAGATAAATCACTACACTGAAGGAACAGTAATTTTAATTTTAATAGCTCAATTTTCTAAATATCTGATACTTTTTGGTGATCTATTGTTACATTATCTCAGATTAGTTTTTAAAATTTTAATAAAAGCTGATAATCAACTATAGATTCAGCCTAATAGTTATCAAAGTTAACCTTGGGACAGGATCTTTATTGAAGAGTGTACTATGGAAAAACAATGATTAAGTGGATGATTTGGGAACCTTGTTGCAAGGTTTTTATTATCACTTTGGAAACAGCAAAGTCTGACATTGAAATGTATTGGAATATATCATCATGGTATAGTATCATCTTGAAATATGGAAAACAAAGAATCAGAGAAGTGACTTAACTCATCCAAAATACTTTTAGAGGTTTAAAGAAAGCCAAAATTTCTTCTCCACTTTTTTTTTTGTTTGTTTTTATAGCATGAGAGACCTGCTAATGAGAATAAAGATATATCAGCATTCCAATGTTTGATCCCGTGGCCAATTGTAACCAGGTGTGTCTGATATAAAATTATCATCTCATAGATTCCCTGTTCCCCAAATACTCAGTTTATAATAAAGATTGCCATATAAACTTCTCTTGAAAGGGAATGTGTTAGCCATAAAACATAAAAGCATACCCCTTGCAGTTTTACTTGTAAATTAATACATTTGTAATATCTTTTGTACGAGGATCTCCTCACTTTGCAGAATCAACTTATTGACTTCAATCAATGGAAATTTCTGGTTTATTTGTTGCAACGAAGAATCACATGGAGAAACAAAACATTTTTATGAAGCTGGGAACCAGATTTATAATATGGTCAAGGATGAAGGGAATCTAGTTAGGACACTTTTAAATTTTGATTGGCACTACAAAACTCAATATTGTCAAAGCTGCTGTGTTGTGCTATGAATAATTTCTTAACTTCTCCTGTTCCCTCTGGTTCCTATTCCCTATTCAACATTCTGCACAGGAACATCTGATTGGCCAAGTGTGTGTGGAGGTGAAGAGAGATGTTATCATAGAAATAAGAGGTTTGTTGGATTCTGAACAGCCCCCAAATGACCATAGACCATCAAACCATATAGATTTGCAGTAAAGTGATGGTAACCCTCAAGTGTCTGTACTTAAAGATGGAATCAAATCTAATTTTCCTTCCTTCCTTCCTTGTTTTTTTATTTTTATTTTTTTGCATATAACAACCAGTGGGCAGAAATGTGGGGGCTTTAAAACATTGTGTAATCTGATATTTCTTTGAGCTTCAATTGAACATGGAAAATGTAACAATGACAAGGAATTTCCACGACAGTCCTTTTTAAAAATTTTTAGGTGAGGATCGGATTCCTTTGTGAGAAAAATATTTCTCAGTTGAACATTTATCCTTAATACCATTTCCACCTCTGAAAGCTACAGAGGTAATAAATGCAATTTCTCTAAACCAATCATTCCCTTAAATTGAATATATGCTCACCTTTCATATCATTTTTCCAGTTTAATAGGTTCCACTGTGTTTTGCCGTCTTCTTCACATGATGAATGATTGACTCAGTATTCCTTCTTTGCTGCTTCTGCTGCAACTTTCTCAAAAACATTCATGCACATAAATACACAACACTGCGCACACACAGGTTCACACACTTCCCTACACACACACACCACCACACAGTATACACATATAGAAACCACTACGCACACAATACGCACACAGTTTCACACACACACACACACAACACACACAGACATCCACACAGTACCCGATACACACACATATCCCACTACACGTAGCACACTCCCCACACAAATATACCATCACAGACAATACATGCATCAACACAAACCTTTGTGATACCAAAAAATGAAAATAAAACTAGAAAACATCTGAGAAGCACATAGTGTGGAATGGTAGAATTCTATATTTCTATCATTTCCTTTGGTTATTTGGGATGTCTTTGTGGTTGTATAACACTCTTCCCTCCTATTGAGCTATTTGTTCTCTACTTGAATCTTGTTTTCCCTTTCATGTAACATCGTCTTTATCTCAGTCCATGGTGTGGGCTGAAATTTCAAACAAGACCTCTTATGTGGATAACACCCTGTACATAGATACTGAACCTAGATTGGAGGCATTTCCCCCAAAATGCTGGTTATAAATTTGTTAAGCAAATCATCAATGTCTTTATAAGCTTCTGATTTTTTTTTTTCAATGAGCATGAAAAAAAATCAAGCATAAAGCCTTAAGATATGTCCTTAAAACTCTCTCTCATGTGATATTATGAAATAGTCCAGTGGATTTCTTTTGTAAATTAAGATTCATCATGTTTTGCATAGTGTTAGCTGGTGGAAAAGGTTCAATATTCCAGCAGGGATTTAAAATATGCACATTTCTTTCACAACTTTGAAGTCAGAGAGCCTCCCTCAGAATCCGCATGATTTATGTAATGTGAGAAATGGGTTGGTCCCAAGTCTTTTTCTGCTTAAATCTATTCATTCTTCCACCCATCCATCCACCCATCTAAATGGTTGAACACTTACTATGTCAAATCCAATCCCAAGGTCAATATTGTGTGATTGGATGAGGGTTGTATTTTCACCAAATTATATTTCATTATGAAAGACCAAAGAGGAATGAGGATTTTCCCCTGATTTAGGGCCAAGCATAGAATGTAAATTACATAGGATTAAATATGAATTATTCTTCACCTGGACTAGGAAATATTTTTCTATTTTTTTTCTACTCGAGAACATCTCCTTCTATGTGTTTTATTCTGCTTTTAAAAACTCTTATACAGAAAAATATTTCTCTACACTGTGAAAAATGTATCACAGGCAAATGTGATAAATGGCAAGTGATTCTCAGGTTCAGGATTGGTGGGTATTTGGGAGTGGTGGGGACTATGGTGAATAGAACACATTCTCTTCTTGTTGGAGCACAGCTACATGGACTTAGCCAATTGATATCACATGGGAATGTGAACCCCATATTGCCAGATCACTTTTTTTTTTTAGCAGAAGCCAGAAATCTGGATTTTTATGTAAAATTTCCCAGTTCTAAATGTTGGTAACATTTTTCTAAAACAGCATAGGAGCCAAATAAAACATATCTTAGGCCAGGTTGAGCTCACAAGTTGCCAGTATGCAAACACTATTCTAGAGATAGAGTGCCAGAGTCCAGCTCTCCTAGCAATCTGCCCAGTAATTGCTGTTCCCTGAAGACTTGTGGCTCCTAACTGGAATAAAACCTCGATAAACTTGCCTTGGCAGCATGCCCTCGACTGCCTAGATTCCAGTGGTGGTGAGCCAGAGAGTCTCCCAGTGAGTCTCCTACCACAGGGGACTTAAACCATCACCTTCCCCAATAGACCAGAGATTCTTAGAAAGAAGAAAGTTTCTTTGTTTCAAGAACCAATTGCATAGCAACTGGGGAACTTGTCAACGACTTACCATATTTTTACTCCTCATCAGCATTAGGTCTATGGTAATAACTATTGTTTCTTTTCCTGTGCTCTAAAAGATGACCCCCAAGAACTTACTTTATTGTTGCTGCTTGTTTTGTCTTGGTTTTGTGATGTTGGAGATCAAACCAACAGCCATGCACATGCTAGGTGAGTGCTCTGCCTGTGATCTCAACTGTTTTGTTCTTTTTTCATGCAAAAGGTGAAAGGTAACTTTCAATTCTGCCATTGAATAGTTCTTCTGGCTAAGGAAGAACTACTTCTTCACTATTAAAGGCACAGCTGGATGGCGATCAGAATCAGATGGATGAGATGCTTCAAAGTCTGTGAGTAGTTACTGAGTGTATACTAGAGTGTACTCAAAAGCTATAAATGCAAAAGCCAGCATCATCTTGTGAGCAACGTGTATCTGTCAAATGCACCATCATGCATAAAGGAACAAGTACCTGTCAAAACTGGGACAGAGTTTTCTCCACAAGGATCTCAGTGCCTGATACTCTTAAGCTGAAGTAGCATATACGCCCCAATATCTGAAGCCACCCTGGCTCCTGGCCAAGGCCACTGTGATATGTCACAACTGAACCATGCTCCCACAACCTCCTCTGAGGGTGCTCAGAGACCACTCTGCCTGTCTACACCCCTGCCATTCCTGAATCCTCACATCTGTCCTCTGCTGCCTCTTCCATATATCACACTGGGACCTCGCCCCACATATATGTATTTTACAAGAAAATTGAAAGAGGAAAGATCATGCATGGAAAGTGATCATTTATACAAGGCAGGCTCTTCAACTCTGAAAATAAAATTTTGGACTACTATGAATTCATAAAACAATTTTAGATATATGAATAATATTTACTATTTAGATAGAGACTAAACATGTTAAATGTTATTTATGTGTTACTTTGTTGACTCCCCCCCAAAAATAGCCAAGGAATCAATATATATACTGGAATTATTATTATTATTATTATTATTATTATTATTATTATTATTATTATTTTGGTACTGAGGATTGAATTTAGGGATACTCAACCACTGAGCCACGTCCCCAGCCCTATTTTGTATCTTATTTGAGACAGAGTCTCACCAAGTTGCTTAGAGACTCACTTTTTGCTGAGGCTGGATTTGAATTTACAATCCTCCTGTCTTTGCCTCCTGAGCCACTGGGATTACAGGCATGCACCACCATGCCCAGCTCAAGTATTATCTTTTTATCATTCACCAAAATTAATTAAAACAATAAGAAGGTCATTATTTGTCTACTTAAAATTAAAAAGATTTACAGAAGATTAAATATTTTGCTTAACTTTACCTGGGTGGAACGTGACCAGGCCTGGACATGAATCCAACATCCAAAATATGCTGTGGGTTTTCCACCACATGGCAAACTCTATTCTTTTGGAGTTAGTTTTACCAGTTGCTGTTTCAACAGCATGTCACCCACTTGGCTCTTACACTTATGTATACATTAGGAATAATTCTGGCCACAATAACAATAGTCCACTTTATCTACAGTTTTGCATTCTGTAATATCAGTTACTCAAATTCAACTGTGTTTCAAAAATACTGAATGGAAAATTCCAGAAATAATCAATCTACAAGTTTTGAACTGCCTGCTGATCTGATAGTGTGATGAAATTTTGTGCCATCCTTCTTCCTCACACCTGGGATGTGGATCATCTTATTGCCCAGTGTATCCACATTCTATATGCTACCCCTTTGTTAGTTGCGTGGTACCTATCTCACTCTCAGACTAACTATGGTGGCAAGGCAGTGCTTGCATTCAGGTAACTCTACTCCAAAGCACAGGGGTAATCCAGCTGGCAATTCACATGTGCTAAAGAGAAGTCAAAATATTTCTTTCAAGTAAAGATAAGGAGTTTTTGATTTAACCAGAAAAGGGGAAAAAATGGTAATCTGATGTCCCTAAGAATTACAGTCACAATGAGATTATGAAGGACAAAGAAATTTGTACTATTTTTTACTGTCACTTTAAACTTTGAAAGCTCTAGCCACAGTGTATACTTGCTTCATCAAAAAGGAAAAAAAAAAAACATTGAATTATAGAGTTTAGTACATCCATTGAGATATATCCCCCATAGATAAGGAAACCACTGTATCAGAATACCTAAGAGTCCACTAAACAATATTGTAAATTGGTTTCTGACAGAGCCTGTTTGAGATGAACTATTTCATTGGGAGTTTTTTCAGGAGCATCACCTTAGAGATAGTGAAGGGTAGATGAACATATAAAAAATATATATATATATTTTAACACTATACACACACACACACACAGGGACAATACCAAGGATGTGTGGTAGCACCTCAGATGAGATAACCCTTGAGAGTTAGCCATTTTGAGAAATGACACTCAGGTTATCAATTAGTCATTGGATGCAACTTTCCTCAGGAAAGGGGGCATATTTTTGAGGAGGCTGTCTTCAACTAATGCAATTCTGGAAGAGGAATTGACAGCTCAGAGATGTCGCTCAAGATCTTCTTAGGACTTGGGAGAGTAAATATCTCCATCCTGGATAGAGATTCAGCCAGCATAGCACTGTGTTCACCAAAACAAACACCTTGGTTTTATCTATGACAAAAAATCTATATTTTAATAGTTGCTAAGGATTTTGGTTCAGCCAGTCAATGACATCAGTTCTGCGGTATTACTGTCTTGTTCTTGGTTGGTCTTTCTTTCTTTTTAATTTTTTTAGTTGTATATGGACATAATGCCTTTATTTTATTTATTTATTTTTATGTGGTGTTGAGGATGGAACCCAGTACCTCATACATGAGAGACAAGTGCTCTGCCACTGAGCCACAATCCCAGCCCCTCTTGGTCTTTATTTATAAAAAACATAATGTTGATCCAATTTCATTAATCAAAATTTGGAAAAGGGAAAAACAAGGTGGTATCAATCATTATGGCTCTCTTTATTAAGCGACCTAAAGTTGGCCTTAAAGTCCTAGGAGAGGCTTACTCTTTATTCTTATTGTCAATGATTGGGTCACAGGACAAGAGATATTGGCAAATTTGATCCTTTTTTTTTTTCTTTTGAAGATCAAAGATTGTCTTGATTCACTTACATTATTTTTTCTGACGCTTGAAATATAGTTCCCTGATGAGGCTTGTTAATAAAAGAAAAGCCAGGATAGATAACATGGAAAGCCAAGGAGCAGGATTAGTCACCGGTCATTTTATTCTTGTTTTGTAACCACATTGACCTCTAAAAAGTGTATACTTTAATGCCATCCTAATGGTTGCTTAGGATATTCGTTGCTTAGGATCTGGGGCATCTGAGGAGGGAGGATCTGAGGTTTGGCACAGAGCAAATATCACTTCTTCTAAACTAGAGCGTATCTTAACTCAATCAATACCTTTGAATCTGCAGATGGACAAAGAAGAAGAAAGTGTGAGTGCAAAGAACAGAGATAATGCTCTGGATTTAGGTGGGAATTCCAACCTTGTGTGTAATAGGTTACAAAAGAATGACTAAAGATATCCAGTTCTACTTAATGAGAACTAGCCTATCCTTTCATTTAGATCAAATCTCTTTACCACCAAACGCATTTCGAGTCCTAGTAGCTTTGTCTCAGTGCTGCTGTGTATTGGCGTTGATTTTGGACTATAGTGCGTCTGCAGTAAATTAGCTTAGTGAGTCTTGAAAAATGGGGTCGTAGAGTCCTTAGAAATTTAGGGCTGGAGAGATTTTGGAAATCATCTCATGCAAGCTCATAATTTTATACACAGGAAACTGTATAAACTGAGGTCAAGAAAGGGCAAGTAGCCCCAAAGAAATATAGGTATGAACTTTTGAAAAATCTGTTTTTTTTTTTCTTTTTCTTTCTTATTTAGCAGTAGTTAGGCATTTTACTGATCTTGGACTTCTCTTTGGATTGATTTGAGCAGAATATGATTGTGATTGTCACCAAAAGTTGAAAAAAATTGTTTATATTCAGGGAAAAGAAATGACATGAAAAAAAAAAAAGATAGCTTAAATAATTTTTGTAAGATTGAAGTCTACTTTGTGAGCCAAAGTAAATCAAACATTAGAAGTACCACCTTTGGACAAAGTAATTATTTTTAAAATAATACTTGATGATTGTTATTAAATTCACAGAACAATTAACATGTTTCTGAATCAGCAAAATAAAATAGATATTTCAGCAAACAGCTATTTAACTTGGTGATGTCCCAGCAGTCCAAATCTAAACATAGATTTCAATGGCTCAAGTTTGTTTAATGGGAAAACCTATCCAAAGAGAAACATTTGTTTCATCTGTAGTGAGGAAATATTCATCTGCTATTAGGTTGGTACAGAAAGCCAAGAGTTTGCAAAAATTTCCACCGCCTGCTTGTTGCTTGTGATCCAATTGATGAAAATATTTGAAAAAAAAGAAAAGGAAAAAAAAGGGAAAAGAAAATCAATGGGGTGGGTGGTCAATCACTTTTTAAAATGCAGCTTTGGCAAAACATTATGTGGGGATTGGGCATTTCAACAACTGAATAACATTTTTTTTCTGTTATTGGATGTGCTATGTTTGGGAGTACAAATAGAATTCCAGCACCAATGAACTGGCAAAGGTGAATAGTGTCATTTAAATAGCAAAGTCATCTGCAATAGTGACTATTGTGAGAGGGACTCTCAAGACACTAGATGCTTCTTTAATGTTCTGTTTTAGCCCATAATAATTAGAAAACCATCCAAACTATTCTTTTGTTTCTGAATTCAATGTTTTAATAATGTGTATCAATTCATTTTGCTGATGATATTTGGATTGAACCCAGGGCTTCCTGTATACTATATAAGTTTTTTACCACTGAGCTTTACCTGTAGCCAAATAATATGCATTAGATGGAAATTTGCATGATAAAATTTTACCTTATAATAAGAGGGGACATTGGAGAGATTTCTGGTTAAAATGTTTCATTTTGTAATCAAAGAAATCAAGGCAAGATAGGACAACTAACTTTGTCACAATCTCAGAGCTAGTTTTGACAGGCTTCAGGGTTCTTCCATTATATTCTATTATTCTAGAAAGAATGATGGGTGGCAGGTATCTCTCAGTCTCTACTGTATTAACATAGTCTATAAAATTAGGCTGTACATTGAACCAGCATATCTTTTTTCACTGTTTTCACAACAGGACAAGATATAAAGGACGGTTAAAGGCATAGTTTTTAAGAAGTAACAAATAAGAGGAAATAAATGCTATAAAACACAGAAGCATATTACGCTTATCATAAGGGAAAATAGTTTTACATGTTTTAACAGATCTTGAGAACTTGTATGTACATGAAACACACTTCAATATTTGAGGTTCATTTGGCCTGTTTAGAATTCCCAAGGCATTTTAGGATACATATATGTTATTTTGTATATGCTTAAAATCTTAAGAGGAGAAAAACTATATGGAGACTTAAAATTTGAATAAGGCAAATTTTCACACAACCTCTAACAATCAGAAACAAAATGTAATTTCAGTGATATTTATTGAACTTCTGATAGAAAAATCACATATTGATATAATTAAAATCAATGCCTCATATAACCTATCATTGAACTACGTATTGGGCATTGTCAACTCTGGAAATCTCACTATTTTTTAAAATTTGAAGGCACATTTTTTTGGGATTACATTTTATATATAATTTAAGACCCTTGACCTTTTAAGTTTAGCTTATTTTGATTAATATAATGTTTTCAAGTTCCATCCATTTTCCTGCAAATGACATAATTTCATTTTTCTTTATGGTGGCATCAAACTCCATTGTTTTTTATCCACTCATCCATTGATAGACACCAAGGCTGGTGCCATAGTAGGGCTATTTGAATTGTGCTTCTATAAACATGAATATGTTTGTGTTGCTATCATATGCTGACTTTAATTCTTTAGGATAATATGAATGAGTGCTACAGCTGGTAGCTGTAGACTCCTAGTCTTTGGAGGAAAGGAACCTCCATACACTCTTTTAATTATTGTAAATATATAATCCCAAAAATACGCCTTCAAATTTTAAAAAATAGTGAGGCTTCCAGAGTTGACAATGTCAGTGCTTGGAAAAAAGATTTTTGGTACTGATCATGAATTTCTTGCCAGATGTAAACAAATGGTGTTTTGCTTTGGCATACACATAAAGATAATTTTTAAGTTCAATTTGCATTTCTAAATGCTAATCTAGAAAGACACATGCCCCTTTTTGCATTATAAAACAAAACACACCAGTGCCATTCTATGTCATTTTTCCATTAAACTTCTTCCTTTGACTATGGCCCTTCATGGTGACAAATGGGCCATAACAAAGAGCAGGGAGATATTACTTGTCCCATAAGTTCTTTGTCATTGATTTCTACTATTATTAGGATAAGACACTGGTTCCTCAAACAATGCCCACCCATGATATGAAAATAGATCTTTTGTTATGTGTCTATTGTTACAATTCTCCAATATTACAATTAAAACCTAGAGATTATTTTAATCAAGTGTTAGTCACAGAAAGTGATGTTGCAAAAAAATGTAATAGTCCAGGAACAACCTGAAATGAGACAAACCCTGTGCAAAAATTCTACAAGGCTTTCAATGAAGAATTAACACCAATACTCCTTAAATTATTCCATGAAATAGAAAAGGAGGGAACTCTTCCAAACTCATTCTATGATGTTAGTATCACACTGTTACCAAAAGCAGGCAAAGACACATAAAGGAAAGAAAATTTCAGACCAATACCCCTAATTAACAGAGATGCAAGAATTCTCAATAAAATTCTGGCAAACTGCATGCAAATCATATTAAAAAGATAGTGCTCCATAATCAAGTGGAGTTTATCACAGGGATGCAAGGTTGGTTCAAGATACAGAAATCAGTTAGCATAATTTATCACATCAAGAATCATATGATCATCTCAATAGATGCAGAAAAAGCACTAGTCAAAATATAGCTCCCCTTCATGTTCAAAACTCTAGAAAAACTAGGGATAATAGGAACATATCTCAACATTGTAAAAGCTATCTATACTAAGCCCAAGGCCTAAATCATTCTAAATGGAGAAAAATTGAAAGCATACCCTCTAAAAACTGGAAGAAGAATTTCAAGAATTCTGGTTAGAATTCTTGAAATTCTAGCCAGGGCAATTAGACAGAAGAAAGAAATTAAAGAGATATAAATAGGGAAGGAAGAACTCACACTATCAGTATTTGCCAATCACATGATTCTATATTTAGAAGACTCAAAAATTCCACCAGAAATCTTCTATAACTAATAATAAATGAATTCAGCAAAGTAGCAGGATAGAAAATCAACACCCATAAATCAAACATGTTCCTATACATCACTGATGTATCCACTAAAAGAGAAATTAGAAAAACTAACCCATTCATAATAACCTTAAAAAAATAAAATACTTGGGACTCACTCTAACAAAAGAAGTAAAGACCTCTATAATGAAAACTATGGAACATAAAAGACATAAGTTGAAGAAGACCTTAGAAGATGGAAAGGTTGCCCTTGCTCCTGGATAGGCAGAATTAATATTGTCAAAATAGACATTCTACCAAAAGAATTATACATATGTAATGCAATGCCTACTAAAATCATAATGACATTCTTTATAGAACTAGAAGAAGTAATCATGAAATTCATTTGGAAAAATAAGAGACCCAGAATAACAGAAGTAATCCTTAGCAAGAAGAGTGAAATATGAGGCATAATACCAGATTTTAAACTATATTACCGAGCCATAGTAACAAAAATGGCATGATATTGGCTGCTGGGAGCCATTAGCCAAGTAGGTATGACAATTTCCTTGCCAGCGTACCCCATGTTGCAGTGACATTGAATGTAGGTGACCTTGCTCAAGGACCAGGGCGGATTAGGGTGTTCCCGGTTTAGGATAATCGGTTTTAGGGCTTTCCAGGTTTAAGATTATTCCTGCTGGGAATAGGGCGTATCCTGCTGCCTGAGTTCCCCTTGAGTTCTCATGGGATTCAGATAGTATTTTTGGGGAGATAGAAGCCCAGTGGAGGTGGATTTGGGCAGAGAATGTGGATTTCCCCAGAATGTGTTTGTAGACGGCTGGTGTGAGTTCGGGAATAAAGAGTTGCTGTTTGAATCTATAAGCTGTGTGGTGGCTCGTGATTGTGTGCCCAGCCAGACTGCGGCATTTGTGCCCAGCCAGACTGTGGCAATTGGCACCAAAACAAAACATAAACCAATGGTACAGAACAGAAGACACAGATATAAACCTAGATAAATATGATTATCTCATAGTAGAAAAAGGTGCCACAAACATTCATTGGAGGAAAGAAAGCCTCTTCAACAAATGGTGCTGGGAAAACTGGAAATCGATCTGTATCAAAATGAAATTAAACCCCTATCTCTCACCCTGCGCAAAACTCAACCCAAAGTGAATCAAAGACTTAGGCACTAAACAGAAGCCCAGCACCTAATACAAGAAAAAGTAGGCCCAAAGCTTCACCATGTTTGGCTTAGGATCTGACTTCCTTAACAAGACTCCTAAAGCACAAGAAGTAAAATCAAAAATGAATGAATGAGATAGATTCAAATTAAAAACAACAACAATAACAACAACAAAAAACAGTCTTCTCAGCAAAGAAAACAATCAATATGGTGAAAAGAGAGTCTACAAAATGGGATAAAATCTTTACTAGAGGCCCCTCAGATAAAGCATTAACCTCAAGGACTCAAAAATCTTATCACTGAAAACAAAATAACCCAGTTAATAAAAGGGCTAAGGAACTGAAGAGACACTTCACAGAAGAAGAAATTCAATTGATCAACAAATATATAAAAAAATGTTCAACATTTGTAGCAATTAGAGAAAAGCAAATCAAAACTACTCTAATATTTCATCTCACTCCAGTCAAAATGGCAATTATTAAGAATACAGGAAACAATAAATGTTGCAAGGATGTGGGGGAAAAGGTACACGCATACACTGCTGGTGGGACTGCAAATTGATGCAACCACTATGGAAAGCAGTATGGAGATTCCTTAGAACACTTGGAATGGAATCACCATTTGATCCATCTATCTTGGGTCAAATCCTTGATTTATACCCAAAGGTCTTTAGTCAGCATACTACAGTGACACAGTCACATCAATGTTTATAGCAGCTCAACTCACAATAGCTAAAATATGGAACCAAACTTGATGCCCTTCAATAGATGCATGTTTAAAGAAAATATGGTGTATATACACACAATGGAGTATTAGTCAGCCTTAAAGAAGAATAAAATTATGGCATTTTCTGGTAAATGGATGCAGCTAGAGAACATTATGCTAAGTGAAATAAGCCAATCCCAAAAATGTTTTCTCTGATATACTGATGCTACTTCACAATAAGGGTGTGTGTGTTAAGGAACAATAGAGCCATCCTGGACTAGGCAGAGGGAAGTAAAGTGAGGTGAGTGGGTATGGGAATAGGAAGGACAGTAGAATGAATTGGACATTATTACACTATATGCATATATGACCACACTGCCAGCGTGATTCTGCGTAACTTACCAACAGAAGAATGAGAAGTTTTGATGTGTCAAAATACGTTCTACTATCGTGTCTCTGTATTTTTAAAGGGATAGTAACAAAAATATGAATATGTGAAATTTGTGACAGAGACCATTATGTGTTTTACTTAGTCTAGAAACTTACCATTTCGATTTTTAGAGAAAAACTCTGCTGACACCTATGTTAAGTATGGTATGTATATAGTTGATGTTTAATTTAAACTCCTCACACTCGGAGGAGCACTATACTAATATTGACAAAGGGAATGGGTGAATCAAAAAGTGTGAAGAGGTACAGGTTAAAGGTAGCATTTATAAGGTGTAAACATCTCAAGCTCATGATAATTTTTTATATATTATTCTCAATTCTGGTTAGAAGGAATGATATTTTCCCATCATGTTATATTTTTGTATGGAGAATAGGCCAAATTGTCCTATGTCACTCATTTGTAGTGATATAGGCAATTGTAATTCACAAACATGAACTAAAACATTTCTAGAAGTGGTAAGAATTTTTAAAATGGGAATTTTAAAAAAGACTATTTAAATCACAAAGCAGTAGAAAATACTTGAGTAATTGAAGGTATAGTTTATGATAGAAAATTAAAATTTCTCAATAACCATTATATGTATTAATGATAACAATAATATATTTAATCTTGTGATCAGAAAGCAATAATTTTGGCCTTTCCCTTTCAGTTCTAAAAAGATTGGAATTAGGTTTATGAAGCAAATTTAACCTAATTTGCAACTTGAAAAATGAGAACACTGCCTTCCATAGTTTTGTTTAATAGAATCGAGGTTAGCAAAATTTGTGGGGAATGGAATGTTGCTGGGATTGACTCAGTTTCCCCCTTACACATGCCTCTTGAATGGAAATACTTTTAATAATCATCTGTCAGAAACTTTATTCAATTAGCTAGCTGTTATATTTTGAAGTTTTGTTCTAATGAAGGAGAGTTAGCAATAATAGATTGATTTCTGATTTTGCTTTTTTAAAAAAAATTAGAAGAAAATTACTGGTGTTAAAATATCAATTTAGTATCATTTTTAAATGAATAAATATTTCAGTGAATTCATCACAAAATAATTTACTGAGTATGATGTAAGTTTGTAAAACTGGATATAGCCAGTATTCAATTATTGAGGGATTATATCGAAATTTTCAAGTTGACCAACAGAGATAGAGAAAGAGACAGAGGGTGGGGAGAGAGAGAGAAAGGAAAGAGGAAATGAGAGAAATTGAGAGTGGTGGGGAGATGGAGAGAGAGACATAGGAATTCTATTAAAAATAAACAAAAACAACAAAAAAAAAACAGATTGTAGACGTGAATGACCTCTGAAAAATCATGGGATCCCATGGGAAAAAAAAGAAAAAACCTTAATTCTTTAAATATAAGACTAATCAGCCCCAGTGTACCCACTATCAATTTTTACTGAAGCAAAATACACCAAGAATTGGGATCACATTTTGTTTAATGCCATTCAAAGTTTAACTTCATGGTATGTATATGAAAATCTTACATTATTAACCACCCAAGCCCATCTCTTTTAAAATCATGTCAAAATATTTCTAGTAGGAGTTGATTTTGAATAACCAGAATACCACACTAATTATTTTTCAAACAAAAAGCTCCATAGACTGCAAACTGTAATAAAATTTGCTGGCTCAATGACCCGAGTATTTATTGAATTCACTGTGGATCAACATTTAAGCTGGGGTTTGCTAGAAGAATCAATTTCATCTTCTCACATGACAGGGGTTATCTGGCTATTATCCAGAATGACTAAGAAAAGATAACTGTGTTATGTTTTTCTCCCCTCCATCCAGTATTCGGGTGTAAAGAAGTTTTCTTGTATAATGCAGACCTACAAGAGTAAGTCCAGCCAAATAAGAATGCCAGGGTAGAAATGTCCTCATGCTCCAGAAACTTGAGCTAGCATCACAGTGACTGCTTAAACATCGGATAAAGAAAGTCACATGACCAAACCCAAAATTAAACAGGAGAAGCACTGCAAAGCTAAGAGTCCAAAGAACATGCGTAAGGAGCATATTAATTGTGTCTGTTAATACAAACAGTTTGCCACAAAGAACTTGTTTTCTTCATGTTCTTAATATATTTACATGTAGATTTTCTCTACCTAATGACCCCCTGATGATATATCATTTTAAAAATTATTCCTAATCAAGTTCATTTGGGATATAATTTACATACACTAAAATTCATCTACTTTGAGTATGCATTTGCATGAATTTTGGAAAATGAATATACTCATGTAACCACTACTCCAATCAGGTTGTAAAATATTTTCAAATTCTTAAACAGTTCATTCATGGTTCTTTGTTGAAACGACCAATGCCTAAATCAGACAAACTTGATAAGATTTTTTTTCATGCTAACTAGACATTTGTTTGTTTGTTTGTAGAAATTATATGTTCACAGCAAAATTGAGCATAAGAAATTTTACAAATATCTCCTGTCCCCCCAACACAAATAGCCTCCCCAGTTGTCAGTGTCTCCAACCACTGTTATATTTGTTCTAATGGAAAAACCTACCTAGACACATCATTAGGACCCCAAATCCACAGTTTACATTAGGGTTCACTCTTGGTGTTGTACATTATATAAGTCTTGACAAATATATGAGATGAATCCACCATTATAGTATAGAGAGTAGGTTTCATGCCCTAAAAATCCTCTGTGCTCCACTCCGTCATCTGCTCCCCCTGGACGATCCCTGACTATCTTGTTTTTTTTTTGTTTGTTTGTTTTCTTTTCTTTTTTTTAAAATATCTTCATAGTTTTGCTGTATAGAATGCAAGAATGCCAAATATTTAGAATTTTATAATACATAATCTTCAGATTGAGTTGTTCCACCTGGTAATATGCATTTAAGTTTCTTCAATGTATTTTCGGGATTGATAAAATATTTCTTTGTTTGGATGTGGAACAATTTCTTTAGTCATTCACCCACTATAGTACATTTTGAATGCTTCTGAATTTTGGAAATTAGAAATAAAATTGAGTATTCCTGTGCATGTTTTTGTGTGGATTTGATGTGATTTTTATTGCTAAAGATTTTTCTGTTATAGAATTATATATACATGGAATTAGATTTTTTCTTCTTTTCCATTTTGCTCTTTTGTTCAGCATAATTTTTTTTGGTACTAGGGATTAAACTCAGGGGTATTCAACCACTGAGCCACATCCCCAGCCCAATTTTGTATTTTTTATTAGAGACAGCGCCTCATCATTGCTGAGGCTGGCTTTGAACTTGTGATCCTCCTGTGTCAGCCTCCCACATCAGCATGATATTTATGATAGATTTATGCAATAGATACATACATCAGCACCCCTTTTCTTTTTCTGTTAAGAAATATTCCGTCATATGAATATGCTCTAATTTTCTTATTCAGCTGTTATTAGACATTGGGCTTTTCCAGTTTGGGGATGTAATAAATACAGATGCTATAAACATTTTTGTACAAGCCTTTTAATAGATACATTTTTATTTCTCTTAATTAAACACTTTAGAATGATAGTATGAACTCTTATAGTTTAGGTGTTTTTAATTTTATAGAAAGTTGGAAACCTATTTTCCAAAATAACTATAATATTTTATACTTTCAATAGGAATGTATAAAATGATACATTGCTAAACATTCTTTACAATAGAAAGGAAAAGGACTTATGATTGATTCACATATGGTCAATATTTTGAAAAATTTAGCCATTCTGTTTGCATGTAGTACATTTTGTGGATTTTTAAAGGAAACAACCTTTTTGAAGTGTAACCCTCAATAAATGACCACATTAGAGTGCATTTTTATGAGTTTTGCTAAATGTACACATCAGTGTAACCATCACAGTCAATAAATCAAAAATTTATCTTCCAAAGGGTTGTCTTTTGCAGTTGATCTTCCCCATTCCTGGACTCTGGAAGTCATGGATCTTTATTTCCACAGCTTTCCATTGTTTTTTGCCTTCATTGTGTCATTTAAATGCAGTCATATTATATGTACTTCTTTGTGTGTTACTCAGCATGATACTTTTGAGATTTTTCTTTGTCACTTTGAGAATCCATTTCTTTTTATGTTCAATTGAGGTTAATTGCATAATTATATTACAAGTTCTTTTGCAAAGTCATGGTTCTGTTTAGCATGCTACCAGCAGTGTATGAGAATTGCTTTTGTTCTTATTCTATCACTTGATTTTGCTGGACTTTTCATTTTTAGATACTTTAGTATTTGTGTATCTCACTGCAGTTCTATTTGTTTCCTTGATAAGTAATGATTTTGAACATCTCCACCTTATTTGCCAGTTCATATTTTCTTTTGTATGATACCCATTCAAAGTTTGTGCCTCATTTCTGAACTTCCTCATTTGTCTTCTCATTATTGGATTAGGTGAATTCTTTATTAATTCTGAATACAAATGTTTATATAAATTCAAGCCATTAATTTTTCTTCCATGGTATAGAAGTTTTTCTTGTATTAGTATAGTGCTTAAATTAAGGCATAGCAAATTTGTCTTAACATTTTGTTTTCAAAATTTTACATTACAGTATACATATTAAACTTATAATCTGATTTGAGTTCATTTGAGTATGAACTTTGAGTGAGGTAAAAATAGACATTCATTACATATATATGGAAATTACATAAGCCTGATATAATATATATTTCTATATGTTGATTAGATATATCATTACATATGTTTTATATGTAACTACATATTTATTTTATAAAAATATATATAAATACATATTCAGTTGTTCTAGCACTCTTTCTTGTAGACAATTTTCTCCTTCCATTAAATATTTTTGGATGTTTTTGGAAAACAACCGACACCAATATGAATATTTGGGTATATTCTCTTCGATCTTTATCTGCATGCTTTCCTGCACTGTTTTATTGCAGTTTCATTAAAAAAAAAAAAAAGAAAAAAAATCTTGACCTCAGGTCCTATAAATCCTCAAAAGTTTTTTTTTTCTTCTTCTAATTGCTTTGGCTATTGGCAGACCTTCGTATATATTTGAGAATCACCTGGTTGAATTCTTCAAAAATTATTCTGAGTTTTCTTTTTTTTCACTAGAATTTAATTGAGTCTTTATATCAACAGTTCTGAAGGGTCAAGGTGCTGGCAGGGCTCTGAGGCTCTCGAGAGAAGTCTGTTCCACACCTTGCTCCAAGCTTCTAGCCAGCGCAGTCCCTGTGGTGTTCCTTGGCTTGTTAATGCATCCCTCAAATCTCAACCTCTGTCTTAATATGCTATTCTTCCCTTCCTATGTCAAATGTATCTAGGTTGTGACCAGATTTCTCTTGTTTTGTAAAGGAAACCAATCATTGTCTTAAGGGAATAACCTAATCTAATATGGTCAAATCTTGATTTTATCTTCGAAGACCCTATTTCCAAGTGAGATTGTATGTATAAGTTCTAAGTAGACATGGATTTGGGGAACAGTATTCAGTTTAGTGTAGTATGATTGTAATGAACATATTTTTCAGTTTGATTTTTATATTGAAATAAATAAAAATTTTATGTTTACCATACACCCTGTACTATTGCTAAATTTATTTATGAGTTGCAGAAGATATTTGAAGATTATTTAAGATTTTCTACACACATGATTTTTCCGTTTATAAACAAATACAAATTGCTTTTATTTGTTTTTTCTTACATTATTTATTCTATTGGCTAGAGGCAATCCTGAATAAAAATGACAAAAATGTACATCATTGGATTGTTCCTGTTTTCAGTAGAATGTGTTGAGTCATTTACCATTAAGTGTGTTAAGCATAAAGGTTTTTTTTTTTTTTTTTTTTTGTGTGTGTGTGTGTGTGTGAACTTTGTTTGTTGCTTTTCCTGTAAATAAAATTTAAGATTGAGCACATTTTCTTCTATTCTTATTTGCTATCAATGCATTCCATTTCCACAAACTTGTTTTCTTCAAATTAGATTTTTATTTTAACTTGTTTGTTAACTGCAAAGCATTTTAGCACTCTTATACTACTGTAACAGAACAGAGACTGGGTAAATTATTAATAATAGAAGTTTTTTTGACTTATGATCCTAGAGGCCAGAAAGTCCAAAACTGAGGGGCCATATTTTGTGAGATTTCTCTTGCTTCATCATTGCATAGTGGAAGAGCAAGGAAGCACACACACTAGAGGAAGAGAATGGAGAAGATCTCATCCCTTTTATCAAGAACTCGTTGATCCATTCATGAGGGCAGAGCTTTTGTGAACATATCACCTGTTAAAGACCCTACCTCATGTTATAACCATGGAGATTAAATTTTGGTATAAGTTTTGCAGGGGACATTCCAACCTTACAATGAAGTCAACTCTTCATATGATTCTTTGCTTGGTTTCACTTGGGTTTCCATGAAGTTGCATCGACAAATTGACAGTTATGACTGGCTCAACTGGAATGTTACATCAATTGTGTCTCTCTCCCAGTGTCCAGGTACCTCACATGGTTTCTCCAGTGGTGTAATTGGACAACCTTCATGGTGGCTTGGGTTACCCAGATCTCCCCACTGCAAGACAACAGGCACTCTTAAAATTTAGGTTCAGAATTGGCTAACCATTCTTAATGGGTAGAGACTGCACAAATTCTGGAAGGTTGGTTACCTGAGGATCCAGGATTTTGGGAAGCAACTTGTTTGTGTGCATTTAGCTAGACTCTGAAGTGCATTTCTTAGTGATTTCTATGATGTGACTCCAGATAGCACCCTGCCCATGTGACAGAACAACACTAGGTTTTGTAGGTCACAGTTACATTTCCTACTTAAGCACACCCCTCTGCTTTTTCTGAAGTATTTTGAAGTAAATTAAATTATCAAAACTGTAAGTGTGGATTTATATGCTTAACAATTTTACACATTAACATTTAGTAGTAAAACTCTAATGTTAAAAAAAGTAGAAAAAATATTTAAAACAAATGTCAAATTAGTGACATTTATATACAAAAATCAAGGTAAATTTGAAAAATACTAAGCCCCAAATAAAAATAAAAGGGCTGAGGATAAAATGCAGTGTTAAAGTACTTGTGAAATATGTAATATGTCCCTTGGTTTCATCCCCAGCACCCCCTCAACACAAACACACACAAAAGGAAAGAAAGAAAGAAAAACTAGGAAAATAATTTTAAATTGTCCAAAGAGTTAATATAAATGGATACCAATATGAATAAGAAAACCATGCTTAATTTTAAAAATAACACTGTATTTATAAAAACTGAAATACCTCCCCAAAACAAAACAAAACAAAAATAACTAAAACATACAAGCAAACACTTCTAAAGCAAAACTTTGGACCTAATCTTGTACTACAGATAGGTTTATGAAAAATGTTTGTCTTTAGCAAATGTGTGTAAAATGCACACAACGAGCCCCCAAATAAATTATTCCTAGTTGGAAATTTGATTTCTATTGAAATAAACATAAAAAATTGTATAGATTAATAAGCTAATATAATCAAAGCTAGCATATTCACAGAACTAAAATCTCCTACAAAATGTTGTAACTAAATTCATTTCTTGATTAAAAATCAATAATCTTATTGTGAGTGAGTTCTCCTGAGACTTTATTCTGCTCTCCACCTCTTAGCCCCAGTTCACCTCCTTTGACTTCTCAGCCTCCACTTATTGTACCTTCTCAATCCTTCCCTAGATATGTATAAAATAAATAGTGGCACATACAACTCATAATTCCTCAAAAAAAATATCTCTGAGGAAGTCAATTTAGAATCAGCTCTGCCTTTTGGCAAGTGTTGGTAAGGACCACTCACTCTGTAAGCTTAGCCATCTTGCAGTATCATTTGTTATTTTCTATTGAGCTCTCCTTAAGTTTCTTAATCCCTTATGACTAGAAACTAAGCATTGCAACCATGTCTCCTGCATTTCAAACCATGCTAGCACATTTTAAGACTCTAAAGATATTGTTAAATCCAGCAGAATGCAATCTCAACTTCCATTGATCTTTTCTGTTACTCTAATTTGGCAGTGTATTTTGCTTAATTTTTGGCAGTATATTTTCCCATAAGTCAGTACTGGAAAAAAAAAAAAGATCTGCAAAATAATTTGAACATATAATGTGGCACTATGTCTTCAATAATTCACATCCTGAAGAGTGTAAACATGCATGCTCCCCAAACCATGTTCTGATTCTTTGTGCTGAAAAATAATGAAACACACTCTATGCATTATTTAATCAACCCATACATCATGCTCATTTTTAGCTGTCTCCAACAAAAGGCCCTGTTTTAAATACTCATCAAAATAATATACACTAGTAGTTTTTAAAAATTCAACTTCAGCTCCAATTACTTCATAAATTCAGAGGTTTAACTGGAAAGAGCACACAATTCCACTAGGATTAATGGTAATCTCTGGGAGAGCAGAGAGCATGTCTAAGTAGTACTGTAGTCTTAGCAGTTCACAGGGACATTATGGAAGAGCGCCCTGGAGAACATGAATGACAGTCAATTGCATTCAAGGGACAGTTGGAATATTTGTAACCATTATTAAACTATTTTCTCCACAATCTTCATGTATGCTTGCCTATAAGTCAATAAATATATTCATATAATGGATAGAATCTGCCTGAAAAAAGCCCACATAACTTACTTCTCATTATACATGCAAAATTTTACATATACAAGACTTCAAATAACTTTTTAATCACTGAATGAAAAAAAAAGAAACAAAACTCCAGACACTCTTATTAACAATAAATATTTCTTGTTAAAAATATGAGAGAAGAATGTCAAATGTAAACTATCATTAAAGAGGTGCCATGCTAGTTTAATGATTCCGGTAGTCAAACAAGAAAATTCTTGCAAACATTCAAGTTTTGAAGTTCAGCCATGAGATAGTTGCAGTTCCTTACCCTCAGGCCATATAAAAAGAAACACCCAATAAAAGCAAAGCTTAGTTCACATGAAGCCAGAAAATTAGCATTGTTAAATGCAGCCTTACTCTTGCTATGGAAAATAATTATGCATTGCTGTTGATCACAGGCTTCCATTGAGTAGCTTCCGTTTTTATTGACCAGTAACCTGTGCTTGAGTTCAATCTTTGTCCTAAAATTGAAAATCTGCATCACATGCTAGCTAACTGTTTTTGCTGCTGAGGACATTCGAAAGTCTTTGGGTGTGTGCATATGTGTGTGTGTGTGTGTGTGTGTGTGTGTAGTATGTTTTAACCAGAACTTCAAAATATTGATTTTGGTGTGTGGAATCCAAGTTTGGGGAAATATTATATTTCTGAATATATGCTTGATTATGTCTTAGGTAAATTAAAGAAACAGTAAGAAATCTTCAAAATGCCTCTCTGGTACTTTTTGCCCTGCTGTATTACTTGCAACTCTCAAGACATTCTAACCTTTTCAATTTGGTTTTGTTTTCTTTTGAATGGATAGTGTGGTACAGGTAATCCATAAATTGCATTATTGCACACTAAATTCTTTTTAAAAAGCATGGTAGGAACTAGCTATTGCAAGAACTATTATTTATCCTAATTGATCCCAGCTGAGCTTGGAAGGGAGCCTGGCCTGAGAGCCTTCAAAGATTTGCCAAAAGGCTGTCAGATTTGATAACTCACACCACTCTGAACTTGGCTCAGTGAGGTCAGTAACAGAGTGAACACTAAGCCTCCCCCCTCCAAATTCAAGCCTGCTTAAAAATGCAGAAACACTGCCAGCTGACTAGCAAGCCACTAGGTTTTCAACTTTGTTTTAAGAGGCTCATGTTTTCTTGGAACTGGGGATGAGCTGGTAAGCAATGAGAAGACATTCCCATGTGGAGCTACAGAGCAGATGTCACCATCCTGTGTGCTGAGAAGCATCTGTTTTTGTTAAAACATGGTTTATGCATTGGCCTAAAGATTTAGAATGAACTGGGTACAAAACAAAACTTTAAATTATGCTTATTTGACTGAGTAATTGAATGCATTCATGAATTTGTATTTGATTGTTTTATGTATATCAATATTTTTCACATAAAATTCCTTATTTACAAATTTTACAAAGCCTATTGTTTTCCATTATCAAAACTTCAGTTGAATGATCTTTAGAGTGTGAATAATTTGCAATATTAAGTTGTAAGCAGCGTGAAGAAAATAAAACAATGCTTCTCTCCTCATTGTTACAGCCTCTTTGCTGAACAAAATTCTTGGTCTCATGACAGAACACCAAGAAATATTTGTTGGATGAATGAACAAATGAAGAAATAATTGCATGAATGAAGACAATAGACCACCTATTTTAAGACTTATTTTTTCTCTTAGTTCAATAAATTTCCTTGCTACTGCTGCTTTTAAAGACATTTTTGTAGGAATGTTATTAAACTATATTTTCATAGTATTATCTTAGAATTCTACTGCAACATCCTGACATTTTTACATTGTTCCTGGAAAACTTTAAAAGTAGCCTTGAAATTTAAATGGGAATTTAAGATTAAAAGTTTTTACTCTATTTTATATTTTATGAACATATGTAACTTCTTTATATTTTTGTCATCATAATGGGTTAAAGATGGACACTTCAGTGAGAGGAGGGATAACTTTCCCTTCTAGTTGAATCTGAACAGTTGCTATGACTGAGTCTGATGGATAGGGTGCAGCAGAAACAAAATGGTGCACTTCCCAAGGTGAGACTAAAGAATTCTGTTGGTGTGCTCCCTCTTGGAAGCCAGCTCTTGGAAGTAAGACTTCCATACAACCACCGTCTTGTGAGGAAGCCCCAATCTTCCCAGGTGGAGAGGAATAAAACACATGAAGGACACTGGTGTCAGACATGGGGATGAAATTCATGTTATCTTATAGCAGAGTGAAGGGAGGGAGTGAATGACATTAATGCCACAT
Organism: Marmota marmota marmota; assembly: GCF_001458135.2. Lineage (NCBI taxonomy): Eukaryota > Metazoa > Chordata > Mammalia > Rodentia > Sciuridae > Marmota > Marmota marmota. The sequence goes on along the minus strand of NW_025999968.1, from coordinate 48,773,618 downwards.
GACCCAGACTGCCCACTTTTCTGAATTTCTGATCTTTGAAAATGTGAATAAATAAAGAGAATATTGTTTTATGACATGAAGATTTGAGGTAATTTCTAGCCACAGAACCATATAACAAATGTATATTTTCATTATCAAGTATTATTTTGAAACATAATAAGTGTGCTTATACTTTGAGAAAATTGAGAAATAATTCTATATTATATTAAGACTCGATTTTCGTGTGATCCCTCTGGAGATAAATAATTCCTTCCAATATGCATCTATCATGTTAAATTTTTATGGTCACAGTTAAAAATCAAATGGATTGAAGCCTTATCATGACATTAAAATACTTAATAGTCAAAAATGCAAATTTAGTGTTTATTTTATGAACATCTTAAAATGGGTAATCATCTTACCATCTTTATCATCTTAAAATTAGCATATTCATACACCTCAGATGAAGCATTAATCATCAGGATATTGCATCAGTTTTGAACCAATTACATTCTCTTTACCATAAGAAGATATCTCACATGTCAAGGTCATGTGTAATTTCAAGTGGTGTTCCACCTGTGAACCATTAAATATAATTGTTCCATTTATTTGTTACAAAATACATTTAGTGATGAACTGATCTATTTATTCATTCAATAATATTTAAGGATCCATGGTAGATTGAGGTCTATACTTAGAGAGTTCTTTATTAATATAAACATCAGGCTTGAAATAGCTGTTCTGAGCATATTAATCACTTAGCTCGTTTGCCACTCATCAAGTTTAGAAATAGATTGTCCATTTTACCAGTTCAATCACATTTAGCCATGTTGCAAACTATTAGAGTTCCATTAAAAGATCATCAAAGGAAGAAGAAAATGACAAATTTCAAATTTTTGACTATTCAAATCACACCTGAAGTGCACTTTGGATCAAATCATGTAGATAGATACACTCATTAATTACTTGAAAAGCAAAAAAAGTGCTAGTGAGGCGTGTGGTTTCCGTACAATTGGAAAACACTGTCCATTATTGCCTCCTGGCTGTGCTGGGAATGATCCAGCCAGCTAGTGATTTTGCAATTACTACCATATAAACAGGTCAGGCTGGAGCTATAAGAACGTGAAACCTCACCATGCTGTCTTCCTTTCTGCATTCAGCAGGACATGAGTTTGAGTATGAGAAGGATCTCAAACATGAGTTAACAAAATAGAAGTTTATTTTTCTCTCTTTTATAAAATGCCAAGCAGCTAAGATGGCTTCAATCTGGAATGTCTAATGGAGACCCTTTTCTCTATTCTTCTCTCTAGTGACCCTGTTACCTCCTTGGATACAGTACTTCCTTTCTGGCTTCAAGATGGACATGTGAACCGAACCGGGCAAGGTGATGTACACCTGTAATCCCAGCGTCTCAGGAGGCTGAGACAGGAGGATCACAAGTTCAAAGCCAGCCTCTGCAAAAGTGAGGTGGTAAGCAACTCAGGGAGACCCTGTCTCTAAATGAAGTACAATAAAATAGGGCTGGGGATGTGACTCAGTGGTTGAGTACCCCTGAGTTCAATACCCAGTACCAAAAAAAAAAAAATGGACATGTGAGAAGAGGGTGGCTACTTTTTCTCTAAGAGTACTTCACATAAAGGCAGATGTGGGCTGGAAATATAGCTCAAGCGATAGCGCAGGCGCTGGGTTCGATCCTCAGCACCACATAAAAATAAAGATGTTGTGTCCACCGAAAACTAAAAAATAAATATTAAAAAATTCTCTCTCTCTCTTTCTCTCTCTCTCTCTCTCTCTCAAAAGAAAAAGGCAGATGTATGGCTTTTACCCATATCCCAGTACTTTAAAGAGTTAGTTGCATAGCCATGCCCAGGTGGAAATATTTGGACTGTGTTTTCTATTTAAAGTATCTGTGTGTAGAGATGAAATTTCTATTGCTGTGGAGAAAGTAGAATATGGATATTTAGAGACAGTTAACAATGTTTGGCACATTTTTTCATCACTAATTCAATCCTTTGTGAGCATCTAGTACAGAATTGTCATTTTCTGCCTTCGTTGCTGTCTTAGATGGGGCTACTGTAACAGAATGACAGGACTGAGTGGTTCAGAAATAATAGAAACTGGTTTTTCATGGTACTGGATGCTGGAGTCTGAGATGGAAAGCAGCAACATGGCCGATTTCTGGTGAGGGCTTGTTCTGGGTTGTAGACTCCTGCTTCCTCACCATCTTGTCTTGTAGAAAGAAAGAACTCTGACATCTTCAGCTCCCCCTTAAGGGCACTAATTCCATAATGAAGGTTCTGCTCTCATAATGTAAGTATGTTCCCTTAGAGAAATCGCCGTACTGTTTTCTTCACAGATGTACTAATTTACTTTCCCACCAACAGTGTACAAGAGATACACTTTCCCCACATTCTTCACAACATTGATTATATTTTTGTCTTTTTTCATGATAACCATTGCTACTGGAATAAGAGAAGGCCCCACTGTAGTTTCCCTTTGCATTTCTCTGAGGATTAGTTATGCTAAGCATTTCTCATATGCCTGTTAGCCATTTGTATGTCTTTTGAAAATTGTCTATGTAGGTTTTAATTGTGTTATTTATTTTTTTGCTATCAATATCTTGAGGATATTTTTATGTAAAAATACATATTTTGACTATTAACACTTTGCCAGATATATAATTTACAAATATCTCCTCCCATTCCATAGGCTGTCTCTGCACTCTGTTGACTGTTTCCTTTATTATGCAGAAAGTTTTTAGTTTAGTGTTATGGTTTGGATGTAAGGTGTCCCCCAAAAGCTTATGTGTGAGACAATACATTAAGGCTTAGAGGTTAAGTGATTGAGTTATGAAAACATTAACTCAGTTATGAAAACATTAACTCAGTAAGTGAATTAATCCCATGACAGGGATTAACTGAGTGGTCACTGCAAGCTGGTAGGGTGTGACTGGAAGAGGTGGGGCATTGGGGGCGTGCCTTTGGGGTCAATATCTGGTCAGCTGAGCTTGGTCTCTCTGTTTTCTTATCATCATGAGAGCCACTTCCCTCCACCATGATGTTCTGCCTCACCTCTAGTCCCAAGGAAGGGAGCTAGCTGTCTATGTATGCACTGAGACTTCTAAAACTGTGAGCCCCCAAATAAACTTATCCTCCTTAAAATTATTTTTGTCAGGTCTTTTTATCACAGCAGCAAAAATAACTGCATTCAGCACATTTGATGCAATCCTATTTTTGCAGTTCTGCTTTTGTTTCCTGTACTTTTGGAGTCACCTCCAAAATCTTTGCCAATCCCAGGATCCTGAAGTACTTTCCTTGTTTTCTTCCAGTAGTTTTATAGTTTCAGCTCTTACATTTAAGTCCTTAGCCCATTTTGATTTGATATTTGTAATAGTAAATGATAAGGTTTTAGTATCATTTCTTTGCATGTGAAAATCCATCTGTACTCCCATGTTTACTGAAGCACTATTCAAAATAAACAAGAAATGAAAATAACCTGAGTGTCCATCAGCTAATGAATGTTTAGAGAAAATGTGGTACATAGACAGAATGGGATATTACTCAGGTAGGAAAAAAATAAAACCTTGTCATTTGTGACAACATTGATGGAAATAGAGATCATTATGTTAAGTATGCCAGGCATAGAAGGCAAATGTCTCATGATGTCACTCATCTGTGAAATACATGAAAGGTTGATCTCATAGGAATATAGAGCAGAAAGGTGACTACCAGAGGCTTGTGATAATAGGGTAGAAAGGATTGATAGGGAGATGTTTTCAATAGGTACTGTGTTCATCAGCTTTGCATTGCTGTGAGCAAAATAACTGACAAGAACAACTTAGAGGAGGAAAAGTTATTTGGGGGCAAATTGTTCCAGATTTCTCAGTACCCAGACAGCTAACTCCGTTGCTCTGAGCCTGAGATAAGGCAGAATATCAAGGTACAAGGATGTGGCAGAGGAAATCTCAGCTCTTGGTGGAGAGGAAGGAGAGTGAGGGATGGGAAAGGGGTCACCGAGAAGATGAAGCCTTCCAGAGCATACCCCCATTAACCCACATGCCTATAGTTACATTCTGTATATCCAAACTAGGATGGACTGATTAGGTTATGGCTCTCACAATCCAATCATCTTCACCTCTGAACATTCCTACATGAACACAGGAGTTTTAGAGGATACCTCATATCCAAATTATAACAGGTACTAATTTATAACTACATATAAGCAATAAGTTCTAGAGTGATATTACAAAGCAGGATGCATATAGACAGTAAAAATCTATTGTATGTTTTAGAAAGCTAGAAGGAAGTATTTTGAATGTTTTCATCATACAGAAATGATAAATGTTTGAGAAGACAGATTATAAGTTGATTTAAGCATTATGTAATGTATACATGTATGAAAAAATCAGCTGGTACCTCTAGGTATCAATTTTTTTTGTTTTTAATTTATCATTTAATAAATTTAACCTATTAAAAAGAGAAAACCAGAATCAGAAATATTGAGGGAAGATTAGTGAAAATTATACAATCTGAACAACACAGAGAAAATAGGGGAAAAAAATGGACCCTGAGAGTTCTGGGGCAATAATTGTGTATCTGATGTTTCTGTCACTGAAGTCCTAGAATGAGAGGAAAAAGAATGGAGACCTGAAAATATTTGAAGAGATTAAAACTGAAAATCTCCCAACTTTGGAGCAAGTTAAAGATACAGACTCAAAAACTGAGTGAGTCCTAAGCAGGATAAAACCAAAGAACTCTATGCCTAGATATATTGTCAATTATATGCAAATTAAGGAGTAATTTCTTTTGTTAGTAGTCTAATTTGACCAGAAATAATCCTAGAAAAGGCTGTCACACTGCATTTAGTGTGCTACAGCTCCCGCCAAAGCCAAAGGAGCAAAGCCACAGTTTACAAGCAGCACAAATAATCCTTGATAATTAAGAAAAGCTGCCTTTCAGCCCCTTTGGCTTACCTCTGACCCAGCTCAGCAAGGCAACCAACGAACAAAAATTAAGCATTCTATTTTAACAGTTGCTCTCATATGAACACAATTATTTGTATTTTGTGTTATTTTCTGCTGAGATAATTTTGTCTTTATGTTTGACACTCTGTTTTTATTTTTTCTTATTAATATGTTTTCTTTGAACGTGACAGATACATGTTTAGTGTTGGACACACCTCCAATTCCAATCTATTCCCACGTTTTAATATAGGAGCTGTTGTCTTAAGTTTTAGATGAACCGATAATTTTCTATAAACTGTGGATGACATTCTAAGGCATTTGTGGTCCTTTTTCAAAAATATTTTAATTCCTTAATAAGTTTTACAGACACTAAAACAGGTCATAGTTTTTAAAATAATTATAAATCATGGTATTAAAGAAATAAGAACCCTGAGACCTAATGAGTTTTAACCTCAGAAGTAAAGTATTTTGATAATAATAGGCAAAATAGTGACAGTCTTGTGAAAGGACTAGGCTTATTATGTTGTTTTTAAACCAACAGTTGTTTTTTTCTGGCTTAAGGAATCATAGAAGTAAAAAGAAAGAGCTTCTCTATTTTATATTATCTGCTCTCTCTCATAGACAACTGGGAATAGTTAAATTTTCACTGCCACTCCAGTTGTTCTTCCACCTAGGTAAGGAAGAGATTCCAAGATTATTTACTCATAGCCATCATAGTCAACTCTTCTTTCCTCCCACAGTCTTGCTTTTTATGTTTTATCATAACATATATTCCCTAAATATTGGGAGTCATCAGCCTACAATCTTCTAGCATTCCCATTTCTTGAGGACTGCACACTTTCCTCTCCTCTCCAATTCCATTATTTACTCTATTGTGCAAGTAGATGACCCTTCAGCATTCTGGCTCTGAGTCCCTCACCCCAGGCAAGAGCAAGCCATCTTTGTTCTGTTCGTTACTCAAAAACATCATTGCGACACTGCTGGAAATAATCACATCTTTCCCTACAATTTTGAGAGCTGACATTTCTCCTTGAAAATTAAGGATCACAGGAAGAGTATTTCTTTTTTAATATGCATTGCATCTCTTGCTTCTATGATCCTACCAAGATTGTTTTTGTGAACTCTTAATCCTGATCTCTGCAGTTTCTCTATTCTTTAAATCCATGATGTCACTTTCCTCTATTGACAGCTAGAATGTCAGAGGCATCCAGGTTGTCTGCCATCAGAGCTTCCAAGTCACTGATACACAGGCCACAGCACTGTGACTGCCTTGACTGTTCTTTATTATCTCCACATTTCTGGTTTTTCCCCATGGGCTCTCCAAATTGAAGTTGTAGATAAAACAAGTTTCCAAACACACAGACCACATCCCCTTCAACTTAATATCCTTCTCATCCTTCTTCACCTTTTTGTAGCATGATCCTTTCAACAGGTGTTCCAAATAGACTCTCAGCTAGCTGCCAAGTGTATTCCCAGAGAAGCTGATTTCCTCTGTCTTCAAGAGAGTAAAATCCCATGACAAGAATTAATTTACCTCAAATTATTTTTTCCATAAACATGTATGGAGGCACCTGTCATGTGCCAGGTCCTAGACATAGAAGGATCTTAAGCCAGCTTTATTTGTTATAAATTTCATGCCTGGAAGAAGAAATTCAGGAACAGTAATTTTGATTTAGTGTGTTAAAAATTATACCTGTGGGCCCTTCTTTCCCATTTGTTTTCTTCATTCCCACACTTTCTCCCTGATAAACACACATGTTATAGTCAAACAGTGCTCCACTAGTTTAATGCACTGTCTTATAAGGCCTCTCATCTTTACTGGGACTTTGTGCTTCAATATACAAAATTATAGGCCTAACATTAAAATTGTCTCAATTAGCTCTAGATACTTCTGGGTGACTTTAAAATTTTCTGCACTCCGAGCATAATTTGTAAAATGAACAATTGTACACTTAAAAGCCATCCACTTCTTTCTGAAGCTTGCCTCCCAGACTTCTAATTTGAGTGTTTTTTTCATTCCTTATCTTCTCTATCTTAGTGAAATTCCTTTCTTTTATTGTTTTTTGACAGGAAAAAATTTTTCATCTTTTTGCATACTATTTTAATTGTTGTTCTTTTCCTAAAACCTGCAACCTCTCAGAATTAATATGTCTCATTTCACTTCCTGATTATTCACACTGCTGTCGTAGATAACTCAAAGTTTATATTTTAGAAAAAAATAGGAGCAAATTGATTAAAAACTTTTAGACATTAATTAGTTATTATAATCTGTTGGATTTTATATTTTGAGTCACAAGGGGAATCTGGGAAATACAGATCAATGGCGGTTCACAGCCCAACTGAGAGGGCCCTAGAAAGCCAGGCTTACTCTGGACTCTCTTCCTTACAATTCCCTATAGTGAATGTACCTGACCCATTTCCCACCTGACTCTTCAGCAAATTTTGGTAGAAGCAAAGATGGGATGGATAGTTATTGATCCTATGTTGAGGAAATAGCCTCTGAGACAGTTGGCATTTTTATGAAATTTATAACATTTTTACGCCATATTCTGATCCAGAATTCTGTCCATGGAAACTACTGCTTCAGATCCATGCTGCTAGATAGGTAGACACACAAACAATATGAAAAAGCAAGGGAACAAATTGCCCCAAATAAACCAAGATACTCCAATAACAGAATCCATTGATAACACAGTGGAAGAAATGTCAGAAAAGAAATTTAGAAACTACATAGTTAAATTGATCTGCAAAGTAAAGGATGGTTTAAGGAGTAAAATCAGAAAGAAAAATACAGAAAAGGAAAGATAATTTCAATAAAGAGGTAGAGATTCTGAAAAACAAACAAACAAACAGAAATCCTAAAAATGAAGGAATCAGTAAACTAAATTAAAAATTTAATTCAAAGCGTCACCAACAGAACAGATCACTTGGAAGACAGAGATTCAGGAAATGAAGACAATATATATAATCTTGAAAACAAAAGTGTTCATAGAGAAAGATGTTCAGAGACCATACAAAGAACTTTCAAGAATATAGGATAACCCCCAAAAGACTAAATCTAAGATTTATTGGGAGAGAATAAGTTTGGAGATGCAAATGAAAGAAATGCACATTCTTTTCAAGGAAATAATATCAGAAAAATTCTTGAGCCTAAAGAAGGAAATAGAAAATCAAATATAGGAGACTTACAAGACCCCAAATATACAAAACTATAGCAGACACCCACCATGGAACACTATTAGCAAAATGCCTAACATACAGAATAATGATAGAGTTTAAAAGGCTAACAGAGAATAAGGACAGATAAAATTTAGAGGGAAACTAATCCAGATCTCAGCTACTCTCCCAACCCAGACCCTCAAAGCTAGGAGTTCATGGAGTAATATATACAAAGCTCTGAAAGAAAATAAATGCCAGCCAAGAATATTATACCCAATAAAATTAAGGTTCAGAATTGATAATAATGTAAAAACCTTCAATTGTAAACAAAAGTTAAAAGAATTCAAGCTTAGAGAGCCTGCAGTGGAAAACATACTCAGTACAATAATTTCATAAAGAATAAATGAAAAATAAAAGTGAAAACCAGAAAAGGGAAGAACCACACTAAGAGAATACAGAATCAATGGAGAAACAAAGTTGAATTAAAAACTAGAAATAAATCAAAATGAAAGGGAATAAAAATCATATTTCAAGAATAACAGTGAATGTAAATGGCCTAAACTCATTAGTCAAAAGACACAGACTGGCAGATTGGATTAAAAAACAAGGCCCAACAATATGCTTTCTCAAAGAGATTCACCTCATAGGTGAAGACATTCACAGACTGAAGGTAAAAGGATGGGAAAAACATATCATTCATATAGATCTCATAAACAAGCTAGGGTTTCTATCCTCATATCAGATAAAGTGGAATTCAAGCTACACTTAATTAGAAGGGACAAAGAAGGACATTTCGTGTTATATTTCATATAATATAGGAAATTTGCATCAACAAGACATAATAATCATAAATATTTATGCCCCAAACTATGGAGCAGCTATGTGTATCAAGCAAACCTTTCTCAATTTCAAAATTCAAATAGACCACAGCACAATAATACTGGGTGACTTTAACACACCTCTTTCACCATTGGATAGAACCACCAAACAAAATGTAAATAAAGAAGCTATAGAACTAAAAATATAATTAAAAATTTAGACTTGACACACATATGGAATATTTCATTTGTCAATGATTGAATACACTTTCTTCTCAAAGCACACAAATCCTCCTCTAAAATAAATCATATCTTAGGAGACAAACCAACTCTTTTCAAAACAACAACAACAAAAAATAGAGTTTATACATTGTATCCCATCACATCTTAATGTAATAAAATTAGAAATCAATGATAAAATAAAACATAGAAGCTATTCTAATACCTGGAGACTAAATAATACACTATTAAATTAAAAATGATGGCAGAGGAAATCAGGGATGAAATTGAAAAATACCTAGAGGTAAATAAGAATAGTGATGCAGCATATCAAAATCTCAGGGACCCTATGAAGGCAGTGGTGAGGATAATTCATTGCATTGAACTCATTCACTAAAAGAAGAGAATTCTACAAATAAATAACCTAATGTTACATTCTCTAAAGAAGAAAACATCAACACTAAAAGCAGAAGACAGTAAATAATTAAAATCAGAGCTGAAATCAATGAAATTGAAACAAAGGAAACAATCTCCAAAATCAACAAAATGAAAAGTTGGTTCTTTGAAAAAAAGCAATAAAACTGATACAGACTTAGCCAAGTTAACAAATAAAAAGAGAGAGAAAACACAAATTGCTAAAATTTATATTGAAAAAGGAAATATCACAGTAGATACTTTACTGAAATACAGATGATAATCAGAACCTATTTTGAAAATTTATATTCTAATAAAATAGAAATGTTACTCAATGTCATAAAAGCAATATATGCTAAAGCCAAGGCAAATATCCTTCTAAATGGAGACAAAATGAAAGAATTCCTTCAAAAACTACAAGACAGGGATACCCTCTTTTACCACTTCTATTCAACATAACCCTCTAGCCAGAGCAATTAGAAGAAAGAAATTAAATAAAAAAAGAATTGCTCACACTATCCCTATTTGCTGTTGACATGATTCTATAATTAGAAGACCCCAAAAGTTCCAACAGAAAACTTCTAGAACTCATGAATGAATTCAGCAAGGTAGAAGGATATAAAATAAACACATATAAATTGATTGTATTCCTATATATCAGTGATGAATCAATTGAAAAAGAAAACAGGACAACTCTTCTATTCACAATAACCTAAAAGAAAATAAAATATTTTTGAATTAGTCTAACATAAACGAAAAAGACCTCTACAATGAATATAACAGAACACTAAAGAAAGAAATTAAAGAAGACTTTAGAAGATGGAAATATTTCCCATGTTCTTGGATAGACAGAATTATTGTTGTCAAAATGGCCATACTACAAAAAGCGCTATATAGATTTAATGCAATTTCTATTAAGATTCCAATGATGTTCTTCATAGAAATGGAAAAAGCAGTCATGAACTTCATTTGTTAATAGAAGAGGCCCATTACCATGATAGCCAAGGTAATCCTCAGCAAGAAAAGTGAAGCACAAGACATCACAATACAAGACCTAAAATTATACTTCAGAGCAATAGTAACAAAAACAATATTATATGGGCAACAAAATAGAAATGAAGAGCAATGGTACAGAATAAAAGACACAGAGACAAACACACATAAATATAGTTATCTCATTCTAGATAAAGGTACCATAAACATACATTAGAGAAAAGATATGCTATTAAACAAATGGTGCTGGTAAAATAGGAATTCCATCTATAAAAATGAAATTAGACCTCTGTCTCTCACCCTTCACAAAACTCAACTCAAAGTGGTTCAAGAACCTAAGCATTAGATCAGAGACACATGCCTAATATAAAAAAAAAAGTAGGTCCAAATCTTCATCATGTTGGCTTAGAAACTGAATTCCTCAAAAAGATTCCTAAAGTGAAAAAAATAAAATCAGGAATCAGTAAATGGATGGTATCATACTCTAACACTCTTCATAGCAAAAGAAGTAAGAACACGAAAGGCCTACAAAATGGGAGAAATACTTTGCCAACTGCACGTCAGAGCATTAACCTCCAGGATATATAAAGAACTCAAAAATTTTAAACACCATGCCAGGCATGGTGGTGCACTCCTGAAATCAAACAACTTGGGAGGCAGATACAGAAGGATTTCAAGTTCAAGGCCAACCTCAGTAATTTAACAAGGCTCTGAGCAACTCAGTGAGACCCTATCTCTAAGTAAAACATAAAAAGTTGCTACGGATGTGGTTTGGTGGTTAAGTGCCCCTGAGTTCAATTCCCAGAACAAAAAACAAAAACAAAACCAAAAACCCTTAACACCAAAAAAAACAGACAACCCATTTAAAAAAATGGGCTAAGGAACTGAAGATACACGTCATAGAAGAAGAAATATAAATGGTCAACAAATATATAAAAAAATGTTCAACATCACTAGCAATTAGAGAAATGCAAATTAAACTACACTGAGATTTGTCTCACTCCAGTATCAAGAATATAATAAAAATAAATATTGGTGAGGACATGGGGAAAAGGTACACTAATACATTGCTGGTGAGATTGAAAAATTGGTGCAACCACTATGGAAATCAGTATGGATATTCCTCAGAATGGAACCACCATTTGACCCATTTATCCCACTTCTCAGCATATACCCACAAGACTTAAAATCAGCATACTACAGTGATGCTGCCACATCAATATTCATAGCAGTTCAAGTAACAATAGCTATGCTATGGAACCAAACTAAATTCAATTCAGTAGATAAATGGATAAAGAAAATGTGGTACACACAATGTAATATTACTCAGCCATAAAGAAGAATGAAATTATGGCATTTGCTGGTAAATGACTATCATGCTAAGTGAAATAAGCCAATCCTTAAAAGCTAAAGTCTGAATTTCTATCTGATATGTGGATGCTGATTCACAATAGGCAGGAGGCGAGGGAGAAGTGGAAGTTCACTGGATTGGACCAGGGTGTGGTGGAGAGGGAGGGGTGATGGTAATGAAAAAAACACTAAAATGAATCAGACATAACTTTCCTATATTCACATATGAATACAGGATCAGTGTAATTTGACACGTACAGCCACAAGAATGAGCAGTTATATTCCATGTATGTATGTTATGTCAAAATACATTCTATTGTCACATAAACTAAAAAGGACAAATAAAAAATATAGATTTTATAAGCCTCTACTACTACATACCCGAGCAATAGTACGTCCTATGTTCTGGATCACCAGAGACAACTAGAAAGAAAAATTAAAACTTATTTCAGCAAAATTAGCAATATAATTTCATAAGATGCTTTCAGATGAACTCAGTTAAAGCTACTAAGTTCAAATCTCCACATTACCTTAGCAAATATTCTTTAGAAGTGGGAGTAAGTGAGTCACAAAATAATTCCCTGGGAGGCTTTGAGGTGACATGGATACAGGTTTGGAGGTTTTATACAGTGTGCTTTGGCTTCTGAAACATGATAAATAGAAATATTTGTCTATACTGGTGACTAACAGCACCGCTTACTTGAGCTTACGTTGTAGAATGTTCCACCTGTATCTTGCATAGTCAAGGATTTTCAGATTCTATTTCATACATTCCTGAAAACTGAAGCTCTTCTACCACCAGAATTGTTCCTATTTTGTATAATTTAAGGACCTTGATAGAAATTTTTAAAAATTACTTTCAATCTATAGGTAAAATAATCATTTAATAGTAAGAAAGATGTTTCTGAAGAAAAGATTGAAAGTCATTAAATTCATTTTTGAGGTTATCCTAAGTCTAAATACACAAAACCACATACAGACACATGCAAACAAAACATGACCCAAAGACCCAATCTGCAAAATTGTAATCAAAATGCTAGGAAAACAAATTTGACAAAACATTTGAAGAGTTAACCATTATTGCTAAGGAATACTCATCTTCTAGTAGATGACTTTATTTCAGTCTGGGTCTTCTCTAGACATTCTTCCTTGTCCTTATGAAGTTTCCTGAAGATGCTCCCGTCTCATAATCACAAAGCAACTTGTCCTGCCATTCTATGCCTGTTTGAATGTCTGAAGCCAAAATGACAAAGAATTCCAAGTATTGACTAGGATGTGGAGCAACAGGAACTTCCATGTATAGCTTGAGCAAGGGTGAAATATAAACTATTTTTGAAAGATGTATCTATTTCTTATAAAGTTAAACATATGCATGCCCTGTGACTCTATGACTCTACCAAAAGACTTGAATAAAAAGGTTCATAGCTTTCATAGTTCATAGTTTCACTCAAAAACTGAAAGAGTACATGTAACCCTATGTTTATCAACTGTAGAGTTAAAAATCAGATCACAGAGTAATGCTTCTTATTAATAAAGAACTACTAAAGCATGTAATGACATGGATAAATTTTGTTAGCATTATGCTGACTGAAGGAAGATATCTCCAAGAGGATTCATTCAGTCTGATTCCCTTTGTATGACATTTTAAAATAGACTAGTGCTGGAAATGACAGTGAGGAGTAAATTCAAAGGCTCAAGGCTTAGTAGGTAAAAGAATATATGCATCCATCAAGCCGAATCAGAACTTATATCTAAAACATTCATTTTGTACATAAATTACACCTGAAATTTTTATTGAAGATAGCAGGTCACTTACTACTATAACACATTAATAATTATAAATAAAAACAATCTATAGGATCATTTTAGGATGCCCAAAGTAAAACATAAATAAATAAATAAATAAATAAATAAATAAATAAATAAATAAAATTTCAATGCTTGTTTTGACTGAAAAGCAAAGCAAAATAAAATTAATTAAAATAAAACTAGAAAATTGTTTTTAAATTACTATTAAGGATGAACTCATATCAGGTGTGGTGCTGCATGACTATAATCCTGGCAGCTTGGGAGCCTGAGGCAGGAGGATCTTTAGTTCAATGCCAGCCTCAGCAAGAGTAAGGCTGCTAAGGAACTTGGTGCAACCCTGTCTCTAATAAAATACAGAATACGGCTGGGGATGTGATTTAGTCTTGGAGTATCCCTGAGTTCAATTCCCAGTACTGTGCCCCTATAACAAAGAATGAATTCATAAGGGCTAGGGGTTTATCTTAGTGATGGAACACTTGCTAGCATGTGTAATATACTGGTGTAATCCCCAGTACCAAAAAAAAAATCATGAAATGAACAACTATTGACAAATGCAATTATGAAATGGTAAAAAATTTCCAACTGAAATTTCTTAAAAATGAATGAAGAAGTGTTTTAACTAATAAGATTTTAAGTATTGCAAGATCATTACATGAGAATAATTTTGATTAAATGTTTTTATTAGAAAACTCAAGAGAGCTAAATAAAAGCAATAAGAATTACCAAGAGATAAATTAGAAAGTAGGAGACTAAAAGTAGATACAGAAAATGCTGTAAAGTTTTTCTCATCTAAGTTATCAGGGTTACTGTATCAGGTATACAGTTTCCTGTATACAAGTGATGCATTAAGAAGAAAATATCTATACATAAATCAAATGAATAAAATAAACAAATGCTGTAGTACATGTTTTAGTCAGCTTTTTTGTTTCTGTGACCATAATACAAATTAGAGGAGGAAAAGATTATTTGGGGCTCATTGTTTCAGAGGTCTCAGTCCCTAGATGGCTGACTCCATTGCTCTGGGCCCAAGGCCAGGCAGTGCATAATGGTGGAAGGGCCCAGCAGAGGAAAGATGTTTAGCTTATTGTAGGGTTAGGAAGCAGAGGGAAGGGCAAGAACCACAAGTAAGATGTACCCTTCTAGGGTTCGATCCCATTGAGCTGCATTTTCTAGTCACAGCCCTCTTGACCCTAGTTGCCACCCAATTAGTCCATTCAAATTAGGTAGGACTGAGGTTACAGGTTGAATAATCTAATCATTTTACCTCTGAATATTTCTGCATTAACAGGAACTTTTTAGGAATACCTCATATCCAAATCATAATGGAACATATAAAAAACTCATACAAAAATATTTATAACCATTATGGATATATATATATATATATATATATATATATATATATATATATGTGTGTGTGTGTGTGTGTGTGTGAATATATATATGTGTGTGTGTGTAATTTTGTATAAATTAAGATATTTTTGTTTAAACTATTAAGTTACTTAGGTTTGTGTAGCTGTGACCAGTATACCTGATAACTTAGATGAGAAAAAGTTTATTTTGAGCTCATAGTTTCAGAGGTTCAGTCCATAGATGACATACTTTCTAGTCCTGGGCCATGGTGATGCAGAACATAATAGTGAAAACATAACATGGAAGAAAGCTGCTCAATTATGACAGTCTTAGCAGAGAGAATTTGAGTGCAAGGATCCAGGAATAATATAATTCCCACTGGAATGCCCCACAGTCCTCTAGCCCACACTTACCTGCCTACAATTATGACCTATTAGTCTATTCAAATTATTAATCCATCAAATAGATTAACCTACTGGTTAGGTTACAGCTCTCATAAGTAGTCATTTCACCTCCAAACATTACTGCATTGTCTCACACATGAACTTTGGGGGACACCTCATATTCAAACCATAACAACTACTTATTGGAGGTTCAAATATTGTTAAAATGTCTAACCTTCTAGATTAAATTACACCATAATCGTAGGCATCCCACAAGAAAAATGAGGACTTTAGTATGGTAGCTGTAAGGAACTGATATTGCCAAGAACAGAATTGAGCTTGGGAAAGAATTCCTCAGGCCAAAAGAAAGCTCAGCCAGCTGTGACACTGACTTTAGTCTGAACAGAGATCCTAACCACACTGTGCTAAACTTCTGACCTAGAGAACTATGAGTGACCCAGTTTGTAGTAATTAATTACACAGCAGTAGAAAAGTGATATGACATATAAATATTACCAATCACAGTTCTGAGGAAACATATTTTATCTTAACATGATACAGCTATTCATCTGGAAGGATGAACAGTTATTGAAAAAGTTGAGAACATCATGAATAAATGTTTGAATAAGAAAAAAGTGCACCTCAAGACCTTGCACACATAATTAAATGTGCCCTAGCTTCTCAGTAATTTATAGATGTATTGTGAAAGACATCAGAAAGCCCAAAGACAATTTCCACCTTTCTAAATTCTTAGCATATGATTTTTAAAAATCATAAAAGCCCATGAGTCAGACATTTAAACAAAATGTGTTTGAAAAATTACCTAGGAAATAAAATAATATGAGATTGGAACCACACACTAACAATACAAATTATGGTCAGATTACTTTGTGTGACATTTAAAACAACTGGAACTGAAAGAATCTAAGAGACAATACAAGCTTTTGGTTTGCAATGACTTTCTACATATAAAACAATGTAAGAAAATGAGGGAAAAAAACTTCCTGCATTAAAAGAACAAAACTTAAAAGGTAGATAAATATAAAATATGTAAGAAACATACATTATTGAATTAAAAAGAAAAAAATATTAGAGGATGGGAATAGGATTCTCTGAACAGTAGTAATGGAAATGGATAAAAGTTAGTTAATAAAATAAATAAAAAAAAACTAGTTTTCATATATAAAAGTCACTGTTCTAAAAGTAATAATTGGGAGATAGTTATTGTGAATGCAGT
Organism: Marmota marmota marmota; assembly: GCF_001458135.2. NCBI lineage: Eukaryota > Metazoa > Chordata > Mammalia > Rodentia > Sciuridae > Marmota > Marmota marmota. Next base: position 48,756,941 of record NW_025999968.1, on the reverse strand, counting down.
TTGACTCAAGAGTGTTGCTATGTTCATCTCCTTTGACAGAATGTTTCAATTTTTATGAAATCTATTATAAGAAGATATTTAGAATTGTGAAAATTATTTATGCATGTAGTATGTATAGTAATTAGACACTGGAAGGAATCCAAATATGACACTGTGTAGAAACTGGGCAACTATGTTGTTGAATGATTGAATGGCAGTATATTCCAAAGGCCTTAAGGTATTCTATGAAAAAACATTAAAAAGAAGAAAATGCAAATAGTCAACAAAGTTAAATGTAGAAGCCGGTAGCTATCAGATAACTGTTCAAACAAAAATAACTGAAAGTAAATACCCACAGATATGAATAATTATATCAGGGTTTGAAGACTATAGAAAAATTTTTTAAAAGTTTATATTTAAAGTTTTTCTCTTTTGTTTGTTTGTTTTGTTTTTTGCTTAGCATTCACCATCATTAACTTTTCAATCTGAAAGAGATCTATGTGAATTATTATTTTTAGGTGATGCCTATACTCTTGCTATTGAGAGTATGATGCAATCTATCAACACTAGCATCATCTGAGTGCTTGCTAGGAAACCAAAGCCTAACTGGGAGAAAATGCTATTGAAAGATGTGATGGTCCTCAGGGATCCTGTTGAAATTCCTCTGCCATCAAAGAGCTAATTTTTTATTCCCTGCTTCCTACCATTTCAGAGAGTTCATTCATTTCTTCTTGTGTTTTATTTTATTATCTTTGTGTCTTAATTGTTTCCATGTCTGAGCATAGGAAAATACTTTTTTAAAGAAAAACTTATTTTTATTTGGCCATGCCTTTTAGATAATGGTGGTCTTTTAAGAGTCCCCTTCTTTTTTTTTTTTAAATAATTGGTGATGAAATTATTAGTGAGCATAATATTTAAAAAAATGATTTTGCTTTCAATGAAAACAATATTTTCTTACTAGGGCCTCACATAATTCAATTGGCAAGGAATTAAATAAAAGGTTATGTTCTCCAAAACTTAATCTTCTTCATTAAAAAATTACAATCAGAGATTTTTCAAAATCCTCTGTTATTTATCTATTACTTGAGATTCCATAATTTTAATGTGTTAAAATTAATGCTTTAAATTATCAATTACATACTGCATCCTTGGCTTTTAAAGAGAAATGTTAAAAAAACATTAAAAATGAATTAATATCATGATATTGACTATGAAATTATGTAATCTTGCATAAATTAAATTCCAAAGAAAAAAGGTTACAAAAAAATGAGGTCTCCTTTTCCTTTATATCAAACTAAAAAAATAGCATACCTTGTGTATGGAAATATACTTTATTCTGCAGATTTCTTTTTTTCTTTTTCTTTCTTTCTTCTTTTTTTCATAAGAACTACGGATTGAACACTCTCAGGTGCTTTATCACTGAGTTATAATCTCAGTTCTTTTATTTTTTTTATTTTGAGTCAGGGTCTTGCTAGGTTGCTGTGCTTGGTATTGAACTTGAGATCCTCATCCCTCAGGTTCCAGAATCACTGGGATAACAGGTGTGCACTACCACACCAGGCTCTTCACTTTATATCTTTGAACCAAGGGATAAGGCAATACTAAAAATCCAGTAATTTGCTCATCTTGGATGTCTTTACACACACTTCTCTTTTTTATTAGCATGTCTTTTGGCATTTTTCACCAACTTATGCAGATTTCTCATCTGTAATATGAGAGGATCAGTACTCTACATGGTGGGTTGTAAGAATTAAATGAAATAAAACATTCCTCAAAATTCAACTGACTTTCAATACATGGTGATGTTCTGTAAATAGTAGCTGCTGTTACAATAAATTTGCTTACAATTCTTAATACAATTGTAATGCAAAAAAAGAGAGAGCGAGCTCATGTATAATGACAATTTGGCATGAACATACTTTATATACAGAGTTATGAAAAATTGTGCTGTGGATGGATAATTATGAATGTAATGCATTCCATTATTGTCATGTATGCAAGAAATAAAAATAAATAAATAAATAAAAGTTATGGAAAAAATTTAAAAAAACCAATAAATTTGCTATTTTCAAATGTTTTAAAATATAAGCCAACACAGTTTTAAAGATGAATATGAATATAATAAATAGTTATTTTTTAAAAAATTGTTAATAAGCTAATTTAAAATATTCTTTTAAATTTTCCAATGTTTTCAGCATGAGCAGCATTTTAAGATTCTTAAATAGTAATTAAATGAGAGAGATTACTTTCCTGACCATTTGTCTTAAGGTAAATTGTCTGCAAGTTATCATTCACCATAAATTCAATTTTAACAATGTGTCTGCTTTTAGACCTGGTCTCAGTTTCAACTATTTTCTTAGGATATGTTTGGTTTGGGTACAAATGGATTCCAATTGGGGGGATTTAATCAAAACCATAGGAAGTCTTTAGCTGGAGGTAGAATAAATTTACAACCAAAGGTTTGGCTTTATGACTCCCTGCATCTAACATCTATGTGACTTAATATACTATCTAGTTTACTACACAACAAGCTAGCTAGCACGTTCTAAAGAGGTAAATTAGGTTCAAGGAGATAACAGATGCTTCTATTTTCCTGAAATAGTAACATGGAGATTGCTATCAAGGCAATTAGAGCAAAGCAACAGTGAGTAGTATTTGTTGGAAATCAGATATACATGAACTTGAAAATGAAGTTCTAATTGCTACACCAGTGTTTTATTTTGGACTTACTAAATAGCTACAAATTGAATTCCTTTGTAAATGAATGAATTTAGTATAAGCTCTAGACCATGAAGTACATAATACTAGGATGGTGATTATATTTGGACTAGATGGAGTGGTCTTCAAAGTGTAGGCCCAGTGTAGGGTCTACTGCAGCAAGGTAATTTGAAAGGTTTTGTAAAAGCCATGACTAAATATTGTGTGGTCTAATAACACTGAAAAAAAAACCTTCATATTTTATAGGGATAACTAATAAAATTATTATTACTTGGCATGCAGAAACCTGCTTATAAAATCCATTAATGAACTTCTTTGAAGTATTTCAAACTATGAATTTAATCAATCAGGCTTTACTTGGATTAATATCACTTGAATGGATATAAAAACTTAATTTTTAAATTAGGAATAAATTAGGTGTTCTCCGTCAGATTTGCTCTTATTTCTCTCAGGCAGCAAAATTGATGTAACAATTTTCAAACTTTTGTTCTACACTCCCCTTTCCTTAATATGAATTTCATGAGATCAAGCCCATAGAAGTAAAAATAAATAATATCACCAGAGAAGACTTATTTTAATAAGTATATACTCACACAATAACTTTTAAGTATAAATAATGGTAGACTAAGAGTGCATCATCATTATTAGCTTTGGGAGAAGTTCTTAAACCATGAAGGAGAATGTCACCCAGAAGTGGTATATTGCATTTTTCAACTGAAGTTCTCCTTTCAATTGACATTTATGAGAGCCTTTCTATGGGATGATCAAGAAGCTCTTTAACTGTAGTTATAAACTTTTTTCGTTATTATTTCCAACATATTCACCTTGCATAGAAACATAGCTATTGTGTTGCAAGTAAAATTGCAGATTGAGCAATATAGTCTGCCAGGAATTACATGCCTATATATAGAGAAAAACAGAATTGGTTCTTATGATCTCAAATTCCTTGCTTTTTCAATCAAACTATAGATTTTACTCTCAGTATCCTCTCATATTTATGCAGCTAATTTTAGATAGAAATCATTGATATACTTTCATATTTAATTTTCAAAGAAACCTCAGATTTCAGTTTGATTAAACACCTTTATTGGTAGCAACATCTTTCCTCAATTTACCTGCCATTTTCAAAGTTATGAAGTTGTATTTTCACATATGAACTAAACATGGGTATGTATGTGTTCAATAACTGGTAAGTATTAATAAAAGCACAAATCATTCAAGTGTTTTGGATACTTTGTACCATATGTAAAGATAAGGCATTGTTTCCTGGCTATTTTATATTCTTGTCAATATTTATTCTTTCTTTGAGAAGTACACAGCTTGTTCAAAGTTCTTTAAGTTCAGGATTGATTGATTTTTAGTTTTATATTTATTTTTGATGTTAGGGATTGATCTAAGAGTGCTTTATTATAGAGCAACATCTTCAGTCCTTTTTATTTTTCATTTTAAAAAAAAAAAATTAAGACAAGGTCTTTTTAAGTTGCTGAGGTTGGCCTTAAACTTGTGATTCTCCTGCTTTGGCCTCCCGAGTTGCTGGGATTCAGGTATCTACTACTGTTTCCAATTCCCAGGAGTAGAGTATTTAGATGAACAATAATAAAGATTATAATCTTCCCATTTTAATTGCATAAAGCTTTTAAAAATATAAGTTAATAATAGGCTTTGATGAAAAATAATTTTTGAAACATGTTATTCTTTCCCAAATCTTAACCTATACTTGATGAATGATGTTTTAACATCAAATGTTAAGTTATAGTCCCTGAAAACTAACCTACTTTTCACAAAATTGTGCTTTAAACTTCTGTTTTAGTATATTTCATTGCCAACATATTTATTCTGTAGGATAATTTTCAATGCATATTATATTTCTTAAATCTATTATGTATAATATATACAAGTATAATAATGTAAGTAATCTTTTAGGACTGAAAGTCATTTTATCATCATCAACTAATCTAGAATGTCTGGTTTATGGAGCCAAGAAATTTCTGCCTGACAGCGGCTACTATACTAAGCAGAATTTAAGGAGAACTAATTAGCTCCAAGATGAATCTATTAAATTTTAAGTTATCAAAATTCTCTCATTCTACATGCATCTGTGCTGCTTATTTTATATTCCATTTTTGCCAAGAAACATAGTCAATTTGAATTAACTTTTATATAATAACTTCAATAAGGCCTTTAAAATAGTTGGTTACTTAACACAGACCATTTAAGTGAGCTCCTTTCTACTTAGCAACGTGAGCCTTAATGCAAAGAACAGAAATGGTCTGTCTTAAGCAGTAATAGAGCAATTTACCAGTTAAACCAAACTCATTATTTCACTCAGTTCATGATGAATATTTTAATACAGCTTAAACTAAAACACTTGAAAGCACATATACACAAAAATGTAAAGATATTTAACAATAGAATCGTTCATATAGAAGATGTTTAATTTCTGCCAAATGATGTTGACCTAACAACTCATTCAAATTAAAAATATTAGATATTGATTTAATATGTTTAAACAATAAATTTTAGTAAATTTTTAATCTGTTCATTCACTAAATATTTGTAATGAAAGAATTTGGGAAAATTCATACCAAATCATTAATCTGTGAGAATTAAAGCAACATTTAAAGGTGGAGGAAAAGTTGAGGGATATTTATTTTCTTCCTGAATATTTATATTTTCCTATATTTAATAAGGATGACATTATTTTATTACAGTAACTTAATTATATAATATTTTAACATATAAAAAATGTAAAACATTTTACTCTGGTTCTTTACACTTAGAAACTACATTGATAATCTGGGGCAGAATAGAATGAGGAGAAAAGGAAAGGTTTAGGCAGCAATCCGACATGCCCCAGAACACTCCCTGCAGTCCTGGAGGCTTTTGTTTACTTAGATCCCCGTAGTTACCCAGGAAGCTTGATATTTAAAAAAAAAAAAACATAATCCAAATGATCCTGACTTGACAATTTCACCCTTTGTGTTTTCACCAAAAAAGAACAGATAATTCACTAAAGAAAAAAAAATCTCATTTAGCATAGGAGAGGAAAAAAAAAAAGGTCAATTCACAGATAATCAGGAAGATGCCACTCTACAAATAGGAGAAAGCATTTCTTAAAATTTAAAAATGGAATTGTGTCAGAGGAAGATATAAATGTGGGAAAGCAAAAAATCTACCACATGCCTGATGGGAGTATATACTGCTATCAACAAAGAAGAAGGCAGTCCAGCAGTATAAATAAAAGAAAGGCTCCACACACCCTGGAAGTCAAAAAATTACTTGTCTCTGTGTGTGTGTGTGTGTGTGTGTGTAAGCATATACAACCTGGTGAATCTATTGAACTTTTTTGTAAGATATAAGCAAATGTTTTTCTTATTACACATTTTCATATAATGCAAGATTAAAAATTACTAAAGTAACTGCCAACTAGTGATCGGATTGACACATTTTAGTATTTTTCATACAGTAGGCCACTGAAATTTAGCAGATTTTTCACTATATTTGAATAGAGGCTCATGAACCAAATTGATAAATTATATCAAAAATGTCAAGTAAAAAGAAAATAACAATGCAAATAAACTTTACCACTACAATAAAGTACAGTGCTTTGTATTACAGATTTATGTAGTGCATAAAATTACAAAAATTGCAATTGTGAACTTAAATTTAGGGAGGTAACTACCTCTGGCAGGAGGAAGAGAACTGAAATTGGCAAAAGAGAGAGAGAGATAGAGATGAGAGAGAGAGAGAGAGAGAGAGAGAGAGAGAGAGATTGATTTAAGTGTGTATATAGTGCTATTGGCAAAATACTTGCAATTATTTTTAACTAAATAAATCCAAGTGGTTAGACTGTCCCTTGGAAGTCACTGAGAAAAACATTAGTGGCATTCTCATTATTCTGGAGAGAAGGCCCAACTTCTTCTGAGTTTAGACTTCATCAAGAATTTCCAGAAAATTTGTCCTAATCTTTGATCCTTTGCAGTAATATGCTGGCAAATGCTAAACATTAGTCTTTCTGGTGTGTGGGAGGTGGGGGTGGGGGAGGAGTATGGGAATTGGAGATGGATATTGGGAAAGTCCTAATTGGTTGTATCTGATGATTATGGTGATGTATATTTCCCTAACATGACCATTTTCAATTCACCAATATATTGCTGAATGCAGAATACAAAAAAGTTGCACAGCACACACTATACATAAAGCCTCAAGAGCAAAGCTAAACCTGAAATACATAAAAAATGAATAGGAATTGATGAGTATTTATTAAGCCTTAAAAATATAATTCATTAATTTTAAGTTTATATAACTGATTTTTTTAAAGGATGCACTTAACAGTCAGTACTTGAAATTTCTAGAAATATAATAATTGATTTTGTTAAGACAGTGCTAGGTATCTACAGATCATTGCTTGTTCTTTTTTCTCTTTCTTTCCCATGATAGCCATGTTATCCCCCCAAAGCATGATTAGCATCCTGGCTGGATCAAGGTCAAACCACAACATATAAAAATGTATACTTTCAGGCAAAAGATTGCGTCTGTTTTTCCATTCTAATTGCCATGAGTATGATCATTTTGATAGAAAGGAAATTAGAAGTATAAATGCTACATGACTGCATAATTATCTTCATAATATAAGCTGGGCAAAACAAAGCCTACCTCCAACCCACTCTTATCTATAAATGTTGCTGATGTTGGAACTTAGTATCATCTTTAATGTTTTGATTCTGTGTAGAATCATGGAAACTCAAATTAAGTTTCAGAAAAATGATGGAAATTAGCATGTTAAGTGATCTTCAACTCACTGTACGTATTCTTCCTAAGCAGTGTGCAGAGTGCAGGATTATGCATCTAAAATGTGCTTATTGACAGATAAAATAGAGACAGCTTATACCTCCCACAAGAAAGCATTGCATGAATGACAGCAGGTGTATGTCACATTCCAGAATTCAGATGATGCTAATGTGCCTTCTAAATTCATTTGGCTTACAATGTCTCCTCAGATTGCACACAAGTGTAAGTAAATGTTTTCTTCTGTTTTGATTTGAATACTTTCATAATCTATTTATATTTATGGCTATAAAGTGATGAATGGTCATGAAAATTGCTAGGTTTAGAATAATGAATGTTTATATTGTGCCACGCAAGAATTTAGAATAGGTACAATATCTATAAATGATTTAATTTATGCAAAGGCATATACAAACTTAAAAATACTTAGCAACATCAATATAGAAAAGAGCCTGGTTTAACATTTATACAGATTTTTTTTTCATTCAAAGGGATGTGTTTATCCTACAATAAACCATAAATGAATGAATCTTGAAAATAACAGTTTTGGATTCTTATAATTTTCTGTCCCCACAGAGAATGTAAAACATCAGAAGGACAGAATCATAAAAACAATTCCTCTGATACAAAGCAGGCAATTCCATCCCTCCCTATTTCTAACTTGAGAGGAACATGAAGCATACAACCAGCAAGGGAAAAAGTGAGTGTGGGGAACGTCTGGGTCCTTTGCCTCCTTTATAAAATGGCCAAATGTTTGCTAATTATAACATACACTGGGAATTTGCTTGGTATCAATCCTTTGTATAAAAAAATAATGAAACTTTAAAAAAATACAAATGGAAATGGAGTGTCATCTTTATTTCAATGAGAAAGGTTGGTCAAAGAGTTCCTTCAGAGAAATTCATTGTCACCTCATTTCAAGTAAATGGAGATATAGTTCAAATGGTGGCTTAAGTTTTTCCACCATAACTCTAAGAATGGATGCTATTCCTGTTGGAATGTGGGCTTTGATGTTACCTAGACTAAAAAGTATTGTTACAAATCAGCAGTTTTTAAACTTCAGCATACATTACAGTTATGATAATGATGGGCTCTAATCCAAATTTCTATTTGGTATATCTTGACATGAGGTCTGAGAATTTGGATTTTTAATTATAATGCACATATTCTGCTGTTCCTGCTGTAATATAGATGATACATTGGGACCCTAACTCTAAGCAATATTATATATTGAATAGAAATATGACCATATCACAGTGGTAAAGAAATTTATAAATGTGAAAATTGCCAGATTCAACATAATGTGTGTAATGTTGGGAAAACTGATGTGAAGAGACTACACAGAACTCTGTAATGTATTAGAATAAAATATTTCAAGTAAACTCAGCAGGTAGATATTTTAATCAGCTTTTCATCACTGTGATCAAAATACCTGATATAAACAACTTAAAGGAGGAAAGATTTATTTCAGCTCACAGTTTCAGTCCACGGTCAGCAAGATCCATTGCCTTGGGCCTGAGATGAAGCAGAACAGCTGGAAGGGCATGGATGAAGAAAGCAAGCTGTTCAGCTTATGGCAGCTGAGGGAAAGAAAGAAAGGGACAAGATGTAATACCAGAGGGCACACCCCCAGTGACCTGCTTCCTCCAACCATGTCCACCTGTCTACAGTTTCCACCACTTTCCAGTAGTCTATTCAAATCATCACTCCAGCAAATAGAATTGACCAATAAGGTTAGTGTCTGCATTACCCACTCATTTCCTAAAATCCCCAGCTGTGACCATTACTGCATTGGGGACTGAGCCTTCAACACATGAGCTCTTGAGGACACACCAGGTCCAAACCACACTTGTAGATGAGTTTTTGCTGCACCATCGTTTATAGATTTCATATGTCTTGAACGGTTTGTAATCTACTTGTTAAATAGAGAAGTTCTAAATGCTCAACTAAGATTGGTATAAAGGTAATTAGCACTGATCAGGAATATTTTAATAGCTAAAAGATATAGAACCCATGACTTTTACATATATTTTAATCAACTAATTTACGTAATACAATCTGAAAAACTTGGAAACCCTTTAAAATAAAATAATAAAGTATCGGTAATGACTTTGCTCTTTTTTATTCATTTCTTTTTACTCAACAAATATTTATTGAGTAAATTATATGCTAGAAACTCTTCTAAGCAGTGGGAATGCAAAACTGATCAGAGCAGACAAAACTGCTGTCATCATGGAGTCTACATCTTATGAAAGTCATTTTATTGTGTGTTCAAAAACTAAAAAGACAAGCAGATAAATCACTGAAGTTGAAGTTAGTAAAAGGAAAGACAGCTGAATCTGAATTAAAAAATTATCCAGCCTTAATATATAAAAATAGTAGTATGCAAATAAAGGTAATTTCTAATAAGAAATTTGTGCAGGATATACAGTTAAGGAAAAGTGAGTTTCAAGGCCAATATATCAAACAGTTACAACTATAAGTTTAACATAATTTTCATAGGAAAATGATAGGATAACTATAATAAAAAATCCTCTTCCCACAATTTTTCTTCTAAATGTCTAAATGCCATATATATATATATATATATATATATATATATATATATATATATATATATGTCTAAACTCTTTACACATACAATACAATGTTTGGGTAGCATCTCTGAATGGAGACAGTGATTTAAGGGGATGGTAAAGTAGTTAGGTGTCTCTTCTCCTAAGTGAGAAAACATTTTTTCCCAGAAATAATGCTCCCTTTTCATCTGGGAGTTAATGAACTGACTCAGTAATAAAATATGACTTTTATATATTTCTTTACTGCTTCACTAATTTATTTACTTGATAAGAACGTTTTGGATGTCTAATAAGTTACCAGCATGGGACCCAGTGCTGAAGTTAAAAGGCTAATCAGACAGGGGCCTGTTTTCACACACAGAGAAAACATAAAAAATGAGTAAGTACATACAGTCAGAAAAGGACCCTGATAAAAGTACGCAGTGGAACAATGTTTGAGCAACATTGAATGACCCTAGATGAACTACATAGTTTTGAGCTGAGGCTTGAAGGGTGAATAAAATTACCTAAGCAAAGAAAGTAAGCAGAAACTAAGAGGCAAAGATAGCAACATGGAAATTACTGCAACATTTTCCTTCATCATGTTTCAAGAAACTTGGGGTAAAATGATTGAATAGTGACATTTGCCTTTCTGTGATACAGCGTGTGTGTGTGTGTGTGTGTGTGTGTTATAATGCTATTGGAACCCAATTAAAAATACCTGAGTAATCAGTGAATACATTTGTTCTTTTCTTGCAAGCTAAGTACTTCCTTATGCATGCATTAAGTTCACCTATTAAATGATTTTGGATAAAGTTTTAGTGGACTTTTAGAACACTGTCTTAGTTGGATAGTGCCCAAGGAGAAATTAAAAAATCAAACCAAAGCAAAATAAAAAATAAAAACCATTTTCCTCCAACCATGAAATCTAAGAGCAATTTCGCTTTCTTTCAAATATAAAATTGTATTTAATGATATATCTTAAAGGCTGTCTGCTAGCTATTGCTTGGGATGATTCATAACTCCTTGTATGTTAACAGATAATGGTATATGAGTAAAAGCATATCTTCTTTTAAATTTTTATTTAATTTAATATAGCTGAAATTGTAGCAACTTGAGAGGTCATCACCTAAATATATCATAAAATTGTTTGTGTAAATTACATAAAACAATCCATGGACATGTTCTAGAACCCACCTTTCTCCTCCTAAGTTGCATGCTGCTGGGTCCTTCAGTTCACAGAAAACATGAGCTTCATTGTAAAGTTTTGTGTTCTAAAATGGATCATGTTGTACTCTACATTGAATTCTTCAAAACTTGTTTATTTTTTCTTGGTTAGAAATATTAAAAGGAATAGCATGCATAATTTTTCTTAGTTACACTTTAAATCCAATGAAGCCAGGAGCTATGTTTGGCATTCTTTAAAAATTTTGCCCTGAGCTGTCAACTAGTTATGGTTATCAGTATGAAAAGCAATTGCAGTTTTCTTTGTAATTCCTTGTAAAGTTCAGTTATGAAATATGACTTTAATTGTGTACAACAAATTTCAAAAGCATGATTAGAGCCATACTGAATTTCGCAATTTCATGTATAATGCCCTCATGAGAAATATTCTATTTAAAATAAGAGTTTTGATGGACTAATAAAGAAGCAGAGATAATAACACATGTTCCTTTACTTACAAATATTTATATTTTGTTCTAATGAGCAAGTAGAGGTATCACGAAGAAATTTTTAAGTTATACCATTATTTATTTAGTAGTGATACTTTAGATATGGCAGATCCATTTAAAAGGAAATATTCAAAGCTCCAGGCATAAAATGCTCAAAAATAAAAGTTATTATAATGTATAACTCCTCACAGAAGTCATTATTAGCACCAACACTTCTCATACACAGTAAAACAGTAGCTTTTTAACACATCTTTTCATGTATTGTCATGTTTATAAGGCACACAGCTCACTTTTAGTTCTAAATCATTGACTCAAACTTGTGCAGTTCAAATAAATTAATTTACTTAGAAATAATTTTTAAAATCATATCTTTTTAGACTGCTATGACAGATACTTCTTGTAAAATCCATCATGAATATACTCAAAGGCATTCTGATTAATATCAAGAAAAAATGTGCAACAATTTGCTAGAGAGCCATGATACCTCTCAGAGCCTTCACCCATCCTTGTTCTAAAGTAAATAAGATGGTGAGGAGATGTGTTTGCTGTCTAGACCTTTCCAGTAGGTTCCAAGGGAGATGCCCCTCTCAGCCACCTTCTGGTACCTGTACTTAAATATGCATGTTGGCTACTTCTATAAACACGACAAGAAGAGGATCCCTGCTTCATTTTCTCTCCCTCTAATGGAGTTTTCTTCACTTCTGCTCTGGTTTGCATTCACTATTCCGTAGATCACCGTCAAGGCACTGCTGAGTAATTATTAGTTCAGTTGTCTTCTAAGAGGTTTACCTGTAATTTCATGATGATTTCTGTTTCTTACTAAAACTGGTAAATTGCATTCTTGTAGCAACTTTGAATTCCAGGCTGCCAGTCACAGTAGAAGAATAAGAATTTAGTTTTGTCAAAGAATCATCTATTTCCCTTCCCATTCTTAAGCAGGATGGCAGAGATTCTAAAATAAACCAGCATTTCCTTCTAGCTCTTTGTATTTATAGTTAACACTTAAAATGTAATCTGTCTTATGTAAGTGCAAACATTTGGAAATCCTGTTTAATTTATGTTTTAAATTTAATTTTTGTTTCCTCAAACAACAAAATAGATTATTGGAACCTACTTGAATGATTGTGATTTAGGCAAAATCCAAAGCAACTTTAATATTTGTCTCTTAGAACTAGCCCTTCAGCATGTTTTAACTTCAAAATTTTATTTGGTAAGTTTGGCAGAAAATGCAGAACCATGTGCACAGACATCTAAATTGAACTTCATTCATACCCTCCAGATCCTTCCCTGGCTGGGCTCCCTGCTTTCCAAAATGAGCTTCATTTCTTCTCTCTCTGCTCTAGTAGTTTACCATTTCTTATTCTTGATTTACCTAAAGCATGGAAATAAACTCATTCAAAACAAAATTCTACATACATTTAAGAAGAAATTGTATTTGGGCGGGGTTGTTTGTGCTCTGAATGTCAATGAAATATATTAGTGATTTGGAGATCAACTAATGTGAGAATTTACATGGTACAAGATTCTGTATGGAAGTAGTGGACTTAAGAATAAATACTTCAACTAATAATATAACACTCTTTTGGAATCTAATTTACCTTCTATTTGTTCCTCTTTCTTTTTACTGTTTTCTTTTTAATTTTCATTTTGTGGATTTTTCTGACCATGACATAGGCTATATATCTGTGTTAATAAGGGCTCCAATTATAATTATAGCCAATAATTTCTAAACTTGCATCATGGCAATTTAGTAGGTAGCAAGTAAGTTATTTATTTGTTAAAAATGATACAAGTATTTTTTTCAAAAATTTAGAATCAGTGTGAAAACTAATTTTAGATTATTCTTTTTACCGTATCTCTTTACAGTTCTTATATAACATTAATTTGACACAGTATATGTAATTTTTTTTAAAAGAGAAAACTTTTGAAACCCACAGAATACTTTGGGGTAATAATATACTGTCATTATATTTTGCCAAATTTCAAGAAGAAAAGTAACAATATAAGGAATAGATTTATTTTCACACTGACTCAATGTTTTGCTTTCATTGTAGAGTAGGGCTAAAGTAATTTTCAAGGATTTTAGTTATTTATTTTGTGTAATGTCCCTAGACCAAACTATATCCCCTTTGAATTTGGTGCTTTATAACAGGAAACAATTTTGAAGCAAAGTGAACTATTTGGATTTTATAGTTCGTCTCTAGGACATCTTCTTCCCCACCCCCAACTTTTCTTTCATCAAACAGCAATTAGCCAGAGTCTGTACACCATGTTACTTGATTTTTCTTTTTATGAGGTCTTCTAGTGACACAGAAAACAATAACGCTCCTCCTAAATGTTCTATTGTAGAATTTTCCTTTCACAAAACATCTATCTATGTCCCCTATTACAGTGATTAAAATCAGTTTCATGTAGTGCCAGCAGAAGGATCATCTCTCTCCCTCAAAGGACTATTGTAAACACTTTGTCTCCTTTATTTATATTCTTCCTACTGTAGAAGGCCTTGGCTATGATATCTCATCCCAGGGTCACATTGTCATGTCCCTGATCTTTATAGGTGCACAGGTTCTTTCATCTGAGTCCAGTATTTGCTTTAGACATAGGCGAGATTTGATTTTGATTTAGATGGTCTGTACTGCAGCCGCAACTGACCTTTCTGGATCCAAACATGCTCCTTGCCATCGGTGGGGAGGTGACATATCCAAGTTAGAGAGCAGATCAGCCTATGAAATCTCTGACCACATGACTTCAAAATAAAATCCTAGTTTCCTTCCTAACCTTCACCATATTAGTGAAATTGAGAATACACTACCTTCTCATTTTTTTTCTCTCTCCCCTATAAGTAGTATTTAAGCAAATACTTTAAAAACATTTTTTTTTTAAATAGAGTTTATTGAACTTTCCTCTTCGGGCGTAACAGCATGAGCAGATCCCATGCATGGCCATGTTTGCCAGTTTACCAGTGTAACTAGCAGTGAGTACCTTTCCCCATCACTCCTGCCAACAAGATCTATTCTTTAGAAGATAAAGTCCTATATCAGAAATTTGTATTCTCACTATTTAGAGCCAAGCTATGTTTCTGTGTTAAACTCTACTTTAAAAGGACAGATCTACACAAATAGAGAGGGAATCTCCCCTTTCAATAGTTGGAAATGCTGAAATGCTAAATAAAGAGGCCTTCATAACCAGAATACCAGATTTCAAATAGGCTTTACCATGAATTACTATGTGACTTTGGACAATTTTACTACATAATCTCCTTGGGTGTCCTCATCTTTAAAATGGTGCTACTGATATATTACTTATGTCATGAAGTTGTTATAAAAAATAAATACAAGGTATATATAGCAAGACCTGTGAAAAACAAGCAGTCAGCATTATTAGCTATTATCATCTTTTTAGCAACAATGTGTCTCAGTTGTTCACTCTTGATGAGAAAAGGATTAAATAATAATATCATTTCTGGAAAATCGATGGCTGAAATATACATTGATAAAGATCCAAACCTACATTTATCTTTAACATATTTTTATTTACATCTTCAGAGATGTTTTTACAGTACAGAAGTAGAATATAATTAATATCCAATATCAAAAAATAGTTTTGCATAACATGCTCAAACATACTTCCAATGGTTTTATTATACACTAATTATTAATTAATTAACACATTAATTTTATATTATGCAGGTGTTTTGCTAGGTTGATTTTGGTGCTGATGTTTTGTGGTATTTGGGTGTGGGCTAGAACGTGGCATTATTTTTTCCCCAAACAAAAAATACAAAATGAACTAAATATTCAATATCCAACTGTTAAGGTTTGAATACTAAATGTTCCCTAAAATTTCCTGTGTTGATGGAGGAATGTTCAGAGGAAAAATGATTGGACTGTGAGAGCTTTAACCTAATCAGTCCATCCTAGTTTGAATGACTAGGTAGTAACTGTAGGCAAGTAGAGTATAGCTGATGGTTTCAAACCCTTTATGTGCAAGTGCTCCTTGATTTATGATGGCATTCCACTCAGTATACCCATTATAACTGGAAAATATCATAAGTTGAGAACACATTTAATATTATTGTTAAACCATCATGCATATCACTGAATATTCTATACACATATGCATATGTTTATATGTAATACATTAAATGATAAGTTAATAATTAGTTGAAGTGGTTTATCTGGTGCCAAATTTGCTTCACTTTTGAATTCTTGTATTGGGCTTCATTGTTTATTGAATGTCCATCTCTGCATAATATCTGAAAAACTTTCTCAGCTAAAAATAGCACAATGTGGGAAAGAATTCAGCTGCTGGTACCCAGCCATATACGTTATTCATCTTACATGCCTGATGCATTTATAATGTACTGATTCAAATACATGTGGCTTTTTAAATTTTTTCAGAATATAGAAGGTCATACATTATAAACTAATATATTTCTCATGTCCTGCCCCTACCTTCACACTCAAAAATCACTTGTGGTTAGTGACGTTCAGCCATTCCTGTGGTTTCGCAGTCAAAAGGAATATAGTGCAGTGTGCCTCCTGGTTGAAAACAAAAAGGCTTACCGTGTTCTTTGGCTTTATGTTCCCCCAGTTTTCTCCAGAGATCAGCATCCATGAGTGGAATCTGCTTTGTTTTTCTAATTATCAGCAGCTGGATGAAATAGCATCCAAAAGAGAGGAAATAGAATGGAGAGAACTTCAAGCCATGTTACTAACAGGTGTCTAAGGAT
This sequence comes from Marmota marmota marmota, assembly GCF_001458135.2. NCBI lineage: Eukaryota > Metazoa > Chordata > Mammalia > Rodentia > Sciuridae > Marmota > Marmota marmota. The sequence goes on along the minus strand of NW_025999968.1, from coordinate 48,740,496 downwards.
CAAGTTCTTAAACAACTCTGGGAAGATGGGATGTACTTTGCAGCTGACCTGTCCCTGTTGATGGAGAAAAAACATCAGGAATTTGCATACAATGACTGATTTGCTTTCCTTCCCATTATATTAAAGGAGACCCTCATTGTTACACAAAATTACATATAAGAGGTTGTGAGGGGAATGGGGAAAAAAACAAGGAGAGAAATGAATTGTAGTAGATGGGGTAGAGAGAGAAGATGGGAGGGGAGGGGGGATAATAGAGGATAGGAAAGGTAGCAGAATACAACAGTCACGAATATGGCATCATGTAAAAATGTGGATGTGTAACCGATGTGATTCTGCAATCTGTAATTGGGGTAAAAATGGGAGTTCATAACCCACTGGAATCTAATGTATGAAATATGATATGTCAAGAGCTTTGTAATGTTTTGAACAACCAATAAAAAATATTAAATGAATTTAACATTTTCATCTTCTAGTAGGCAATTTTGCATATGTAGAGTAAAAGGAGTGCTAACATGTAATTCCTACACAGAATATTTTCATTTTGACTTGATTTACTATTCCTATCTCCATCCCCAGCACACACACATGCTCATTCATGTGTGTATACAAGCACGAATATGCACACACCCATACTCATTGATAACTTTACCTGAGCTCTTATGATAATGCAGGGTCATTCATCTGAAATTTATGTTCTAAATTAGATAGAGCTCATAAAGAATGCAAGAACACATTGCAAAATAGTTCCCTGAGTTGATCCTAAGTTGCAAAACTCACCCAATCATTTAGAAACTTATTTTGAGTTCTTAAGAGCTTGTATAAATCTTACTGCAATAGATCGAAGCAGTGAAAAGTAGATACTATGAAATCTAACTACATGGAAATATTCCTAAGTAAATACAAGCATATATCAAATTTATGGCAAAGTCATGATTCCAGAGGTTATTCCTCATATAAAGTGTTAAGGTGAATGTTTTAACAATCTACACAGGTTACAAAAACTTTTAGGAATTGAGTGAACAAGCTCCAACCACCAGAAGGGTTCTTGAACCAACAAGGAAACATCAGCCACTTCCTGGTGACCTGGAGTGTTTCAAGGACCAGTCAGTGCTGGAGAAACAGAGACAGAGAGGAGACAGAGGTTATAGGAGCAGAGTGTCAAGTGCAGACACTTATGCCTGCATAACTCTCTCCCTTCCAGCACGCTGGAGGACTATGCCTGCAGAAAGCAAGAAAGAGAGAGCTCAGAGCCAGACTTGCCTCACTCAGTCCAGCAAAGGAGGACATCTGGGTCTCAGCTCAACAGACCAGTTGAGAAGAGAAGCTGATTTGTACATTGAATTCATTTGCAAGGGTACATATTTCAGTAATTGAAATTTGCCATAGCATTTTGGAATCTGCTTAAATGTCACTAAAGAATGAGAAAGGAATATTAATGAGGTATAGTTAGAATTAGTGTTTGTTGAAAAATAAAACCTCCAAGTTGAAGTTCTTTACCACCTCCCTAATATGTGAGTGACATTGAACTGACTTTACTGATGAAGCCGGTAAATCTTAAAAGATTTCCTAAAATGAGTTTTTTTCTCCTCTTTTTGCCTCTTTAACATAAATGCAAAAGAAAGAAAAATGAATGTTTTACGGGAAAAAATACGTATTTAAGAATTATTATGCAATGACTATCTCTGCATTCCGTATGTTTTATTATTGCCAAAAGTTATGCTAAATTCTTATTATTTTGCCATTTTTTTTCTCTTTATAATTCATTTCAGAGGAAAAGGTGGTTACTCCTGGTAACATGGTATTGCAGCTGTTTCTGCTAACATCTTCATATTCAGTGTTTAACCAAAATTTCTGCTTATACAAATGTTTAAATAATAACTTTTTCAATAAATATATTTTCTACATATAATGAATTAAATCTTTGTGTATAGGTGTCATCATTAGGCAACATTAATATTAACAAAATATCAGTAATTATCGTTTCTCATGGAAAATATTTTTTAGACTTTTTTTTAGTTGTTGATGCACACAATATCTATATTTATTCATTTATTTTTATGTGGTACTGAAGATCGAACCTAATGCCTCACATGTGTGAGGCAAGTACTCTACCACTGAGCCACAGCCCCAGCCCGTGGGAAGAAAATATTTTTTATATAGATTAGACTAATACGTCTTCCAAAAGAAAGTGTTTATTCATATAATAAGTAGGAAAAATATTTCTGAAAAACACACTGAACATTTAGTTCAATTGCCTTAGAGTAATGGCAGAGAGAGCATGAGTTTACTTTTACCCTAAGCCAGAGACGAAATGAAACCAACCAACCAACCTTTTCTTTACTCTCTGGTTATCTTTTTTCTCTCTTTATACTACAGATTTTTCTCTATCAGGAATGTAGTTCCTCTGAGATCTCCCAATTCAAATTTTTCACTCCACCCATGCTTTGAACATATCTAAAAATAAATATATCTGTGGAAATAAAACATGCAACAAATAAGGTTGAGTGCATCTGTCTGTATTTTAAAGTACTCTAACGTGAGCAGTTCATAAGTATGTTAGTAGTAGTGGGGTCTCTATTCTGGGAAGTTTGGTAGACCAGCAACTCCCACTTATATCCATTGCATATCCATGATCATAGTGGGGCTTTGGCTCTGAATACTCTCATTTGCACTGCTTTTCCTGTCTCTAGATTTCAAATTCTTATGCACCAGCTTCATTTTGGCCATTTCCATCTTTCACTTCAAGTTCTTCAGCCTTTCCCATTTCATTTTCCTTCTGTCATCCATTTCCTGTATCTCAGGTCTTCCTTTCACGATGCAGATTTCACCACTGAATTCAGCTTTTATTTTCCTCTGAACTCTGGCCCTTGGCTGGCTGTTTTTTTAGCCTTAGTTCAGTGGTTAGTTAACTAGGCTCAGCACTCCTTTGGATTTAGGATCTTCTTGGGTAATGAACTAAATGATCACTGTGTTTTCTTATCATGGCTCTAATGAACTTTATTTGAACTATAGTTCTTAGATTTTCCTTTGGCTGCTACTTCTGTCCTTGAGAAGACAACCATTACTGGAGGGTTCTGGTTAATCAAAGCACTGCTGTACTTAAAAAGTGCTCTAACATAAATGAATCTGGCACCCAGAAAGAAACATAATTATACCTTCAACCTGAAATTTTCAGAATTAAAACATAAACAAATAAAAGCAACAGCAGTGTTTTTTTAATTCAGTCAACCAAATCAAGGATGGTTTCTTTTTCTTTTTTTTTTTTCTCCAAAGGCTTCAGCTCAATAAAATGCACACACGTTTTCGCCAAGTAATTCTTTTTTTTTTCTTTTCTTTTTTTTTCCTTAATTTTTAAGCCCATGGGTATTTCAAGGGAAATTCAAGCCACATGTTTCTGATTCATTTACACTTAATTCATTAAAATGTTGTTTTGTAAGAGTTATTTGATGTCCAAGGGCCTTATGAGTCTTTTTATATGACTTTTTATGCCATTTTTCCCTTCAAAAACAGGAAGTGGTATTTCGTTAAGAACTTAAAACTCCAAAAGGGTTGAATTGCATATGAATCATATAAAGCACACCGAGATGATTGTATCTCTCCTGGGTCATCTTTGCCATGAGGGAGCACCTGAGACAGTTATCTTGATGACTATGCTTTGTTGATGAAATTTCAAATTTCTTCAACAGGATTCCAAAAAAAAAAACCTCCCAAGGGAAGGAGATTTCCAAAGCTGAGCTTTTTAAAAAAAGGACATCCAAAAGGAATCCATTTAACTCAATATTCATATGAATGCAATGTTATTAATTAAGACAAATAAAGTGTTATAGTATAGACAGCTAATGTGTGACAGACTCAGGAAACCACTGGAGTCTGTTTATTTAAATATAAACCTTCATTCTTTCCCTCCCCTAAGAAAGGAAAATTGTATAAAAAGGGAACGGGGGGGAGGGGCCGGGAGAGAGATTAATTGTATCATATTAACAGAAAGTATGTGTTCAATGATAAAGAGGAACACTCTAATATATCTTAAGCATGCTTTCTAAAATGAAAAGAAGACATTTTAAAGAGTGGACTTTTTGCTAGTATTTTCTTTGTGACAAAGAAACACTGGAAACCTTGTATAGTGGGTCTGCATTTTTTTGGATATTCTGGTTTTACTAGTACAACACTGAAAGCTGTCCTGTGGAACCCTTGAATTCAAGAACAGCTTTGCAGTTCCCAAATGAAATCAACATCTAAAGCATGTCAAAGTACTCTTCTGATGATTGGTTTAGTTCCTAGTGCAGGCAAGTCCCCCAAAGATGTTCAAACACCACTGAAAATAACCTGTTTGGAATCAGATCATCTGCAGTCAAAATCAAAACTGTTAGAAATGTGAAAATCATAGGATATTCATTCGTCATTAAATGACTTACTTCATTTATCCAATGAAGACCCAAATCCAGGTAGCACACATGACATCTTTATGAACCTCTAGTGTTTTCATTAGCCTTTAAAGGATTTCCAAGGTAGTTACTTTGACTTCTACTTTGGATAGTCTAACACAGTTATTAGACAATGACAAAATAATGATCCTAATTAGGTATGATTAATATTTTTTTGTACACAAACTTTGAAAATAAATAAAATATGACCCTAATCCTAAACTCACAAGTGATTTAAAAAAGTAATTAAAAGGCTCTAATATAGAGATCCAGTTAAACAGTGCTGAGACTATATCTAACACATGAGTTGAAAGAAAATCTCTTCCTCCACACAGCAAAAGAAAGCTGAGGTGACTATCCTTTTTAGAACCCATCACCTCTGTGAGAAATGGTGTCTCGCACAATGGATACCACCCAATTTTATCCAGAATTCATGCTTGTGCATACTTAGGTATGTTTTTCGTATGGCATCATTTGGAAATTCCTTGTAAGAAACACTCTGAAATGTAGTGGTTAAAATAATATGACTTTCTCAGTTTTTCACAAATCTGAAGTTGGCTGCGTGGTTCTGCTAGTACAGGACACTTCTGCTGGGTTTGTGCCTATTTTTGAAGTCAGCTGGCAGTTGACTGAGGGCTGGCAGTGATAATCCTGGCTACCATGACTGGGGCTCCTCCATGTGCTCCCTCAGCCTCCAGCAGGCTAGCTGGGGCTCGACCTCCTGGCACTAGCAGAGGGCTAAGAGAGGAAAGGAACTCCAGAGTGCATTCTCAAGTTTATGCTTGCATCACATTTACTAACAAGAAAGTAAATGTCCAAAGGAAGTCTCATGGTCAAGGCTGGAGATGGAATGAAAGGAAGGTACAAAAAATGGAGTAGAAAAAAAAATGAATTCTGAGAAACTAATCTGGCTGATTTATCATAATTATCACAAACAAGTCCTGAAGTATTTTTCATGAACAGATTTTTGCTTCTATTTCTCAGTGTGAGCTAGTGTGCTATAAGATGCATATCATCAGCATAGATGCATTACATTTTCACTTTCATTGTTAGCAATTTCGGAATTTTCTTTCTTTCCCAGTCAATACTGCAAAGTCATCCCATCTTGTATCATTTTTTTCCCCTCCAGGAGTCCTTCTCTGATCCTATAGATTATTTTATATTTTTATATGCTCTCTCTCTTATTCTTTGCTTCCCCATTCCGAAAACTTACCCCTTTATTTGAATAATCTTATTAAAGGAGTGTGTTAAGCAGACTGTCAACTACTCTGTAAAAGGGAACATGGCTTTCACGTTTACTCCTGTTTCCTCAGCACTTAGGTCAATTTCTAGCGTAGAGTAGGTACTCAGTCAGGAACTGAATTGATATTAGAAAACATAGTGAAGTTGAAAGTTATGGAGCCCACGACAGGAAAGTTATAGAGAATACCTAAGAAGAACCAGCTAGGCGAGAAAGGAATAAGATCAGATATAAAATCCCTTTGTGACAGGACAGGTTGATGGAGAGAATGAACAGAAGGAGACCAAATCCTATTAGCAGAGTGGGCAAAGTGCCTGAAGTAGAAGAGCAAGGTGTAAGAGAAAAGAAACACAATAAACTGGTGGATAGAAAGCAAAGACGAATAGTAGAGCTGAAGTTATATTTTCCTTAACCAAAATACTTGGCTTACTCACTGGAAATTTAAGAATTTCTAAGGAAAACAAATGCATGAATTATAATTAGAGCATCCACCATGTGCCACACGTAATTGTTCAGTGTGGAACCACTAGACAGATACCTATGCCAAACATTTGATGCAACTTCACATAACAAGCACTGGAATTAATGTTTTACAGAACACTCAAGCTCAGCACTTCTACAGAAAACTAGTAACAATAGTATAGATATCTAAACACAGAGAGATCACATATCTCCATCCACCTTGTTTATTCTGACGTTAGTATAGTGCTCACATTCTGCAAATCATAAATTCAATGTATAAACATCAGTATTAATGTGTGCTCTTTTTCTCCAAAGCATCTTATGATGTGTACCTCTAACATTGGTTCAAAAATCTAATTTCTGTGGAGAAAGTAAATCTTGAGTGAAGAGAGAAAACAAGTACCATATGATTGGTTAAAATGTCATAATTTTCATAATGCCTTAGAAACATTTATTAAAGTTGAACTATGACCAAATTTTCTTTTTAAACATTTTCAAAATTAAGACTGCATTTAAGGGAAGTCTTATTTCTTCAAGAAGGTTGTGATTTATTGGAGGCGAGAGGCATGAAAAGAATTACAAACCAAGACTGTATGCTAAATTTTATAAAAGAGATACAAATATATTTCAATCCCTGCCATAATAATTAGAGCTATTCAAATCAGATCTATTAGGGATGGTTTCACATAGAGTTAGTAAATGTGTCAGGAATGAATTTAATAGGTGTGGGTGGAAAAGAAAGATGAACAAAAGCGTAGAGGTGAACTAGAAAGAGCAGAAAAACAACTGTCCAGGGAAATATACAGGAAGTTGAATTGAAGCCATGCTGAGGACCATGGATGCCAGACCAACTAATCTCCCTGACTACAGAGTTTGTTAGATGATGGGAAATTTGTAAATCCTTTAAAAGGGGGGTGGGGCAAGGTTGCATTTGTGTTTTAAATCTCTGCAGGAAAACGTAGAAATTCTTTAGCCAAAATGCATCATTGAGTTGTATAACTTCAAAAACCTTCATAAAATTGATATACATTTTCAAATATTTTATGTCTTTTTGCATTTTCTCTAAAGAAACACGATGATTCAACAGTTTAACAATCATTGGGTTCTGCTGTGAGAAAATTCTACATGATGAATCCCATTTTTGCACAGTCAGAGCTTTCTGAGCAAAGAATACAGGCACTGGGGAGCTAAAGGAAAATTGAACACCAAAACACCAATGGAAGTCAAAAACTACTCCTGAGAGATATAGAGACTTATCTCTAAGGAACCATTTGTTTTTATATGTCCGGGTGGTAAAGCAGTGACCTTGTTTCTGGTCCCAAAGACAATTCCTTTGCATTCTGGAACTTTTCCCTTCTTTCTCACAGAGGATGGCAGTTTGCTAGTAGCTCTTACATAAATGCCAATTTTCAGAATTTGCGGGCCCTTTTTCTGTGGTGCAACACACATTACATGACAGGCAACAGCTGGGTTTCACGGCATTCACTTGTAGCAGCATGAGGAATGAATACAAAGTGCTTTGTGAGAAAATTACCTTTTCCCCAATCCAGAATGAAATCACTCACATGCACACACACACACACACGCACGCGCGCACACAGGCACTCACACTTACGTGCACACATACATACACACAAACAAACACACACATACCCCAGAAAAACAGCTGTGAGTATTTAATCATTTTAGCTCAAATTTCTTGAAGGCAACTATTGCAGTGATTTTAGACTCTTTTCAGTTTTGAATTGAATCAAATGCAAATTAAATTACATACAAGAGTAATAGTAAGAGTGTCACAACCAACTCAGATTGTTCTCATCAATGCCAAGATGTTTCAACATTATTAACTGTATTCATGAGCTTCATCACATAAAAATATTGAAAGAATAAAAAGAATAACATAATCATATTATTTAAATTCAAAACAATTTGATAAAATTACGTGTCTATTTCTAATAAAACAAACAAACCATAACAAACTAAACCATGCAATATTTTATTACTATTACCATAAACCACTAGTAGAAATCCACCACAAAGATTATGCTTATTAAAAGAAAAACAAGCATTTTAGATTCCAAGGAAAGAGAGCAGAGTAACCAACATCAGAGGAACCCTATTGCACACACACACAATGGAATAGTAGAAACATTATTATACTGAGTAATAAAACATGAGCATCATTACCATTTGGCTTTCAATGTTCTACTAAGATACTAATTCTAATGATGATACTCTCATTATTTGCAGATTAAGTAGTTATTATATAAAAAAGTAGTCTTTAAATTGTAGTCCCTAGACCAGGGGTATAAACACATCTTGGCAACATATATTAGTGATGCACTCCATCTTTCAGATTTTATCACAGATCTACTGAGCCCAGCACTGGATGTTTTAATAAGCACTGTAGGTAAATCTGATGCACGTTGACATCTAAGAACCCCTGATATAGAAAATTCAAGAAATTTTAAGAAAAATCATGAAATTAAGGATAACAAACTGAAACAGTATTGGAATAAGAGAAATGAGAGAAGTGATCAAACATTTAATTAAAATACATAAAGTTTTCTTACATACAACAATTTATTAAATATAAAATACAAAATTCTATATAATAATGTAGAAATAAAACTCATTAAATACATCTGAAAAAAGACAAATATCTAGAATCTTGAAGTCTTACTGTTAGAAAGATCTATAGGGTAAAATTTGTAAAATCTATGACATTAAAAAACTATGAGATAATATATCAATATAAGTAATAGATAAAAACCATCCCCCCAAAAAAAAAACACCAAAAGGAGCAAAATATATGATCTAAATAAGTAAAAGTATAAATGATCAGTAAATGTATAAAAATATTCACATTCAAACACAAATCATGGAAATTAGTGCAACAATAAAATATTTTTCCATTACATGGATAGTGCTGACAGACCCAATACCCAATATCACCCAGATTGTAAAAACCATAGACTCTTGGAAGTCATTATTGAGATTGTTGATGGTTACAGTCTTGGGGACGAAAAGGGACAATTGCATACATAGCTCTTATTAAAATTAAAGCTATGTTTCTTCTTCAAGCCAGAGTTTACACTGCTAGTATTCTACTCTATAACAGTTCTTGCACATATGCAGAAAGATAAAATTACAGGTGCATTCAAGGCACTATTTACTGATAGCAAAATATGACAACCACCTCAGTGATCTTTATTAGGGAAACCATATAATGAATTTGTGTTTGTGTGTGTGTGTGTGCACACATGTTGAAAAGGATATTAGAAGGAATGACTTCTGACAAAGGACATTGAGTTGGTAGAAGGAAAGGAGAAATAGCAGAAACAATTTGAGACAGGGAGTGACTCTGCCCCAGTGTCATTGATGAATTTTTGGACCTTGGATTTGCTGAGGGGCTTGTAGGAAAGGAACTGCCAGAGACAGGTACAGGATAAGGCTGAGGAGCTCTTCTGATAAACTCAGAAAGAGTTAACAGGCAGAAAATTACAGATCTCAGCCAATCACAGCCTGAGATGTGGTTCCTACATTTGCAGGGAATGTAGACAAAATAGAAAGCCAATTTAAGTGGGGTTCACCTAACAGTGGAAAGGGAAAGGAGCTAATAAGATTGAGTTTGAAATGATGCCACTTAAGAAAGGGCCTTTGTAGTGAAAGAAGATGTTCCAATTTAGGTATAGGATAAGGCCATTTTAAGAGGTAACTTTTCCATCTTCTTACTCCTTAATGCATTTACAGATCTCATTAATAGATTGAATATTTTATATATGAACTTGGTAAAACCAGACCAAACTGAATCAGTTATATACTATCCTTATTTTATCTAAAATGATTTTGAGTTATTATAATCAAATAATTACACATTAATTTTGAGCATTGGATAAAATATATAGCTATTGAATTTATAAAGAAAGGTCAGAAATTTCAAACATGAAAGATATAGAAAAATAGAACAAAACTTTTTGTTTTAAAGATACTGGAATTTTAGATTACTTTGTATCATGAAAATAGCGACAGATAGATTGTATTTTTTAAAAAATCAGTAATACATTTGGCAGTTGTATTCAGAGACCTAAACAACCTAAACTGGTATCCAAAATAATTGGAAGATTTATCATTACTAACATGTTACCATGAAGTTCATAGAGAGAGTTGGGTTTCTGAAAGTTTACATTACCCACTGCCCATGTTTATGTTCCCATCTATTTATTTATCCCTCAGTTATTTATTAAACTCATGTTTTGTGAATATCATTATGCCAACTACACAGTGTCTGTCATCCATGGGTACATACTGAGCTGAAAAGATGAGACATGGCTGCCGGGGCTGAGTGACCTCAGAGACAAAATTAATTTTTAGGTCACTTTCAAAATAGCTTGAGTTGAAATGCATTAATTTTCAAAGAAAAATGGGAATAGAACAATTGTACTTTCCTTATCACTCTGTTAAGTGTCTTGTACATGAGCCAGTAATGAAATGAGATAGATTAACAAAAAGAAAGAAGTCATTGTAAAGCTGCCCCTTACATGGGAGAATTATAGAGTTTAAGGTGAAAATATTATGCTTATATTTGATTACCTAGTTTTTCCACTTTTATTTAAAATTCTAATAACTGGATATTAAGGACAAAACATTTGAGAATAAATAAAATTGTGCATTTGAAACATACATAAATTTTATTAGAGTCTCAAAGCAATTTGGAGGACATTTTTTCCATATAAGGTGAATAAATTCACTTCGTCTGTTGATCTGCTCTATTGCATAAGAGTAGGTCAGGCCCTCTAATGATTGTTTGCTTTATAGAATGTCCTCTGTTTTTCTGCTCTTCAACTTGAAGTCAGTTTCATTCTGTCTTTCCCATAATTCAGTCTGCAGAGATGTGTTACTGGCCTGCAGAATGTTATTCCTCAACATATGCAGCCAATTGTATAGGGTCTGTATCTCTGTTGCTTTGATCTTTCTGAGCTAGAAGAATGCAAATGTCATTCTTGGAGATCAATCTGGAAAGATCTTAAATCATGGGTAATTCCATCATTTTGTATGAGAAATGATAGTCCACAGAAACCAGGAAAGTGAGAACACATAAAACCCCTGGGCTCAAGTATGTTTATCATATGAAGGTTGCAGGGCCTGGATGTCCATATTGATTTATGTCTGTAGATAACAATGAGCAAAGATCACTTTGTAGCTTCTCAAATGGGTTCCAGAAACTTAATTTTATATAGTATCCACAGTCCTCATGTAAGGAAAAAAATATAGTTGCAAAACTTCTCCCATAACTCTGATGAACCCTCACTCACAACATTCTAAAAACAATTGCTAGAACATCCATTCAGGACTTACCAATGGATGGCTCAAAATCTGTTCTGTTGACTTTCACATATTATCCATTATGTAAGAAAGAGGATGGGAGAAGATGGGGTTACTCTGATGGAATACTTAGTCTGACTGGCATTTCCTCCATTAGCATGTGTGGACAAAAGGGAAAAGACCTTTCCTCTTTAGCTTAAATTAAGAGAAGGGGGATGTTTCAGAAAAAAAGAGAGAAATAAGGAGAGAGGGAGGGAGAAATGCAGGCAGATGCAGCAAAACAGAATAAAATTTCTGGAACTTTGATTTGATCTCTGGATTTCACACAGGAGACACTAAGTATGTGCATATAGCTGAAAAATGATAAGTTAAACTATATGTATTTTTTTAATTAAGAGAAAAGAAAAGAATAGAGTCCCCAAGGACTCCATATACCTGTTGGAGCATCCTGAGGTTAGTTCATTGTAAAAGTGACTTTGAACAATAGGACCATCAAGAGGGACAATGTAACTCCAAGAAGGGGAGAGATGACCTGAATTCTAAAGGCCTATTTTATAGAGTAGTACTGAAAGACCACAGAAGGACCTCTGAGGACCCTCCAATAACATCTCACTGGAGGACAAGTCAAGAGAACACCAAGACCATCTTTTGACTGTATCATCCACTGAAGCCTGTACCTGGTACTCCAAGGTCAAACAAGCTGGGTCCTCTTGGACAGCCTAACCAACTGAAGGGAATGGGAATTGAAGAGAAGGAAAGGAAAGGAAGCCATTGGACATCTTCTGCTGTAGTTTCCCAAGGCTGGACAAACCTGATAAAGAGGGGAAAGATATGTTTCATAGCTGTTTGCAATTTTTTTTCCAGTTGATTTGACTTTGCAATTGAATAAGTTGAAATTGTTACTATGACCAAACAGGTATTAATCAATGACCTGTTATGTTCCAGTAGAGATGTTTATTTAGTGGAACAGAAAAATAAAAAAAATAAAATTGCCTTTACACAATTACACAGGAGTATTATATTTAATTTTTTAAATAATATATTCTGTATAACTATAATGCACTAATAAAAACATTTTTAAAAACACATGTACATCCAGGTGTTTTGACTAACTTATATAAATCCACCTTTCACAGAACAAAATGTGTGTTCTGGCATTTACAAACACTGAGAAGAAGCAATTTTCTTTTTCCCCCCTTCATTACATTTTTATTGCCACACCAATCTATCCCTAATCAAATTTTCTATATCAAAAATGTCAAACATAAACAGTAGTTCAGCCCAGGTTTATTGTCACTGAATTATTCTACAAGTTGAATACATTGTGAGATGGGCACCTTAAACAAAAAAGGTGACCATGTGCAAAAGTACATGTCATTAAAAATGTTAGAGATTTAAGTTTTTAATATATAATATATTTTAAAATTAAAATTTTATCACAAATGCAAAGAGGAAGTGTAACAGGTACAAAAAGAAACTGGCAAAGAGAAAGCTTTGTACAAAGTATCAAGATACTAAAGGACTATAATACAGTACTGAATGTGTTGATATATGATCCGACTAAGTGCAATGTATTGTTTTTAAGAATTTCAGAGCTCAAAATGCTAGTGGCTTCTCCTGCAGGTCGCTGGTACTGGATATTCACAAATCTGACTCTGATTATTTAAGAGAAGTAAAACAGAAAATGGCAGTAATTAAAAAGAAAAGAAAGCTAAAAACCCAGGGAACACAAAGATAAACTCTCCTTTAATATTATTTGGTTCAGATTTAAAATTATATTACATATTCCTTCCCAATCTGTCAATCACCCAACAACAAACATATTCCCCTTTTTAGGCTTATCCATCAAAAGTATTTTTGAGAAACTGTCATAAGCCAGACAGCATGTTCAGGTTATAATTCTTCCACTATTTGAAATAAGGCTTAACCTGAAAGTTTATGTGGAGTTAACAAGTGACCAAATATTTAAAATGACTCAAACTGAACATGCTTTGTTTAGTTCAGGTCTGTTAAATATCAAGGGTGGACATGCCAAACTTGCAGAAGTTCAGCATTTAAATTGGTCAGCTATCTTATGTTGGTCAATGACAAAGAGGCAAAGATGACATTTTAAAACTAAACGAGCCTGAGAAAGCACGTCCATAAACATACACACAGTTCTCTGTCTCACTTTGTCTGTCTCTCATGAGTGCAAGTCTGCACACACACACACACACACACACGTGCGCACACACACACACACACACGCCTCAAGTCACATCTCACAAAATAATTTCATCTACCAGCATGCACAGTTTGGCAAAACAAGTGTGGAGGGAGATAGGTAACAGTCTGTTTTTATGGTAATGAAAAAATACCTCTTCTCTGTGGCTTCTTAAGTTGGATACTTGGGTTAAGAACAAAGACTGCTGAAAAATAGCTTAATAATCATCAACCTTCTCAAAGCAGGGATAAAACAACCACTGTGGGATTTCAGATCCGTCAGCAATATCTCTTGTAGTTCACTCATCACAAGGCCCCTGGATTTAACAAGCACCCACTTCAAAGACCATGGAGAAACAAATCTCTTAAACAAAAGTCTCCTTTGAGCCTATGTGGAGTGATTGTTTTTCTTACTCTTCATCCTAGAGGTTAATTCCAGGGTTTGCTGATACCAGAATCTTGACCAACAGTCTCTGCAAATCGAAACACTTGTTGACTGACTTTTTCCCATTTAAAATGCATGGATTGTTACGGTGATTCAAGTTGTGTTTTAAACATTGATTTTTACAAAAGCCTAAAATTCAGGAGATGCAATGCTTCATGTGGTTCATGTCATGGTAAAAAGAGTATCTCATGGAAACAGAAAATGAAAAGTAATATTCATTAGTAATGGCCAGATATCAAGCACTTCTGATCTACCTACATGCCATGAATCCTGAGAATTCATAGGGTTTCAAATGGATTGCCATAAAATATATATAATCGATTTTCAAATTTTCTTGTAGTTGCTTTGGTGTCTGGATTAGAATATTTATTTACTATTACTTCTTTTTATCTTGGTTCATTTCCCTTTGTGCATTCTCTGGGAACATTATTGGACCTGAATATTATTCTTTTTTATTTGTTTGTAATAGAAATGACTGATAATTTGAAACATGATGGGCATTATGCATATATTCACCACATGAAGTAGATCTGTGAGTTACAGTTCAAAAGACTATAAGGTTGGGTGGCTTGCATAGGTCACACTGGCAGAGCCAGGAGTCAGATGAGGCTCAGTTATATCCATCCTCCTCTATGTGCAGTCTCTAACCTCTTGGACTCCAAATCCCTTATTACATCCCAAAGACACTGGCTGTGTCATTTATTTGGACATGTGAATATCATGTACCATTTTCCATTGTCAATCATCTAAGCTGACTAAAAGTTTCTGGTAAGTGGATCCCAAATCTTGTATCATCAAGGACCTAAAGCCAGTGTCGTTCCTGTGACTCAAAGTTTAGCAGCTGCTTGCTTTTATAAACTTTTCAGAAGAATCAAAACGGATGCATATAAAAATGTTTTTAAATAAAAAGAGTCATAGATTTTAATGTCATTATATTAAATATTTGTGCACATTCAGAGTGCTTATTGTCACACAGAAAATGAGAAAGAAGACTGAAAGGTTTTATTTGCTTTTTCATCTGATAATGATTACTCAATCATGTCTATCAAATTAGGCACTGAGTGCAGACGAATAATGTTTCACAAGCCCCAGTGAGCACAGATTGCTTAATGCGACACATATTGTTATTCTCTGACCCATAAACTAAGAAATGAAAATAATAAGAAAGCCCTCTCCCCACTTTGGAAGTGAAAGATTTCTATGTCATTTTTCCTTTGATGTTAGGACCAAGGACTCCAGACCAACATCTAGTGTTCCTCTACCCCTCAGCTCTAATCATATTTTGCTCAACTTTTCCCATCCAAGCCACTAGATGTCATGCACAGATCACAAAGTAAAATATCTTGAATTATTTTTCACGTCAGTCATTAACAATTTTGTGAACTTCAAGATTTAAGGTGGTTTTGGGAAAATATGTGCCAGGCATTAAAGATGCAGGTCAGCACAATTTATTTCACAGGATGTAATAAAAACGTAAAGAATGAAAGGTACCCACTTCATCTGCTGCAAAGTGTTAATTTGGCAATTTGAAAGATTGATGAAAGTGGATTCAAGAGAAAGAAATCCTAAAGCTTTTTTTGTATCAGCAATCCTGTACTTTACCCTGGTGGGGGAAACCTGGAATTCAAGCAAATGGAAAGAAAGTGTTATAGAATAGTAGAAGCTTTTGGATTAAATACTAGTCTGGCCATGTGCTAATTGAGTAAAGCTGGTATAATATTTAACTTCTATGGGTAAAATGAGAAGAATTCCTAAAGTGCAGTAATCATAAAAATTCAATAATTACTGTATATACATATTTTGGAAGAGTTGTTGGCATATTGTAAGTGTTCAATTAATCTAACCAAATGTTCCCATTGTGTCATCATCATAAGAAAATTGTGGTGTAAAAATGTCATAATAAAATTGGAGAACCCTAAATTATAAGTTCACTCAGTTAAAGATAGTTAAAATCTAAAGTGGGTGCAATCTTAAAAGATGGATAGAAGATCTTCAGGAGGAGAAAGAAGAGGGTTCTAGACCCTGGGAGTGTTGAAGGCTTTCCTTGAGAAGGAAAAACAAGCATGGCTCTTTTGTTAAGTAGCAAGACAGGTTTGCTAAGCTGGAATGGGGGTGGATGGTAGATGAGTACTATGATTACAGCAATAGGAAATTTTTGCCTTGCAGGCAGAAAATCATAAAATTTCATATAGGTCATTCTAAGGAATTTAGGGAATGCTTTTGTATAACAATAGTGTGTTTTCAAAGACTTTCAAGTGAGATGAGTCACCAAATTAAATGCATATTTTATAAAGCTTCCTCTGCTTTCAGTGTATAAGTTATATTTAGGAACTGAGAAGTTAGTCAATTGCATCAATGAGTTCAGGTCTAACATAGGACACTGTCAACTATGATAAAGACACAGAGGGAATTCAAAGAGTTGCAACAGTAGAAGAGAATTTGAAACATATTTTAAAGATTTGTTCAGGGAGCAAGAAGGAGATATATTAATTGAGATGGTGAAGTGAACACTTTTATAGTTTAAAGGTGAATAGGATCAAATAATCTATTAGGATTTGTCCATATGAAAGGATTTCAAAAGAAGGCTAAAGAGAGTTATAGGTTTAGGAGTGAGAAGATTATAAGTGAGAATTGAAGCCATTAGAATTAAACAAGTTTGTCCAAAAGGATTGCATCAGATTAAGAATAGAACAATTCTCTCTACCCAATCTAAGGTGACACTATTCTTTTTTTTTTTTTCTCATGTCTTCATACAGGTATTTTGTATAACAATGAGGGTCTCCTTCCACTTTCCATTCTGGGAGGGGAGGGGAGGGGATGGGGGAAAGGAAGGATAGTAGAATGAAATAGACATTATTATTACTGTGTGTATATACGTGACTGCATGACCAATGTGATTCTGCAACCTGTACACTCAGAAAAATGAGACATTATATCCCATCTGACTCAAATGTATGATATGTCAAGGTCATTGTACTGTCATGTGTAACTAATTAAAACAAATAAAAATTTTTTGAAAAAAAAGAATAGAACAGTATCTGGCTTTAGATACAGTACCACTTCATTCATAGAAAGTGAAAGAGGAAGAAGTATCCTCAATGCCAGTTTTGGTTTTGAAGGAGAGAAAATTTCAAAATCATTTCTTTGTTGTTTATAATTGGATAAACCTGCCTAAGTGGGCAGGGAGAGTGAGAAGATGCAAAATGAAGAAGGAAACCTAAAAAAAAAAATTCTCAAGGAGATAAAGGAGATGGGATCCAGACACAGACAGAGCTGATAGAAAAAGTAAGGATCTTTCCCAACATATAATTCAAAAATAAAACATAATATAACAAAATAAGTACAAGGAAGACAAAAACGGGTTTGCAGAAGTAAAAAAGTAAGCGTCTCCATTCACCACTCCACCAAGTCAGTATTGAAGCAAGAGAAAATTTACCAAGTAAAAGTCATAGACTTTATTATTAAGAACCACACTAAATATAAAATCCTCTTTGTAAAATAGTATATATGGAAATAGGTACACATATGTCTGTGTGTTTGTATAGGTGTAACTTTTAAAAAATATAAAGTCATAAAGAATTTCCCTTTTTTATACATTTTTTGCTTACATCAATAAAACCTGCAAAGCTAAGTTTTTAAAGGTCAGTTTTTCTCAAACACTTAAATAATTTATTTGAAAGATTTGAATTAAATTTTGTTGTCCTAAAGACAATTAAAATAATGTTTATGTTCAAGTAATTTTAAATTCTCTATATTTAAAAATATTACTGAGATCATTACTCCAGAAAACAAAATCCCAATGCGAAAGCCGACTTTTGAATAATATATGCTTATCATCAAACAGGGGGCTAAACTATGAAGCCTTGTGATTTGCAGATTGTGATATATGGTGTAAGCTAGGACAAGGAATCCTTTTAAATATGAAAGAAGAAAGAGGGATAACCAAAAACTTCATTGTTAAGGAAAATATTAAACTCTGCAATTTACTTTTTAAGTCTTTAGACATTCTTAATTCATGAGACTCTTCCAACTCTTAGTTTATGAGATTGTCAGTTTTGAGACACAAACATGTTTGGTATTTTTCATAACTTGTTGAAATAACTAAATAATTTGATAGAATTATTTACAATGACCACACTGACCATTCCTTTAACAGTGTTTTACTTTCTAAAAGGTACACGTTTGCACCTTAAATTCCTGTTAATAAGGATTTTTGTGACAGATTCTTAAAAAGTTGGAGGAAAGAAAGAGAGAACGGACTTTATGTCTACTCAGAGTTTGATTTGAAATACATATGCCCCAACTACGTAATCCTGTACACAGGGATTCCAGTGTTTATTTTCATAGTTGCTGCTTTATTTAAAATTGTGTCTTTAAAGTTCATATTTGGCAAGAGAAATAATGAAAATAAGCTGTTTAATGTTTTTCTTACTCCAAGGTATGTGTGTGCTTGTGTGTGTGTGTTAATTTCCAGTGGCCCATCTAGATGGAGGTATCAGCCTTGGAAATGTGGAAATCCTTGGGGCAATGTTTATACACACCCAGGTGGAGAAGACCAACCATGCCCAACTCCTAATTTAAATCACTTTCACCTTGGTAATGTTAAAATGGCATGACTCTTCAATTTCTCAACTTGTTCCTTTTCTCCACATTCTTGCTCAGAAAAGTACTCAAGTTCAACTCAGGTGTATTTATTAATAAAATTATTCAATTTCAGGTTCTTGAAAGCCATTGGAAGCAGATCCCTTTTCCTTGTAAATTTTCATAATAAAACAGCTACTTTTGTAAGCTGTGTGTATCTACATGGTGATGTTATTATTAGGGGAAAAAAATGAGAGCATTTGGTAACTATAGCAACAGAGATGTTTCAAAAGAAATAGGAACTCTTTTTCCTTGAAGAAATTAGATATTTTCCTTGACTGGCCTTTACGGATCCAAGTCTAGAGGAGAAAAGTTCTTTTTTTTTTTCTATTTTTTTTAAGGCTCACTATTTTAGTCTTATTTTTTTGGAAATTGTTCTCATAGCTACATCTGGGAAAACAAAAGTTTGTATTTGAAGCTGAAGGAAAAAAAAAACTGCTATTGTAATTTGCCAGCACATAAGCCATGTTAGCAAGCCAACAGAGTTGGTGTCCATTTGTGTAAAATTTAAGCAATGACAGTGCTTTTTTCCTCTAATATATGATAAATATTCTTATTATATATTTATTCAAAAAAAGTTACTTTTGATATCAGTCATTACAGAATAATTCAGTTCCTCTTCTGTCAATAGTTTTGAGCAAATTCTTTTACCACAAAGTTTCTGGGATACTCTATGTCTATTAATTATTATCTAAGTCAGACTAATGTTTTGGGATAACTTTAAGGTGAATATTCATTATTTGTGTATAGAGTATTTGAAAATGATAATAATAAGATGCATCTCACCATCAGCCTGTGACAGGAGATCCACGTGAGCTCAGGTGAGAGGTGAAAACACTAATCTCTCTGTGGGTATTGGGTGATGCCAGATGCAAGAAAGAGCTTATGCAGAACAGTGGGATAAAAATAAACTTGAGAAAAAAGTTCTCAGAGTCAGAACAAACATATTTCATTAATATAGAACAAGGCATCAAATCCAAGCTTGTGTGTGAAGGAAGTACAGAGATAGTCAATGAATCAATACATGGTCTTGTAGAAGTGATTATAGATGTAAAGTGAGTAGAGAAGAGTGGATATGCCAGTACTTTTGTGGGATTGCTATGACTTTTTTTGAAGGTGTGATTTTAAAAAATATCTCATAGGATGTGTGAAATATTAAATTCATTAGAATATTAACACTGACACAAAACACTTATAGATGGCCTAAATTTTAATCTATGTAAGTACTGTGTAAATCAATGAATATATGTGTACCCACGCATACAAACAGGGAGATGAAAATTAAAAGAGAGGGAAAATAAGGGAGAGAGAGAGAGAAAGAGAGAGAGAGAGAGAAAGTGAGAGAGAAGAAATGGGGGGAGGAAGAGAGAGATAAATTGAGAGGAAAAAATATATCATTGGTATTGCATCTTCTTGCAAGAAAACAAGAAAAAAGATCTGCCCTGATATCTCTCTACAATTGAATTTAAGATGATGGAACTCTATAATATTTGCTGTTGTGATGAAGTTTATGTAACATTTTGTTCACAATTGCAGAAAATGAGCAATCACTGGATATATAGGTAGTGTACCATTCTTTTCAACAGGTAAGTGTGTGCTTTGATGTTGTATTATCTTGCTTTGAGTCTTTTTCATAACTTAGCTTCCATTACTTGAACAAGAAATATAGATGACAGACACACAGACATATAGGTAAATTAGATAAGATGATGATAAATGATAAATCTTCAGGAAATACATAAACACTATGCTACTATACTAGAAACTACTGAATAAAGCAACACTATCCCATTATATTTTTCTTGAAGTTAAGTAATTGTCAATGTATTTTTTATAAGGAAGCAAAAATATTGTGTGTGCATGTGTGTGTGTGTGTGTGTGCTTATAGATGTATCAGATAGTACTTTTAGGATTTTGTACCTATCATCTCATTTAAAAGTTTCAATGACTTGAAGATATATACATACATCTCCCCATTTTGAACATAAAGAAACAAAAATTTGTGTAAATTTCCTACCATACAGCTTATAACTAGCTGGGATAGAATTTTGAAATGCTAGGCATCTGACTGTATATCTAGTAGTCTAAAATGTCTCAAATTCTTCCTGATATTGAAGGAATATTATTCTTGTATATTTAATGAAAAATATATAATGAATAAAACTATCTCAAAGTAAGCATGTCTAATTTGATAATAATTATAATTCTCAACTGAAAATGCAATTCAGTTAAACAAATATATGTATATAAGTCATATTTGATTACCTTTTGATCAATTTTGGAACATAATGTATTTCCTCTTCTTTCCACTTAGGGTTGCATGATTGGGGAAATATTTATTCCTATTTAATGTTTACAATCTATCTATTAAATAAAGCACACATAAGTGACACTAAATTAAAAATAAAAGTGACTATTTGATCAGTGTCTAAATTTGTATTCAGTGCCTTAGGGCATTTAGGTTTTGGGGATGAATGCACAAAATCATGGATAATTTTCCCAAAAGCAAAGTCTAACAACTCATTTGCTATCTGTATGCTGCACTTTGTGTCATTGAATCATTTTTTAAGTAAACTTTATTTTTAGAACAATTTTAGAGTTATAGAAATGTTGCGACAATAGTACAGAGAGCTCCAGCTGTGGCTTGGGTACATCTCCTAAAATTTCATGTTCCCCAGTGTATTTTGTTGATGTCATGGAACCTTTTAAAGATGATTAGGTCATGGGTACTAGGAAAGAAAATAATGCAATGCTTACAAAACCTGGTTAGTTCCCACTGAGAACATATTGTTATAAAAAGAACAAGCCTACCTCCCCCCACCCACCCACTCTCTTGCTTCCTTTCTCACCATGTGATCACTTCAATAGCATCCTGCTATATGAGGCCATCTGCATGCTGTGACACAGCAAAGGCTCTCACCAGATGGGTCATCTGTTCTAACCTCCAGACCTGTAAGGCAAAGTATATATATATATTATCCAGCCTCATGTATTTAGTTACAGCATATACAATGAACTTTTTCCATAAACTCTAACCACCAATTCCCCTATGATCAACAACTTACATTTTTATGATACGTTGGTTACAGTCCAATATTGATAACAGTACATCATTGTTAATTGAAGTTCATTGTTTCAGTCAGCTTTTTTCAACCTTGTGACCAAAAGATCAGACAAGAAGAATTTTAGATTTGGGAAAGATTATTTGGTATCCATCCATAGTTGACCCCGTTGCTCTGGGCCCAAAGTGAAGCAGAATATCATGGCAGAAGAGTGTGGTGGAGGAAAACAGGACATAGTCACCAGGAAGCAGAAAGGAAGAACTTCACTCACCAGGGACAAAAAATATTCCCTAAGAGCAGTCCCTCAATGATGTGCTTTCTTCAGCCACACCACACCTCTACAGTTACCACCCAGTCAATCCATTCAAGTGGATTAATGCACGGATTGGTTTAAGGTTCTCATAACCCAAACATTTCACCTTCTTACATTATCTTACACTTTCAGGAGACATCTTATATTCAAACATAACATTCATACTTTATAGAGATTGCCTCAGGTTTGTTTTAAATCTAATATTCTATTTCTTTTAAGGATTCCACTCAGGATACAACTTTCCACTTAGCTGTCAAACTTTCTTAGACTCCATCTGGGATCTGGCAGTTAGCAGACTTTCCCTGTTTTTGGCCTTAACAATTTTGAGAAGTACATGCCATGTATGTTTGTAAGATGTTATTCTCTTGTAACTGATGTGATGTTTTTCATATATATATATATACGTGTGTGTGCATGTGTGTGTGTGTGTGTGTGTGTGTGTGTATCCTGGCTATAACTTTAGAGGCAGAAGGCCACAGAGCTACAGTGCCATTTTTTATTGCATTATGTCTAAGTTATATACTATCAGCATGACATTTCCAAAGATATTGACCATGATCAGCTGCCTAAGGTAGCATTTTTCAGGTTTCTGTGTTGTAAAGTATTCTTTATTACTACCCTTTCCATATCATAATGTTTAGAAGAAAGTCACCATGTGAGTCCACATGTAACTAGGGAAAATGCCTTTGCAAACATTTCTGACTGTTTTGAAGGAAGATTTGTGTCTTCTTCCCCATTTGTATGTTTATTCAATCATTTATTTATACCAATGTGTACTCATGGATATTTATTTTATACTTTGGTTTATAATTCAATATTACTTTATTTTATTGCCCTAATAGGGAGTTTTGGCCATTGAAAGCCTTTTTAGTTGGCTTCTTTGCTCTTTGACAGTTATTTTAGTTTGCAATTCCCTAGTAACAAATGATGCCAAACATCTTTTCACATGTTTTTTTCCTTGCTTTCCTAACTTATTCAATGCAGTATCTGTTTAGATCTTTTGAGAACATTTAAATTGTGTTTTTTTTCTTATTGTTGGGTTTTAAAAGTTTACTATATGTTTTGAATATAAGCCTTTTAGCAGATATAATCTGGAAATCTTGTGCGTGCTAGGAAAGCACTCTACCAAATGAGCTATGTCCCCAGCCACTGTGACTTATCTTTTAATTATCATAATGGTGACTTTCACAGGGGTGAAATTTTTATTTTATCGTTTCAGATAATTTTTGAGGGGATTTATCTGAAATCTCTTTCACAAATGGAAGGTAACCTAGACATTCTCCATACTTATAGTTTCACATTTAGATCTGCGCTCTTTTTGAATTGATTTTTAGAAAGATGTAAAATTATGTCTAGATTTATTTTGTGTGTGTATGTTTGTGTATACACATGGACATACAATTATACAGCAATATTTATGGCAAAAATATTCTTTCTCCATTGTACCACCTAATGAGTAATTGGCTGTATTTATATGAGTCTATTTCTGGACTCTTTACTCTGTTTCACTGATCTATGTATGTATACATTAGTGAACATCACACTATCTTAATAATGTAGCTTTTTAGTAGTTTCTTGACGTTGGGCAATTTGAGTCCTCCAACTTTATTTTTCTTAAAATTCAAGTTGACTATTTTGGGTCTTTTGTTTTTCCTCATGAACTTTAGATATTAATTTGTTGATATCTATAAAATAGCTTTCTAGTATTTAATTGGGACTACATTCAACCTGTATATTAACGAAAGAACGATTAACATTTTAAAATATTAAGATTTCTAAAAGATTAATGTAAAATATCTTGGTATTTTTTAAATACCTAATTTTTTTCATTATAGTTTTGCTACTTTCTGTATATATTTTTTTAGATTTATACCTCTTCTTTGTATGCTTTTGTGATGATATATTTTTTAAAAATATCGTTAATTTAAAAACATCACCTTTATAAAAAGCAATTAACATGTATGTATTTAAACTGTTTCATGAGATCTTGGTATACCTTAGGAGTTTCAAGAGGCTTCTTCTTGTAGATTCTTTGGAATTTGTTATATATACAATTATGTCATGTGATGACAATTCTTTCTTTTCTACTTTAAATCTTTTACTTGCTTTTCTTGTCTTATTTCAATGTCTAAGACTTCCAGTATGATGTTAAAAATGAATTGTGAGAGAAGGTTTCTTTGTTTTGTTCTCAGTCTTCAGGGAAATCTTCTAGTTTCTCAATACTAAATATAATATGTGAGATTTTCATATATGTCCTTTATCAAGTAGAGTCTCTATTCTTTGTTTTCTAGCAATTTTTATTATGAAGAGGTGCTGAAATTCATAACATGTTTTCTTTGTCAATTGATATAACATTGATTTTTAATATTTAAAAAAATCTTCTCATGCCTGGAGTAAACCCCACTTGCACATTGTTTTAATCAGCTCATTCCCTACTGGGACCAGAAGACCTGATCAGAACAATTTTAGAACTGGAAAAGATTTGGGAGGTTTCATGGTTTCAGATGTCTCATCCATAGACGGTCAGCTCCATTGCTCTGTGTCTGAAGAGATGCAGAACTTCTTGGTGGAAGGGCATGTTGAAGGAGGGCAGCACAGGACACTATGACCGGGAAGCAGAGGGAGAGCTCTTCTCAAGAAGGACACAATATAAGCCCCAAAGGCACAACTTCAGTGAACCCCCTCCTCCAGCCACACCCTACCTGCCTACATTTACCATCCAGTTAATAAATTAAATTAATTAATGTAACGATTAGATTAAGACTCTCATAACTCCATCATTTCACCTCCGAGCTTTCTTGCATTGTTTCACAAATGTGCTTTTGGGGGACACCTCATGTCTCAACCATAATAATAATTTATATTTTTCTTACTGTTAGGATTGGTTTAGTAGTTTTTTATTGAGAAATTTTGTGTCTGTGTTTAGAACACATGTATGTCTTTAGTTTTCCTTTTCATATTGCCTTTATCTGGTTTTAGTACTAAGGTAGTGCTGGCTTTTTGGAATGAGCTAGCCATTTTATAAAATGTATTGTGCAGTATTGATATTTTTTCCTTAAACGGAGCAGGAACTTTCTTGTTTTGAAGATTACTAATAACAGATTGTGGTAATTAATTATATGTGTTCACTTGACTTCATCACAGGATTCAGATATTTGGTCATATAATATTGCTGTGGGTATTAATGAGGATGATTATGGGGAAGATTAGTATTTTAATCAATAGGCTGTATAAAGCCAACTTCCCTTCCCAATGTTGATAGGCATCATCCAATCTGGTAAGAACCTAAATAGAAGAAAAAAATAAATAAAAGAAAGGAGAATTTATTTTCTGCCTGCCTGCTTGAACTGGGGTATTTATTTTTTTCCTCCTATTCTTGGTGCACTTAAGTCTTCAAGCTTGGGCTGAATTCTATGTCATCGGTTGTTTGGCTCTTAGACCTTTGAATTACTCTCCTGACTCTCTAGTGTGAAGACCTTGTTGGTTTTATTTTTCTGAAGTACCACAACTACTACAGATATTAGTACTTGGAGTGAGTCTAGAAGAACCTAATTACAAGGGTGCATTTTCTGAATTGGTTCAGTGGTTTCCATGACCGGTTAGACTATATTGATTAAATATAAAGATGTCAATGAATCTATTTCCAGAAGAAATACCTAATAGTGATTGGCAAAAGAGAGATGCAATATATCCGTATGGAATAATCCTGACCAACCACTTAGGAGAAGCATTAAATTCAGCAAGTATGTATATGACACTTTTAAACACTTTTACAAAATTAGTAAAGATAAATGATTGACTGGTTGTTGCTAATGTCACTGAATAAAGTGGTGAAAGGAAAAAATGAACTAGATAATTCAAATTCCCAGTTCAAGCTTGGTACAGATGACTTGAAGTTTTCCACATGTGTTCTGAAGGAGATTCTTTATCTCCTGGAGTCACAGGGTTGAGATTGCAGAATATGAAACACGGATTTTTGTACTGTGACTAGCTTATTACAGCATCAGTTATGTTCCAAGACACTTAGGTTATTTACTGTGAGAGCACAGCCATAATGAGAGGAGAATGGGGGAAAGATACTGTAAATGAGCACCTTATGTATGGCGCGGCTTCTCGCGTAGCTGAAAATTCATGAGTATATAAATCAATAGGTAGAAATAAGAATGAAAAGCTTCACTTCTAGACCACAGTGACTTACCAGGAGAACATTTGCATTCTGTTCCTGAGGTCTTCTGCTGTGATCTTCTCTAAAATGTGAGGGATGCTTCCACCAGAAGACATAACAAAGATTTCATTAGATTGGAAGTTAAGACTGTTCCTGGCCACTTTTGACTCTTCCACTGTCTCAATCATTAGGCCAAAATGGATTTACTATACTGTTTGGGGTGATGATCCCCACCACCCAAAGAAGATTGGACTGCTAGTCCATAATGGAAATAAGGAAGAATATGTCTTAGGTACAGGTGACCCTTAGCAGTCTCTTGTCATTACTACATCCTATGATTAAGGTTAATGTAAAACTACAAAACCCCAATTCCATCAGGGCAGCCAATGATTCAGACCTTTCAGAAATGAAGAATTTGTTCATTCTACAGGTAAAGGGCCATGACCATCTGAGATGCTTACTGAAGACAAAGAGAATAAAGAAGGGTTAGTGAAAGAACATAGTTAGAATTACTAGTTATAACTGCATGGCCAGTTATATAAATGAGGGCAATAATGGTGATGAGTATTCTTCCTTATTTTTTATGAATATTTTGTTTGTGTATCCATGTATATAGTATGTTTTTTTTCCTTTCCTCTCTTATTCCTTGATCATATAACATAAGATGCACTGACTTGATACCATAGGACTTAGTATTATTAATTTCACATCATACTATTTGAATTATCCAAAATAAAGAAAAGTATACATCACTTAAGACTTTTACCTACTCTTTTAGAGAAATAGCTCATGTGTTTTAAGTTCTATATAGGGTCACAATAACACTTTGGGTGGAATTGTTATTATGTTTATTTAGAGATTGCATACGGATTACAAAGATGTATGATTTCCACATTGGCAGTGAGTTAGTTAAAGTTAATTTCATGTCAATACAGTATGTCACTTTTAATTATAAATTCCATCTTTAAATCATTTCTCTCTTCTCTCATTTTACTGTAAGTGGTCAAAATAAGCCATATAGCCCTTGAATATTTTACTGTTGGTTATTGCTTCTCCCAGATATCTTAGAAACCCCAGATTGCTCTTAAATTCTGTCTTCCACAAATTCTTAAGATACACATGCAATTCCACAAAGTTCTTTGCATTTGGTATGATTTCTTTTCTTTCTTTTTAAATTTATTATTATTGTTATTATTTGTGTGTGTGTGTGTGGGGGGGGCTACTGAGGATTGAATCCAGGAATGCTTAATCACAGAGCCATGACCCCGGCCCATTTTATATTTTATTTCAGTTTTTTTGAGAGAAAGACTAACTAAGTTGCTGAGGCTGGCTTTGAACTTGTGATCCTCCTGCCTCCTGAGCCTCTGGGATTACAGGCATGCACCATGTCGCCTGGCCTTTGATATGATTTCTAATTGCTTATTCCTAAAGGCTGTGTAAATCCTTAACAGAATTGCCTTTTATATCTGTCTTTCCACTAATATTCTGTTAGTGACCGCTAGAGTAATCCATAAGAAGATATAAGCTCTCCCTATAGTCTATACATTGTTCTGAGCCCTCAAGGCAATGTAGGTTTTGTCTAGCCTACTTTTTTCAATTCTTCCAGTCACCTACACATTTCACCTCTCAATCACTGCATGAGATTAAATTTAAAGTACATGAAATTTGGGAAACATTTTCACACCATGCTACAGTTATTAATAGTATTCTTCTAATTTTATTTTAATGTCTATAGAATCAGTAGTGATGAAGCTTCTTTCATTTCTAATATTCATAATTTGTGTCTTTTATTCTTGGCTAGCCTGGCTATAATATTATAAATTTGATTATTCTTTCAAATGATCAGCTATTGGTTTTGTTTATTTTTATCTGCTTGTTCTCTATTTTCAATTTCACTGGTAATATTATCAAGTTGGATCCTAGTACTATTCAGGTGAACACTGTCTTCACTAATTTTGTCGGCATGATTGAATTATTGAAAGAGGAATCCCGAAGTCTCAAACCACAATAGTAAATAACATTTATTTCACCATGCTGCTCTTTAGTTTTTATAGTAATCAGTATAATGCTAAAACATACACTATCAACTCTAGGAATAAAGTCTTTTTTTAAAAAATATATTTTATTAGTTGTTGATGGACCTTTATTTATTTACATGTGGTGCTGAGAATTGAACCAGTGCCTCACACATCCTAGGTAAGCACTCTACCACTGAGTCACAACCCTAGCCCCAGTAATAAAATCTTAAGGAGGAGTCTAAAGGCTTCAGGAAATTTAGGAAGGGGAGCAATAAAATATACCATCTTTGTATTAGAGCAAATTAAGGGTCTAAGTAAAGCCACATTAAACATATGTTTATTTAAACATGTAGTATTTGACATGTTATGGCAATTATGCAAATATTATTGCAAAAATAAAGGCATGCACAAAGCACAAAAAAATAAATAATTTTAAAAGAAAATATAACCTAAAAGAACAAAAAGTTTCCACAAATGTTTCATGCTATAAAAATCTAAAGAGCATGTGATTTTTCTTTTTTTTTCTTTTTTTTATTGGTTGTTCAAAACATTACAAAGCTCTTGACATATCATATTTCATACATTTGATTCAAGTGGGTTATGAACTCCCATTTTTACCCCGTATACAGATTGCAGAATCACATCGGTTACACATCCACGTTTTTACATATTGCCATACTAGTGACTGTGGTATTCTGCTGTCTTTCCTATCCTCTACTATCCCCCCTCCCTTCTCCTCCCATCTTCTCCCTCTACCCCATCTACTGTAATTCATTTCTCTCCCTTGATTTTTTTCCCTTTCCCCTCACATCCTCTTATATGTAATTTTGTATAACAATGAGGGTCTCCTTCCATTTCCATGCAATTTCCCTTCTCTCTCCCTTTCCCTCCTACCTCTCGTCCCTGCTTAATGTTAATCTTTTTCTCAAGATCATGTGATTTTTAATGAGGAGAGACAGTAAATATGAAATGATTAGAAGTGTGAATGAGCTAGAGAGATTGTAAAATTAAAAAAAAAAAAAAACAACAGAGAACCAAAGCAACACTGTTGCAGAGCTAATAAAATAAAAACCATAGGAAGCAGATCAGACAGCACAGGAAATAAAATTAGAATCAAAGATAACTATGGGTTAGTCTTAGCAAAATGAAAGAGATGCAAATCAAACAATGCAATTACAAAGAAGCTCATGTTCATAGGAGGCCCCATTGCACACACTTATAGTCCCAGCCAGTTATATCAAAAAAGAGAAAAAAATATATAAAATGTCCATTGTATATTAGGAAATACTCCTCCAAAATAAAAATAAATGGTACACTTGAAGTGAAAACCTGACAAATATAATTAAAAACATTTATGTAATAGTAGAAAATATTTTTGAAGTTAAAAATAATAGCCATAAATCTAAAGGCATAACAGTTCTCAAAAAATTCATTAGAAGAACCAATTTCAAGACATTCTGGTAAAGTGATTGAATTTCAAGGATAAAGAAAGAATTCACAAGGTATCCAAGAACTTAAAAATGGGATAAATCTGGTGGGGATCAAATGCTTCCATGGAAAAATGAAATGCCAGAAGATAATAGAACAATATTTACAAAATTCGAAGGTAAAAAGTATGTCTCAAGAATATTATAACCAGGCAAGTTGTTATCCAAGTACAAAATTGTAATACTGGCATATGTAATCATGCAAAATCTCAGGGAATACGTCTTTCTGTATCTTGTCTTAGAATGAAACTATGTAAGATACAAAGATTGAATGGTGAACAAGTCTGTGCATAGATAAAATAAAGAGTAATTAATAGAGATATTTATAATAGAAGGTAAATAAATCAATATAAAAGCAATATATTAAAAAGAATAAATTTAGTTACTATGTTTTACATTAGTACTGCATGCAATGTCTTTTAAGTTTTCTTAATACATGGTTTGTACTAGGGCTCTATTTTTTTTTTTTTTGGTACTGAGGATTACACCCAAGGATGCTCAACTACTGAGCCACGTCCTCAGCCCTTTTTTATATTTTGTTTAGAGACAGAGTCTCACTGAGTTGTTAAGTGCCTCATTAAGTTGCTGAGGCTGCCTTTTAACTCATGATCCTCGTGAATCAGCCTCCCAAGCCGCTGGAATTACAAGTGTGTGCCACAGCACCTAGGCACTGCTCAATTTTTGTTAAAATATAGCAATTATACTTTATATTTTGGCAAAATAAGTATTACTTTATTTTTTGAATGTGCAAAATTAGTGAAGTTTAGTGAGCATCTTGATTTTCAGGAGAAATCTGCTTTAATGCCCTGTATGTTGACTTTCAGATTCTCAAATAGTTTTTTTTAGAAAGAGACAGAAGCAAAACACTTAAAAATGATTAGCGTAATGTGGTGATCATCCTACCCACAGGACTAGGCATAAATTCAGACGGTAATTTTTGGGCTTCAAAAATACAAGATTATATGTTATTTTTACACTCTCCTCTAAAAGCCTGAAACTCACATTGGACTGTTGGACTTTCACATAAATAATTTCCACCCAAGGCACATTGTTAGTTCCTTAAAGGTAGCAGAGGTATGTTGTGCTGTTAAATTCCTATGAAGTGTCAAATCTCTTTTTGGTATAGTGATTTGGTCAAACATCAAAGAAGAGATGGGATTGCGTTGCATTTGGATGCTTGATTGGAGTTTTCAGAGTCAAAGGTGACTGTAAAGGCCATTATAAATTTGGAAACAAGTAAGGGTACAGAGAAAATCTAGATCCTTTCAAGTGCTAGAGCAAGGGCCTCACAAAAGAAGGGTAGAATAAAATCATGGAGAGGTGGATGGAGTGGAGCCCAGTTGTCAAGAGTCTTGAGTGCCTGTGGAATAATCTGGACTCCAGTACTCACTGAGTATTTGTGTGATCACTTACATTATTTCTCACAGTTCACGGAGGCTGAAAATTCTCAGACTAAGGGTCTGAAATATTGGTATCTGGTGAGAATTTCTTCCAGCATGCAGCCTTGTCACTGCCTCTTCTAGTGGGTTACTTCTAACAAGGCAGAAGAACATCAGGGAGCATATCCATTTCCTCAAGCTTTTAGTTAAGAGCCCTAATCAAAACTATGGGCTCTCTGTCCTTAGAACTTAATTGCCTCCCAAATGAAATACCACTAATACTATCACAGTGGCCATTAAGTCTCAACACATGAATTTAGGTGGACACTTTTAAACCATAGCACTCAATTTGGACATTGTTCTGATATTAGGACAAAGAGTTTGATTATTCAATTTCTCACCATACATAAGGCATTAATTTTTATCACATTTATTTTATTGTTGTGATCATTGCAATAGTAATAAATCTGAAGAACATAAAAAATTCATGGATATGGAGACCGAACACTAACAAAGATTTTTCTATGTAATTCCCCAAACAGCTTAACTTAACGTTCCCAAACGTGTAAAAGCAGAGACTGGAGCAACTAAGTAACTAATAATATTGAATTCTGGGTTTGGAACTGTAAATTTTAAAAGATTCTGATGCATAATGAGAATAACTATCTGGAACTAAACCGGAAGTTTAAATGATTACTTCATAGAAGGTGTGCTGAAAACAACATAAAATAATATATTTAGAAAACAATGCCTGGTTTCTCTGCAAATTTTATAATATATTGCAAAGCGGTAACAATAAATAGACTTTAAGATAAACCACCAACTTATTAAGAAATCAACCTCTGTTGAATTTGTAGCTGTTTAGAGAACTTCAGTATTTCTATACAGTATGAGCAGCGTTCAAGGTGTAGGAGACGGGGGAATAAATTTAATGTTAACTTTACTTAAAATATTTGTTAGAAATGCTAACTGTTCTCTTCTCCTGTTTAGATATTAGCTCAAAGCAAAATTCCAAACAAATTTGTTAGAATAGTAAGTATATACTCCATAAAGCAGTAGTTCTGAGGTGGGACACATGTATTTTGTAAATTTAAAGATGTTCTCAATTTTAAAATGTATTGATTCCATATTAAATTTGGGTAACCACTTCACTGAATGCTTGCTTAAAGTTTAAGATGTCTTCCATGATCAGAGCAATTATAAAAAATTATCTACAGAAATTTATTCAATTACAGGCATGAACATGATGAAGCCATCCAAGAATACATTTGCTCTTTGTGGAGAACTCTCTGCCATTTGTTCATTTTGGTGCACCATTGAAACAGCACTGCCAGGGCTCAATAAAGGCATCAATGGATATCACTGTCATGGTTGCACAAATTGATTCCATATGTGGAAATAAATCTTCAAGCAGTTGATGGATAATTCAATATCATAGTTCCAGTGCTATTATCTGGAATCCAAAGTTGACTTAGCTAAGTCCTGTTAATTGTTAGATATGACTGAGGGTTTTACTACACCATTTCCTCATTGAATGAATATATTACTCAGAAACCATGAACATAAATGACAGTATGGAAATTATCAGTGGAGAGATCTTCAGCTTCAAGTATTGAATCGAAGTCCCAAAATAGACGTTTAGAGAACACAAAGTACAAATGCAGGGTGGTTCCATGGCAGGTTCAACAGCTCAATGATACAATCCATGTGCTTAATGTTATCCATCAGTGCACTCTGCCAGACTTAGCATATCATCCAACCATAAGTCTATATTTCCAAAAAAGCATGCAGTCTTCTGGTACTGTAAGGAGACATGATCATGACCTCATTCCTCTGAAAGAGAAGAAGGGAGCTTTCTCCCTCAAATCTCATTTGTTGAAGAAGAAAATTTTTCTATGTACTTGGTCCTCATGCATTTACATTTACATTTCTTCTTTCTCTATAACAACCAATTTAGTTTGCTTAGAAATTATTTATGATTGGAAAACAATACAGTTCAGGAAACTATTAACATACGTTAAGGAAAATATCAAAATGATGCCTAACTCGCATATTGAATACCTCAAAGCAGTTTCATCAACTAATTTATGAAGAGCTAACAAAGATAATCTCCCCACATCTATCTAATTTTATCCACGGAGTGAAGAAACTATAAATTATGATGTACTTGCTATGAATCAATAGTTAGTGAAGAAATGCCAAAATACTTTTTCCCCTGTGAGAATTAATTTCAAGAGCATTTAGATAGATTTAATGTTGACACAAGAAACAGTTTTCTATAATCATTTAGGAACATAATTGTAAAATGAGAACTGATTTTAATTCATTTTACTCTGTGTATTTGATTCTTGTTTCCTGTGTAACAATTACCAAAATTTTAGTAGGTTGAGCAACAGATTCTCTCAAAGTTCTGGAGGCCAGAAATCCAAAATCAATATAACTGGACCAAAACTCAAGGGGTCTGGAGGGTTGTGCTCACTGGGGAGGCTCTTAAGGAGAATACCTTCTTTGCCTCTTTTGTCTTCTGGAAGCTGCAAGCATTCCTTGGCCTGTGTCCGCACCATGCATCTCTGCCTCTATGGTCATAGTGCCCCTGCTCTTCTGACTCTTTCTCTCTGTCTACCTCTCATAGGGTACATTTGATTGTATTTGGGGCTGATCTAGTTGATTCTAGATAATCTCTCATGTCAAGATTTTTAAACTTAATTACATATGCAATGACTCTTTTTGGTTTTCCATATAAGGTGAAGTTTGAAAGTTCAACGGATAATTTGTGAGATACTTTTGGCCCACCTCACACTTGTTAATTCATTGATTTATGCATCAAGAATAAATAAATAAATAAATAAATAAATAAGATCATGTACCTGATGACCCACAATGATCAGGTTATGTTCTCATGCTGAGGATTTAACAGGAAACAATGAGACAGTCTTTATTCTCCAAGTTTAGGTTCTAGTGCAAGAACTGGCAAACTTTTTCTGTAAAGGCTTAGATAAAGAATATTGCTTGCTGCCCATACAGCTGGTCAGTTGCAATCATTAAACTTTGCTATTGAAAATAGCACCATTCAGATACAGAAATGAGTGTCAACATATTCTAATAGAAAGGTATGATAAAAATAGAAAATATATTAGATTTTGGCCATGATTATAGTTGGATGACCATTATTCTAGACAGCAGAAACAGGAAAAAAAATGACAGGCAAATAGAGAATATGTCAGATGGTGAGAAATGATGTGAATGTAAAGAAAGCACATTTGGAAGAATAGCGTATTCTAATGGGAAGGTTATCGCTATCTGATATTCAAATTTAAATCATAATATTTCAGTGGCTTCACAAGGAGACATTTTGTGGCTGTTTATATGAAATCCAATATGAGCATTTCTGATTAATGGGAAGCCTTCCATATATTCATTCTGGAATCAACTCTCCTGCTCTTGCATCTGTCTTCCTGATAATTTTAGAATCCTGTGTATGGTTGGTGGGAGAGGAATGGGAGTAGAGGACAGCATGTCATTTTATTTATTTATTTATTATTTATTTATTAGCACTTTATGGTTATACATAGAAGTTGGGTTTATCCAGACAAACTCATACATATATGGAAATTAGTTTCAGTTCATGACCCCCACTTTTCCCTCCTGCCCTCTCCCCTTCTATTCTTTCTCTACTAGACTTACTGACTTCCTTTTGCTCATTTATCAATTTGTATTTGTTTGTTCTTTGTTATATTATCTTTTTATCCTCCTTTCATTTATTTTATTCTAGCTTCCAAATATGAGAGAAAACATTTAACCTTTGAGTTTCTGAGCCTAGCTAATTTCACTGTGCCTGAGATTCTTCATTTTCATCCATTTACCAACAAATGCCAAAATTTCATTCTATTTTTATAGCTGAGTGATACTCCATACTGTATATATACCGCAATCTCTTAATACATTCATCTATTGATGGGTACCTGGGTCAATTCCATAATTTAGCTATTGTGATTTGTCCTGCTATAAACATTTATGCATCTGCGTCTTTTTACTATGCTAATTTTAGATATTTTATGAAAATACCCAGGAGTGGGATAGCTGGGTCATATGGTGGTTCCATTCCCACGTTCTTGAGGAATCTCCATCTTGTTGTCTAGAGTGGTTGTACTAGTCTGTAGTCCCACCAAAAATGTAAAAATGTTCCTTTTGCTCTACAACTGGTCTTTTTTCCCTACAACCTCACCAGCATTTATTGTTATTCATATTCTTGATCATTGCCATTCTGACTGGAGTGAGATGAAATGTCAGTGTAGTTTTGATTTGCATTTCCTTGGGTGCTAGAGATGTTGAACTTGTTTTCATATACTTGTTGGCCTTTTGTGAGTCCTCTTTTGAAAAGTTTCTATTTAGTTCTTTTCCACATTTATTCATTGGGTTATTTGTTTCTGTGGTGTTAAGTGTTTTAAGTTCTTTGTGTATTCTGGATATTAATCCTCTATTTAAAAGGGTAGCTGGCCAAGATTTTCTCCCATTCTGTGGGCTCTCTCTTCATACTCTTAGTCATTTCCTTTGCTGTGCAGAATTTTCAGTTTGATGGCCTCCCACTTATTGGTTCTTGGTTTTATTTCCTGTGTTTCAGAGGTCTGGTTAAGGAAGTTGGTGCCAGGACCAATATGATAGTGTGTTGCAGCAAGAGTGAAAAATGTGATCAGTTCTAGTCACTTCATACATACTTTCTTGCCCACAACTCATTTGCTTGACTTCACATACATAAAAATAATAAAAAAAAATGTAGTTGAGCTGGATGTCCAGGATCATGAAGAAAAACTAAAGAGAAAAATAGATTGGTGCCCAGTTACTCAGCAACATTTGATCTAGGCTGCATTGCTATTGAAACAAGGTAGTTATGGAAAGTTTTACTCACCTTCCTGAAGGAAGTTGACAGCTGATGTGGCAGAGATGTTGGGGACTGGCCAAATATTTAGGTTTTCTTCCATTGCAGTCAGGTTAGTCACGTGACTGAATGGTATCCAGTGGTATGCTTTATATATAATGGTGGCCAATAACACATACATATACCATTTTTCAGGCCGGACCCATAAACACATTGCATAGTCCTTCTCCTCCCCCAATCAACAGAAGATAATGACAAGGTGCTGGAGTCACTCAATCTTAAATCAAGTGACTTAAATCTTTCCTTCAAGGAGATCTAGGTAGGGATGCTGCTCAATTCTCATTGGACTGCAACCTAAAAAAAAAAAGAAAAAAAAACTTGATTTATTGTTTTGAAATACTTAGATGTGGGATACTTTTTAAAAGCAGCAAAGTTAATTACCTTTTCTATATTCAAGCTCTGCAGAGGGAAGATTGTTTCAGGGACAGGTCCTGAGGCTGGATAAAATTCAGTGTGTTCAAGTGTATCAGGAATGGGTAAAGGAGCAGAGTAGTAGGAGATGAGGACAGGAGATGGAATTAAAACTGTGTAGAGTTGTTTTATTTGGCTTTTACTCAAGAGGATTAATCTCAAAATTGCTATGCAGTCAAAATTTTATTTAAAAATAAGCTTTTTAAGCTTCTGCATTGAGATTCGATGTTGGAGGAACCGAGCACTCCAATGGGAGGTATAAGGGAATGAGGAGGTATCAGGAGATGATGGCTTGAAGCAGGTGGTGCAGGGAGGGTTAGATGTGTATTGTGGGAGAGATGGAAAAATCAAGGAAGGGCAAGAGGTCTTCTGCCTTAACATGTTAGAGTCTGTAAATAAGTCAAAATAACACCTGGCATTTTGCCAGGGGAATGTTAGAGTTCGTAAACAAGTCTGGATGGTGCCTGGCAAATGCCAGAGGGAGTGGTTTGAGAAGTAACAAAAGCGAGCCATTAAGTGTGGAGATTCCTTATTGGTTGACTGATGTATCTAGTTTATGCTAATTAGATAAGCTCTGTGGAATGTATAAATACTGCTCCTGTCCTGCAATAAACGGCTCCCACTCCTGCTGTATCAACGTACACAAGTTATTCGTCACCCTCCGCTTATTTTGCCCAGCCAGCCGGGCTGCGGCATTAACATGTAACCGAAAGGATTTGCTATTTTTCAGAAGATGTCTACAATGTCTTACTGAGGCAACAGAGGAATGAAAAAGATCAAATGGGATAGGTTAAACTTGGAAAAACAAATTGGAAAATCATTAGTGCATGCATAATATGAGAGTGACTGCCTTCAGTAGGGTAGTGGGTGTTTTTAAAGAGAATATACCAATGAACTGAGTTGAGGGCATCACAAAGTTCAGAGGCTGGAGAAATCAGGAAGACTAAGAGAAGAATTCAGAACAGAACATTATAGAGAAAGATCAGTATCCAGAAAATGGTGACCTGTAAGTCAACTGGAATAAAACTGTGGACTAGATATCAACTGAAAAACATATTTCAAGACACAGTGATCAGCTAATTTGAATAGCAACATTGATAGGGTAAGTGGGATGAGGACCAGAAACTGGCCTGAATTTAGCAATTCTGAAATCAATGATGGTCTGATTGGGGGTTCTCAAGATGAAACACAGGGGTTGAGATTTACAGGACCAGATTAAAGAGAGAATTGTGGACAAAGATTTGGGAAAAATTTAAAGAGCTTTGATGCAAAGAAAATAAATTAATGGACAGGAAATTGAAGGAGATTTTCTCAGAAAGGAAGCTTTTTGTTTGTTTTCCTCTTAGCTATGATAGCTGTGCATTTGTAAGAACTATTCTTTAAGAAAGGGAAAATTTGATATTGAATGAGATAGCAAAGGCAAATCATGAAATAATAGAAGAGGGATATGGTGAAGGAAGACTATCCTTCAATAGAAGCACAGGAGAAGAATTCCATAGTGGAAGGAGGAAAGAAGCACAGGAAATGTCCCACCCCACCCAGTAGCAGGAAGGGTGGTCAAGTGTCCAGATGGTTACAGACAGAATAACCATTTTTTAATGGTGGGATTTTGTACAGGTTTTCTTCTGTTTTTTACTGTTGTCTTTGCAAAATAAGAACCAAGGTCCTTAGATGAAATTACAATAGAGCATGAAGACTACATAGATAGGGGAAGATAGTAGGGAAAATCAGAAAATCATTCAGGAATTAAAGGAGTTGAAGAAGCCATGACGTGACAGAAGGAGATATGTTATAGATCTGGTGTTGGTGGTGATTGCTAACATCCTACTTGAGGTGGGTAGTTAGAAATGTATAGGGATATTCTGGACAGTGTGATTGTGCCCTTTACCATGTGTGCGTGATGAGGTTGAAGTAGGTAGAGAATTAGATTTAACCAGAGTGGGGATTTTGAAAGACCAAGGCTGGAGAAATCAGATTAGATGTTTTGGAAATGATGATCATGCTTATTTCAGTCATGTATGTTACTCAGGCATCTAGAAAAATGCTGAGCATGTATAAGCATGAAATGCATATTTATTGTAAGAATGAATTAATTCTAAGTCTCCAATTAACTTTAATGCCTTGAAACATCAGTTGGGTTAGGAGGCAGATGAGAAGAGAATGAGACTGAGAAACAGAGCAAGCAGTGGCAGAGTTCATGAAACATAAGTCTCAGAGACTTGAGAGACATTTAAATGTGGGTGAACTACTGAACTTTTTTTTAAAATTAATGTATAGTAATAGTATGTATCTGTGTGACACAACATGATAATTCAACACATGTGTGCATTATGTATTGATCAAATCAGGGAGATCTGCTTTTTATCATTTCTTCATATTGATTCCTTTCAGTTCCCTTATTCTAGGTTTTCATTATATTTATAAAAACACAAATATGCTCGCATAGTTATCATTTTGGAGGCTTGTTTTCTTCAAGAGTAAAATTACAATGTATTATATTGAATCACTGCAATAACTTATTAAATATGTTTAAGAGTGCACAGTATATATAAAGCACTCATTACCTGTTTTCTGACATTTTTATAGACATAAGGATAGGATATATATTATTTTTTCTTAATTTCTTGGCTTTAAAATAAAATTTTGTTCCTATAATATATGCCTATCTTATATCTATATTTATACATCCAAGAATGTTTTATAAATAAAATAAGAGACAACTTATTGAATGGAAAGGTAAAATTAATTAAATATGCTGTCCAAGGACTTCCAGGAAAATCAGAGTTGTTTTCATTATGTAAGATCCAAACTTGTTTAAAATCCCATGCTCCAAAATATAAGCATCCTGTTGTATGTAAAACCTTCTTTGAAGTTTCTCTTCTATGTCATTCATTTTATTTAACTATGTCAACAAGCTTTGTGAACTAGAGCTAACCATGTCAGTTGACAACATCAGCTTTAGTAGAATGGATTAGATTCCATGTAATTAATACAGATCTCCCTGGGAGATGTGCAGACTGATTAGTGCTGTACAAATACATTAGGGAGCTGTGTTCTTCAGCTTTTCCTGCTCACGAGCCATCTCTCCATCATTCACTTTTAATTAAAAGATTATTAGAGAGTTTTGTTGGGGGTGGTGGGAAAAGGAAGTTTCTGTCTCCTTCTTTAGTTTCAGGTAGTTGGGTTATTGAAATAAAGAACTGGACAAAATACAGATCCGGTCTTTTCATACATGTTGATTTTTTTCTTGACCTGTATTATTTGAAATTATGAATCAGTAAAAAACATAATGAAAATGGCTCTCCATTTAGTGTTCTAACATATGTAGAAGTGTGTGTGTGTGTGTGTGTGTGTGTGTGTATGTGAGAGAGTGTGTGATTCCTTTGGGGTATATTTACATTTATATTTAATGTCAGGTGCTTGATTGAGGATTCCCTTAGTTGGTTGTGCCTTACTTTCTTAGCATTCACATGCACAGAGCCTTTGAGGAGAAAGACAAAGAAGATATGTCAGTACAAAACAAATGTTAAGGTCATCTATATTATTACAATCTAAATAATGGAATAAATAGACCAAAACAAATTTAGAGGCTTATGTAGAGAAAGCTAGGGATTGCTTTGGGATGGAGGGACTGGATAGCCTTCCTCCTTCACCTTCTGAGCTGAGAGTCTTTAATCCTCAACATATGTCTTCCTATGTCATATGCAAGTTGTTGCCTTGGAGCTCCAAGCTGCAAGGAGAGAGATTATGCTGGAGCATTTGAGGGATGTTTTGATGGGTCATATTTAAAAATGGTACATATCAGTTCTGCTAGTAATTATTCCCAGAGATGCAAGTAAGATGCACCTTACTTGCAAGAAAGGCTGAGGAATCTGGTTTAGGCATGTGCCCAGTATGAAGAAACCAAAGTGAATTTTGGTGCCGGAGTATGGCTGCAGCAAAATAACCGGAGGGTGACTAACAACTTGTGTACATTTATACAGCAGGAGTGGGAGCCGTTTATTGTAGGACAGAAGGGGTATATATACATTCCACACAGCGTATCTAATTAACATTAAACTCAATACATCAGTCAACCAATAAGGAATCTCCACACTTAATGGCTCGCTGGCATTACTTCACAAACCACTCCCTCTGGCAAAATGCCAGGCGCCATCCAGACTTGTTTACAGACTCTAACATTTTGGTAAGTATTTAAAAGTCTGCCATCAGGGTTGTAGGTGATAATTCTGATTATCACAAAGGAGACCAAAGGTTAGTGATTTATTAGGAAAATGTTAATTAGTAACAATATTTTAAGGTTATTGATATTCATTGTTCATAGTCCAGGAAGTTAGCCAAAAATAATTGTTAAAAAGAAAATTAGTAAATCATGTAAGTAATTTAGTACAGTGGTCTTAATTTTTGTCATAAATGCTTGACTAATATTTTGCTTATTTTATTATCATCTATATTATAATTGAAATAGTAATAATAATTAGGCTTTTCATTTAATGTAATTATTTTAAATAAACAAATAATGTCCACATGTATCATGCAACATGGTATCTTGTAAACCTAAACATGTTTACAGATATGTCACACAGGTAAGAGTCACACATAAGTGTGTGTGTGTGTGTGTGTGTGTATGTGAGAGAGTGTGTGATTCCTTTGGGGTATATTTACATGTATATTTAATGTCAGGTGCTTGATTGAGGAGCCCTTTCAGAGACTCTGCTTAATTCTTCCATTAAGTTGAAAATTGATCTGACACAAAATAAATGTGTTCTCATTATTGGTAATTGTCACAGTACCTGATTTCCATTAATAAATAGCAATTTTTGGTATAGTTATTTACCCTTTTTTTCAAATAAAAAATAATACTTCTTGAACAAGGTTTTAAATGATAAAACCAGGAGTCATACTTATGTGTCATTTAAAGACACAGATTACTTGAACTTTCAAATTAAGACCACGTTCAAATTGGTAATATATGAAAGTACTTATACATGGATAATAGTAAGTTATCTTTATGTCCTCTTAGTGACAATAAAGTGTGACAAATAAAGATATGCTCTTTATTCTGAAAAGAAATCAGAGTACAAGAAATTGCTTGAATTTAATATTGTAACTTATGGTGTGAGTAGAAAATGTTACTTGCTAGCATTATATTGAATTCTATTTAAAGAATCTGAGGACATTAATAAATGCAAAAACTGAGTAAGTTATAACAATTATGAGAGTTTAAATTTTTAGTGCTCTGTGGAAGCCAGTGTTGCTTGTGAATGACTGTCTGAGGTTTTCCTTAGGCTGGAGCATAATAAAGCAGGAAAAGGAGGTGAGAGATTCTAGGTATACTCTGAGAGCTAAGAGCAAATGGTCATCTCATACTTGTATGGTGTCTTCTTCATTTACTTCCATCCTCCAGGCTCATGATGAGAAAACACTGAATAGCTGATATGTATATCACTTTTAAGAATGTTAATAAAAATTAGCATCAATTTTTCTTTTAATTTTATGTAGTCTAAGTTTCTTCAGAGATGAATCCTCATTTTTAATATATTGGAGAAAAAGGCTTTTTAATTGTATGTATTTCAGGTATTCAGTGTGATGTTTTGATGTACATACACAGAAGGGAATGATTACTATCTTTGCTGTTGTGATCTGGCCATTAACACAGGAGTTCAGATAATACGGCAAAGTAACAAGTTTATTTCCTTTGTGAATATACCCAGAAAAGGTATTTCTTGGTAATATGGTAGCCCTATTTTTAATTTTTTTAAAGCTTCTATGATTTTCTTTAATAACTGCATTCTTACAATAGTGTTCAGGAGTTCCCTGAGAAAATGATGTTTTAGATGAGGATATTGGGCATTAATTTAAAATAATGGTAGCATCTATAAGTAGAGTCGTAAGAAATCCAAACAGCTATTATAAATTTGCAAAGCAGCTATATAGCATTGACTGTCTGTAATTAGTTATTAAATAGCTTAAATTTTTATTTTACTCTTTTCAATTTGCTAATTTGTATAAGAAACTGGGATACTCTTGTAAGAGGTTCTGAAAATGATATCAAGACATACGGGTAGGAATGGCTAAGCTTCCACATCTTGACCTAATTTTGTGGTACTGTGTTGTGTCTTGTCTATATTTTATGGACAAAATTACATTTTCTGTGAATTTGAGATATTCTGAAGGTCTCTGTATCCCTTCTGAATGTCCAAATTCTACTTTATTGTAGGTTTTGATATTCTGCATAATTTTATGAATAGTGGCATATTTAATCCCTAATAGAAATTGAAATGATAAGGTAAAATGTGCCACTGAGAATATATATCACTAAGCATTTTTTTCTGGATTTTTTTTCAGGCAGGTGGGTGTTTTAGAAGAGCACAATTAGAAAAGTATGTGGTCTTGTTTGTGTTGTGTGTAACTAAATACTGAATAGCTTCTGTAATTTGATTTGTACCTTTATTTAATTGAATCAAATGTGGATGATATAGAAGTTACACCAAGCTTCATGTGCATAATATTCCTTGAGATTACAACAGTACTCTTTGTTTTTATTTTC
Source organism: Marmota marmota marmota (assembly GCF_001458135.2). Taxonomy (NCBI): domain Eukaryota; kingdom Metazoa; phylum Chordata; class Mammalia; order Rodentia; family Sciuridae; genus Marmota; species Marmota marmota. The sequence goes on along the minus strand of NW_025999968.1, from coordinate 48,697,436 downwards.
CACAAAATACTATCTTATTTCTTCTGTTCTACTTGCTGGGTTATTTAACTCAGATCTGTAAGTGCAGCTACTGTTTTCTGTGGTACATAAACATATATAATATATATAGATACATAAACATATAAAATATATAATAGTAATCATGTTATCAATAATATATGATAATATGTGATATTATATGTGTATCTAATGTATACATATACATATCTGCTTATCTTTGACCTGGTACCTCAATTTTTGACCATATACCCTGATCTCTGTAATTTGATTTCTACTCTGCCTGAAATCAGTTCAATTTTGATGATTTATTTTCAGGAACCGCAGCCCCTTGGTTCCTTTGTGTCTGAAATCCTGACCTGGTATTCTGATGCATATTCCTTTGGTCATTTCTCCTATCTGAAGCTGGATTGCTGTCCCTCATGTGTGGTTTTGATTGGATCTCTGCTCCTCCCTGGATGCAAGACTGCAGTTTTATGTTTATTTGGCTTCTAATCAGTGCCCTTATTTGCTACTTGTCTTTTGTTCTTCCTACTTGTTGGGGAAATACTTATTCTTGTTAGATGTTTTTGATGTTACTATATTTTTAGGACTTTTATTCTTTTCATTGTATATTCCAACCAACTGCATTTCTTCCTAACTTGAGAAACATGAAATTATTGCTTTTCAACTCAATATCCAATCTTGAAGTCACTGTGATCAATCAATGTGTGACAATGAGAGAGCATTCGACAGAAATCACACTTAACATCCCCAGTGATAGAAAACTCTGGGAAAGCCTATTTTATTTCTAGGAGCCTAGAGCTGAATACATTTCCATGTGATTTATTTATCCCTATGTTTTTAAAAAAAGAAAGCTGAAGAAATAAAAAGGAAACCTCAAAATAATATTTTGAGGTTCTAGGTGGGAGTTGCATGAAGGATTTACAAAAAAGAAGAAAATCATTGAGTTGAAGTTATTGCTGTCTGTTGGAAATGCATGGTTTGCTAAAATACACTTGATTGCTTTCTATTGGGTACTTTGTTTATTTGTTTTGTTCATCATTTATTATGCATACTTATTTTGTCCTCCTCTAACAAGGCTTCTGTAGCCTATCATTTGTTATCCAAACACATCTCAAGTAAAGTAAAGCAAAACCTGGGCACTCCGGATGTCCCCTGTCCACCACTGTCCCCTGTAAGCACAGCCAATGGCAGAGGGACCACATTGAAGTGAGAGTCTTGTGGCTCACATGTGGGTGCAGCTGATATAGCTGGTTTTCTTCTTTGGGTTTTTGGAGACATCTAAGCTTAATGACTGTAAAGGTCTCTATTGTGTCCAATATAAATCCAGTGTCATTTTCTCCTTTATTGTTTTTTTTTGTTGTTGTTGTTTTGCTTCAAGAGAATACCCACAGTCTCTACATTCTCCCCAACAATGTTTCAGAACACAAGGAGAATGAAGAGTCACACAACCCCTTTTGCAATGCCATTGGCTGAGAGGTGTCCTGTCTTGCTTTTCAGTATACCAAACAATGCGAAGGAGAAGTGAGTCAGAATGAGCAAAACACAGTGCTCAGTAGAAGTTGCCCTTTGTCTACTATTTCCAGGTTGTCAGGAGAGCAGTTTACCATGACTCCTTTGCCAGAGAAAGTAAGGAGACTAATCTTAGACCTCTCTAAGAAGATGTTTATTTCCAAGAGAGTTCTTAGGACTTTTATTCTCTTCATTATGCATTCCAACCAACAGCATTTCTTCCTAACTCGTGAAGGCACAATTAGAAAACTATGAGATTTTGTTCGTGTTGTGTGTAACTAAATACTGAATAGTTTGTGTAGTGTTGATTTCTACCTTTATTCAATTGAATCAGTTGAGAAAGATACAGAAGTTCCATCAAGCTTCATATGATCTCTACTTTTATATCCATACTCTCTACTCTTATATCCATACTCTCTGGTCTTCAAATTCATCTCTACTCTTATCACTCCTAGAGCACTGAGGTAGTTTTAATTGTTTTATATACTGAAAAATGAAGCCTAAAACATATCTGAAAATGTTCCTTATCCCCTCTGAGATTTTGTTGTTCTTTAGATCGATTAAGTCTTCATAACTTAAGCAAGTGGTGAAGGACACCCTATCCAATAATAAAATGCATTTAAAAGTACTTTTTTTATTGTTTATTTTTTAGTTATATGTGACAGCAGAATCCATTTTGATATAATTGTAAAAGCATGGAATATATATTTTTCTAGTAAGGACCTCATTCTTACAGGTGTACATGGTAGGGGAATTCACTGTGTTGTTTTCATATATGTATGGGAAAATTATACCACATGCATTCCACTTTCTTGTCTTTTCTTACCCCTGCTTCCTTCTCCCCATTCCCTGTTGTCTAATCTACTGAAAGTACTTTTTCTGTGTGTGTGGAAATAAAAAAATAAATGAGACAAGGGTGAAGTCCTATCAGAGAGGCTCAAGCATCTGGTGAAGTGATTGAAAAAAAATTACTTCAATGATTTATTTTAAAGAAAGCATCAGAGATCTCAGAACATCAGTCAAGGAAACAGACATCATGTACTAATCAGAATTTTCCTGACATTTTACGCTGGCTCTCACCTAGAATAACAGACAAATGCTCATGTTTGTTCCTATTCTATATTTGTCTCTAAAATTCAGATTTGTGGTGGCCTAGGAATAATTTATAATAGCACCATTCAAACTTCACAAAAAATACAACTCATCATTATGTACTTATACTACTGATCCAGGAGGGCCCTGAAACTCTGTTTAAAAGATTATACCATGCCAGGGGCAATATTACCTCCCTTGAACTATGCTGTTCTCTTCAGCCCTGTCCTTCAAGTTTCATTCCATGTCATGCGGGATCATAATAAACAATTACAATTACTCTCAACAGTATATTGCTTTACTAATAATCCAAGACTATTTTGATTTACAAAGTAGATTTTCCTTATGCATGGACTAGAGGTGATGGTCAATTATTCTTGTGTCAACTGGATTAAGCTTTGAACAAATATTTAGATATTTGGTCAACCATTATTCTAGATGTTTCATGAAAGTAATTTGCATATGAATTTAACATTAAAATCAGTAGAATTTGAGATAAAGCTGATTATTCCCTACAGTATGGATGAGCCTCATCTCATTCATTGAAGGCTATAAAGAAAAGAAAAAAAAAACTGGCTTCCCCTGAATAAGAGAAAATTGTGCAGCAGATTACTTTCACACTGAAACTGTAGCATTAACTCTTCCCCCTATCTCTAGCCTGCTGCCCAATCCTGCACATTTGGACTGTTAGCTCTATAGTCAGTTGAACAAATTCATTGAGAGAGAGAGAGAGAGAGAGAGAGAGAGAGAGAGAGAGAGAGAGAGATTGAAAGACTGTATTTGTCTATTGATTCTGTTTCTCTAAATAACTACTACAAGTATGCTAGTTTAAAAGCTAGCTGTCCTATAAATGTTAATGGCTCTAAATGGAGATTTTACCCAAAATTATCATCATCCAGTGGCTGAACTTTCTCCTACTTTCTTACAAGAATAAACACTTTTTATATACTACCGGAGAGAGTGACACTCTAATCTATTTGTACTCATTAGTAGTTTATTCTGAATTAGTTTGTCATATCACTTTGGTTCAAGACATTGACCAGAAGAAGTGGCTTAATTATTGCCAAGTGGCTTGAAAGGTTGGATAAACCTTGTGAAGAAGATTTCTGTGAGTGTGATATCCCGAAAGCAGCAGCACAGATACCCTTTTCAGATCAAGGGAGTATCATTGGGGAAGGGGATGGAGATGGGGAGAATTCACACAGAATTTTACTTATTTATTTTGGTACTAAGAATTGAATTTAGGAGTACTTTACCACGGAGATACATTCCCAGTCATTTATATTTTTTATTTAGAGACAGGATCTCACTAAATTGCTAAAACTGGCCTTGAGCCTCAGCCTCCCAAGTCACTGGAATTACAGGGGTGAGTGACCAAACCTGGCTCAGACAGAACTTTGTAGAATCATTTTATAAAACAGGATTTGAAGCCTATATTAAAAATCTGACTATAAAATCTTCTTCATATTAGTCTCTGTCCATTTTTTAAAAATTTTTTAAGTGTTTTAGAACTGTAGATGAAAGATTCCTCTTAGTATTAATAGAGGAGGTTAAAAGCAAAACTTATATCACCCTTTTAGGTAATAGGGAAAAATAAGATAATTTTATTTGTAGGAAATATCTTGAGGAGAAGAGAGAATTCCCTATAAAGGAGCTGTACTTCACAGACCAAAGTAGGAAACATTTCAATCTGGACAATATTACAAAGTTCATTAGTTTATTTTTTCATAGCTTGGTTTTGATTTCTTAAATAAATTACAATATGGTTTTATTATACTTTAAAACCTTTCAACAATAAAGTATAAAATATTTAGTTTTCTTGATATATTTTTGTGATTGAAGGCAGTGATTATATGGACTGACTCTTAAAAGTTTTATTTTAAACAGAGCATCTATTCTTGCCTTAGTAATAATCTCCAGCTATGATGTAGTAGTACACATTTTTCATTCATTTAGTCTACTCAGACCCTGACAAAGGTCCAAGTGGAGGATTGAAGTTACCTTTCTAAGTTATATAAGGCATTGTGCATTTTCTGAGTCCTGAGTAGACAATTGTTAAAAGGCAACTTTTCTGGAATGAGCCATCTATTCATTCATTTATAAATATCTTGTCTCATTTGTATCTTCTTAAGCCATGGAATTTATTGTCCAAACAAGTTTTTTTATATATTTATTTTTAGTTATAAAAAATATGAAGGTGGACACAATATATTTATATTTTATTTTTATATGGTCCTGACAATTGAATCCAGTGCCTCACACGTGCTAGGCAAGGGCTCTACCTCTGAGCCACAACCTCAGCCATATCCAAACAAGTTTTTAGTAAAAATTATCCAAATTTAATAATGCTAAATTCCATTAAGATGATGGTTTGACCTAAATATCCTAAGTGATATGGGTTATGAATGATATTTGTTGTGTTAAGTGTCCAGTAAATGAGCATCTAATGCTTTTTACCCATGAGATGGGTATTTTCAAACATCAGCCTCAAAACAAGTAATGCTTTCTTTTCCAACCACCCAATGAAAGACAACATGTAGAAAAGGAAAAGATTATGGCATGGAATTTTAATCATTACAAAACAATTATTGAACTTCTCTAATATACTTCCAATAATTTAGAGCAATTCTCAGAGAACAATTGTGTTGTGTGGACTTTCAACCTTCATTTAATCAGTATTACTAGAAAATTATTTCACTCTCTTTGACTAATTAATAATCTCATAAATATAATGATGGATTTCATTATCTATTCTGAATAATTTTCTAAATATATGTCGTTTGCCTAGATCAAGTTTTTAGCAACAAAAATAGCAAAGCCATTCCTCCTGAATGTTAAATTAATATTGGTTATATATAAAAACTCTTTGAAATGATTTATTCTCAACAGTTATTTCCAGAATTGAATAGACCTGGTAAATGATTAGCATGTGCTAACCAACTGACCATTTTAGGGCAATATTTGCACATGGTTAAACAAACAGATCTTTGCAGAGCATCATGAGATCTGTGCCTGCCCTGTGCTCTCTTTACTGATTGGGATCATTGTAGCATCATTAAGCTCAAGTCTCTCTTAAAGGGCAGAGGGGCTGCTGGCAGGAAGCCACTTTGGCAGCCTCTCCCATTTTGTGGTCTTTTTGGTTCATCCACAGAGACATGAATTAAGATAGAATTATAGGAAATCCTATTGAGTAAAGGCCTACTGGATGAGAAAAGGGAAAATTAATTTAAGCCTCTCTACTCCTTCAACATAACCTTTTAAAATACTAGGTTACAGTGTGTTCATTTCACTTGTAATTCTGATATGAGACACTAATGGAAATGACATTTGAAAAGGGACTGAGTTTTGTGTATAAACTGTCACTGGCATGTCCTAAAAGTACCTTTCCATGTGGACCTTCAATATGATAACATTTTCCAGGTTGTGAGTATAGATCAGAAGTTATTAAACTCTAAGTCTGGAAAGTAACCACATTCAGTTTCAAAGCTCTGAAATCTTGATTTATAGGATTAAATAATAACATAAGGCATTGTTACAGATATAATAATTTTCGAGTTGTTGTTTTAATCTAGAGATGGAGGCTTAAAAGGGAGCATTATTTTTACTTGGCCTCTAAAAACCCATAATATTTCAGCCTTGGCATAGTTCCTATTCTGTATCCTGGTCAACCAGAGGTGGGGAGGGGGTGCGGGGCTCACCTAATTGTAATGCTAGTACCTTGATTGCAGGAGCAAGAGTGCAGGATTTTCAAAGCTCTTCTGCATGTATCAGCTATTTTCTCCTCAAACAGCCCTATAATAAGGCTCATTTTGTAGATCAGTGTATAAGGGACAAGGGAATTATGTGACTCCTCTCCAATGTTACAGAATCAGTTAGTGGGAGAGCTAGGAGATGAATTAAGATCATCCGTGTCTGCTCTTACTGATGTGTTTTCTAATAGTCTCAATTGTCAACAATCAGATATATGATAGCTTATATGGCTTTCAGGAATTAATTAAAAACAATAAAAAGGGGGAAGAAAGGAAAAAGTACAGGAAAACAAAACAAACAAAAAATAAAGTAAGTAACAACTTTTGGAGTTTTGGCAGAAATATGCCTGGTGCCCTAAAATGAAGGAGAGGCCTCAGATTATAAGTACGCAGACAGGGAAGATGGCCGCTGCGTACGGGGGTTGCTGAAGTGCTGAGCGTGGTGCTCAGAACAGCGGCTTTAATAGAGATTTCGCACAGTCTGTTAGAGCTCCTTTCACCATTAATCTGTAGCGGACCACTTTGCCAAGCAGCAGGAAGAATAAAGAGATCGAAAAAGAGATGCTTGGCTCCCGGAGGCTTGGCTGCTCAGAGCCGCAGGCGCTTTGCTCCCATCTGCTTCCTCTTTCGCTTTGCTCTGGGCAGAGAAGCTGGGTGTGTAATCAGCAGTGGATTGTAAGTACCCGAGGCAAAGAAAGCTCAGTGCGCCCCGCCTTTTTCTTCTTTTTTGTTTTTTGAATATTTTTTATACAGGGAGAGTTTGTGGATTGGGATTGTTGGCGGGGCTGTGGTTTCTGTGCCGAAAATCCACTCCGCGGGAGCCGCCATTTGCTTTCTGCTTGCTGTCTTGATGGCTCCGTATACATTGTCCAGCAGCCGCACCTAGAGGTTGGAGCTGGGCTGCGTGCCGAGCCCTGTCCTCCGAAGGCTGGACTGCAGCCTCGAGC
>NW_025999968.1:48667817-48684598 GCF_001458135.2 Marmota marmota marmota | reverse complement strand
AAAGGTAGCAGAATACAACAGTTACTAATAGGGCATTATGTAAAAATGTGGATGTGTAACCGATGTGATTCTGCAATCTGTATTTGGGGTAAAATTGGGAGTTCATAACCAACTTGAATCTATTGTATGAAATATGATATGTCAATAGCTTTATAATGTTTTGAACAACCAAGACAAAAAATAAATTAAAAAAAAACAAAATTAAAAAAAAAATAAGTACGCAGACAGAAGTGTGGCATGCAACAAAATGGCCACCAGCCAGATTCTGGTCCCCATCCAGGGAATGCTCTGTTCTGGTGTTGGAGGAATAAAGTGGGGGAGGGGCAATAAGTGACCACTGTGCCCAATAAAATCCAAAGGCCAAAATGTTGCTTGCTCAGCTTAGCTTACTATTTTAACCCAACTTTTGGAAGCCATAGCTAATAGAAGTGTCCAAAAAACATTTCAATAGTTGCTGTATGAAGCAGACTGGAAAATGAGAGTGGAAAGACAAACAGAAGGAATGATACAGAGGGTCCATGTGTCCTTCATGCTGCAAGAAGAATAACTCAGCTCACTGGAAACTTCCAGGGAAGATGGCCACTTCCCAGGAGCAATTGTCCTGGGGTTGTTTTTCCAAGTGTTTCTATATTTTGATAGGTCTAATCATTTTCACCATGAGTGAGGAAACAAGTAATAGAAATGTAGTGTAGAAAAATCAAAATTAATATTTTCTTAAAGACTAAACATGTCCTTAGTTGCTTTAGTAAAAGCTCATGTTTAGTTAATTCAAAATGACTTCAGACTTGGCCATGAAGAACTTTCTGCTTTCCACTCATACCTAATTCATTTCTCGCTCCTTCTTTTTTCATTATTGGTGTGTGTGGCTGGAGATGTTAAAGGCAGGAAGGAAAGAAAAGAGCCTGCCTTTTTACTGTTTCAGCTATTTTTCATTGATTTTTTTTAATAATAAAGCATGTACAATGTAGAAAATGAAATTCACCTGGTTTTTAAAATCAAATTTGGGTGCCATATATCATGGGCAATATTCATCAAGACTGGTACAAAAGTATCTCTAATTGAAAACAGTATTTGAACTACACACACAAACACACACACACACATGCACATGTATCTGTAATGTGTGTAACTACACACACATTACACAAGTATCTGAGTGTGCTTCTGTATATAACTTCTTATCTTTCTAATTATTTAATTGGTGGTTTAAAAGGTGAAATATTACTGAAAACTACACAGATATTTTGTGTAGATGTACTAGAATTTGCAGAATGTAGGAACACTGCCTTCTTGAGGATAATTTTATGACTAATAGGAAGTGGTCCTTTTTATTCCCTAATCTAAGACTGAGATTTGCTTCCAAAACCATAGTAGAGGAAGCTCTGGAGCACTGACTGTAGATCCCTGGGGTCCAGGAAATAGACTAGTGCCTGCCAATTTAGGAATCATTGAATTAGGATTGTCAGTTCATATTGAACATAGGCTATGTAGTATGTTGAATACACAGGGGAGAACTGCTGCTACAAACTCAATTCAAGGAGTTGCCTACAGGTCAACAACTCAGAGTGGGGGGCTACATGCTCTTGTACACATAGTGTAGAAGCTAGGTGGTAAATTGGTTATTTCAGAGAATTGCAGGATGGCTGTGGTGCCTCTTAGAGAGGATGCCAAGGAGTCTTCAAAGGCATTCCCACCATTTGCAACTGACCTCACAGAAAGCAGGAAAGCAGTGAGGTAAGATCTGCCCCTTGCCCTCTCAACCCACTTCTTTTTGCAGCATAGTACTGAACAAGGAGCAGAAGAGCAATGAGAAAACAAACACATTAAATAAATTAGGAACACACACACACACACACACACACACACACACACACTCCTAATATACCCACGAGATCCAGCCCTTTTGGCCACTGTGGAACTTAAAGCTTCATTTAAGAGGTTGGAGGTGGTGGTGGTGGTGGTGGTGTGTGTGTGTGTGTGTGTGTGTGTGTGTGTGTCTAGGATCTTTGAAATGAATATAAAATTAAAACTGATATTTTAAGTTTGATCTTAAATGACTTCAAAACCTTTCTAAAAATTCAGCAATCATTCCTAATTAGGTAATCTATGTTGTGACATATACATATTTGCTTATTAAAAAATTCATATGAAAGTCTAGTTTATGCTCCAAAAAAGCATCAGAATAAATATGTTTACTTTGTAACATATGCTTTCAAATTTTTGTACAATAAAGAACTAATGGGATTCTTGGTAATTGGTTGATATTTATAATTAGTATTTACCAGATTGTCTAAATTTAAAATTTAGCAAGAATTTTAAAATTGCTTTATCTTTTTCCCTCTAATATAATGAGAAACTGACCTGCAAACAAGTTTGCTGCATTATATTTGTACCTTTATAATAAAAAAGAGATTTACAAAAATATCCCAGCTATGTCATATCTAACTTTATTTGAAATATTCCCCACTATAATACACATGATTTTTAGATTACTAGTATTATTTTCGGTGATTTTTTTCATATTTTTTAATAGAAAAGGGGGTAATATTTTATAATCACATTTTGTCAAAGTGAATGAACCAATGAGATGTGAATTTTAGAATAAGTTAGATAATTGACACGGTTAATTGGGAAAGATACAAGAAAGTGAAGTCTTTCAAAATGTACATACACCATCTTTTTGCTATTATTCAGCTATTCATTCATAGATGACCCATCAGTAAATTATGAAGCAGGAATAATTTTGTGAATGAAAAATAAATTACATGTTAAGAATAATGCCTAAAGTCAAGATTTATGTTTACTTCATTAATCAATATGTTATTGAATTCAAAGCTCAATCTTTGTCCATCATTTCTTCTTAGGGAGAAACATGAAATGAATTTGTTTTTTACCTCTACTTGGTTCATTTTCCCTAGTAAAAAGCACATTTTGTTAATTCAAAATATTTCATGTGAACCTTCTTGATTTTTAGCTTCATTTTATCTAAGCCAATGAGGTCATTAATATTTTTTGCAAATTACATGTTCTGTTTTATGCAGGAGAGTACATGCCAATGAAGCATGTATGCAAGATGCTGAGGCAAAGATGTTCTTTATATGGACACTTACAGACTCTTTAAATTCTTTGGCTAGTAATGGTGCATGGATTATGGCTCTAGAATTTCATTTTAGGCAACCTATGCATTGTCTAAGCAACCAAACATTATTGTGCTTTCATGGAGAAATATTATCACACATGCACTGCTAGGAATCACCTGGGTCAGGTGTTGAGACATCTGGGACTGACAGATGGTGAGGGAGGATTTGCTGTTTTGCAAAGCAAGATGTCAAGAAGTGTGCCTAGCTGTTTGCAAAATGACAGCCCATTGGACATATTTGGTGTGAAATGGTCATTCTCATTCACACACAGTTCTACTTGTATCTTTCAAGAAAAAAAAGTGGCTTCAAAATGTTTTTATCATTTGTTGTATCCTCAAGTAATAATATCAGCATCACTTGAACATGCAGAAGCATACACCCAGTCTATATTAGGGAGAGCCATATAAGTTTTCTTATTTCTTGGTTACATATATTTCCTTTCATTGCTTATTTGAAATAATGTGGGGAGTTTCAGCCCTCTAAGTAACAACAAGAATGAAGATCTTTAGGGGAAATATTATGAAATGGACTTTGAAGTTCCTCTTTGCTGATTACTCCTAACACAAACTATCCTATTAAGAACTCCCAATATCCCAGGGCGTAAACCTTGTCTGGGTTTTCCTCATGACATTTTCTTTTTTTATTTCTTAGTTAATTCCAACATTATATATTGCTTAAGAGTTTGGATATGAATGCACAAAAAGAGAACCCCAGACTGAGGTTAGGAATGAAAGTGGAGAATTGCTCTTTCTAACACAGCTGCTCAAGATAATCAACTGTCAAAACAATTAACAATAGATTTCAATTAGAACATCTGCACAAAGATTCTGGGTATGACTAGAAGAACCAAAATTGCTCTAGTGAACAGATAGAAATGGCAGAGGAATCTAGCCTAAGGTAATATATTGAAAGACCAAGAAGTTAACAGTTGAGAAGAGACATACATCTGTGATAGCAACCTACTGGTTTGTTAAAATCATATTATGGATTAAAGATTGATGTCTAACTGCAGCCTAAGAAACTCCAGTGAATGATTTTTATGACTTCATTGTTGTTGCTTTGTCATAGTTCAAGTTCAAAGTGAAAAATCAGTCTTAGATTTTGGCTTGCTTAGCATGGAGGTGCTGAGTAGTTGTTCTTTCTGGAAGGCAGAATGGCCTGCTCAAGTATTTGGCTTCATTACTTAAAAAAAAAAAAAAATCCCTTCTGGCACATCACCCATGTAATTATCCTGATCTCCATGATGATCATAAGTGAGCATCAGCTATTTAACTTAAATGCATGATAACATTAACATTTTTGTAATATTAGATATGCACACTATTCTGGTCAACAAACCTAAAATACAAAGAATTCATTTATGGTTCGTAGGTTATTTCTCTTTAAGGCTTACACTGGAGATTTGTGTTCCATTTGTTGATACAAAAACTACATCTGGCTTGAAAGATGGCAAGATCTCTTTACGTAAAGCCCACATACGTCATTACTTACACACTGCTTCTTTCTAACTTCCCAAAGTGGCCAAATCATAATGTTTACATAAACCTGTTCATTTACTTCAAAACACCCACAAAAATAAACGTGACAAAATTTGAACAGCAATACTACTATTTAGGTATTTTTTCCATGAAAATAGAACTAAGTTATTTTTCCAATTAATAATAATAATAATAATAATAATTCTCCAAAGAAAACAGAGCTTTTCCTTATTGTGGTAAATTGGGAATTTTCCATGAAAAGTTTTAACATGCATGTTAAACTTTTAACTTCATGTTCTTAAACTTCCGACAGGTCACCTAAGCCAGATTTTTGAGTGGAAGTAATAATTAATAATAGAAATATACAATGTTTTGTTATTTCAACCAACAATAATAAAAATCAAGTTGTGGAATTTTTTTTAAGTAGTGAAGCCTTTTAGACCTGAGCAAACTTGCTCTCTCTTTTCTTTTCTTACATTTAAAGAATTGTTTTAATTGTTAAAGTGACTTTTTAGCATTTTCACTTTATTCACCACTCTATAGATGCTTCATATCTTCAAAACTTCTCAGAAGAATATTTTTTAAAATTTTTTATTTATATATGACAGCAGAATACATTACCATTCTTATTACATATATAGAGCACACTTTTTCCTATCTCTGGTTGTGAAAATGATGAACAAGAGAGCAAATGAAAAATAAGCAATACACTAGATGTGAAAGCAGAAAGGAGAGGAGGAGGAAGTAAACAGAAATATAAGGAGGACATCTGATGATCCAGCCTTGAATCAGTGGGGGAGGCATAACATGGGGAGGGAGGGTGATGGGAGGAAAAGGGGGCATGGAGACTGACATCAAATTATTTGCATATAGGATTTTGTCAAAATGAACCCAATTACCATGCATAATTAGAATGCTCTTAAAAAAATCTTGGGGACAAAAATAACAAATGTTTTGTTTTTAGCAAAGAATCTTGATTAACAGTGTATACCAGTGTATTGTACCATTACCGTAAATTCAAAATTATATCAAGATAACATTTTGAAAATGTTTGCATCTTTAGAAGTATCTTCCTTTCAGTACCATCTGCTAGCTGGTCTTTTATTTCTAATCCATTTCTATAATCAGACTGTGGAAAGGAACCTAATTTTCTCTATTCTCCACATCCTGGTTCCCACAAGGAAAACTACCTGGTCTCTTTACATTGTAAACTTTTACAGCTCAATACCACAGGGGAAATACATAAAGAACAATATAAAATGCACGTAAAAAGTTTGGAAGTTCTCCTAATGCGTATCCTGAGAGTTAAGTGCAGTCTGGGAACCAGATAGCCTGTATTAGATTACCAGTTACACTACTTGCTATTAGCTATCTGACCGTGGTCAAGATCTTTAACTGCCCCTTTTCCTCTTTATTGCAAAGAGGATAATGTGTTCTCGTTGCACATGGCATTTGTAGATTAAATGAAATCATGCATGCAAAAACCTGATGTAATGTCTGACATACAACAGAGAGTGAATCAGTGCTCATTAGCTATCCTAAAAGGTGTCATGAGATATTTACATTCCCTCCCCCACCATTTACTCCTAACCTATTTTCAATCCTTCATTTATGTTTCAGCTCAGTAAAGAAATTTCTTCTTGTTCTTATTTGAAATCCTTCATCATTTTCTTAGATGAAGACAAAGATAAGAACCACAAGGAGTGTTCTGTCTAACATAAGTTTAATGAATCTTTAGAAACCTTCAGACTTGATAGTTTTTGTTCTCTTAGGATTCAGTTCCCCCAGAGACTTATTCCCCTAATGAGTGCTGCAAGTAAAACTTTTAAGTCAATGACACATGGCTGTGCTCATTTAATGTCATCAGTTACTGTTTGCTATCTTTATTATTACTATTAATACTTGCTACCATTATGACTAGTATTTTTATTCTTTGGGGAGTATTTTTTTAAAACTAAACTGATAGTTTTTGATTACTACATAATGGATTATCTTAAAGTAATCACAGTTGTTTTTTTTTGTTTTTTGTTTTTTTGTACTGGCGATTAAACTCAGGGGCAGTCAACCACTGAGCCACATATCCAGCCCTATTATGTATTTTATTTCAAGACAGGGTCTCACTGAGTTGCTTAGTGCCTTGCTATTGCTGAGGCTGGCTTTGCATTCTCGATCCTCAGCCTCCAGAGCTGTTGTGATTACAGGAGTGTGCCACCGTGCCTGGCCAATTCACAGTTCTTGAGTCTATGTGTCTCTCTAAATTATTTCCCATAGTACACCAAAGATAAGAAAGAGTCTCCCAAATCAACTCTATTTGCTTGCATTTCCAATCTTGAGGATATATGATGATAGGCCAATAAAATTAATAGCAATATCAATAAATTACCAGTGGAAAGACACTGTCTCCTAGTGCTGAGAAGAGCAGAGAGGGTTCAAACTTAGTGGCATATGCAATGTGTAATTATGTCTAGACTGAAAAATATTTTTACCCTGCTTTACATTCTGAGGTATGGGATACTTCAGAAATTCGATGAGGTAGGCAGTATAACTAGAGACCAATGATATAATGAAGCACTGAAAGAGGGTTTAGATGTGTTACCATAGAGGGTTTAGATGTGTCACTATGTTATTCTATTTATTTATATAATAAAACAAGATATGGAAACCCTGTTATAAATCTTGAAGCTTACCTGTAAGCTTTCCATTATTTGCTTATTCTTTCATTTTTTTTAAGTAATTACATAGGGTAGCCATTCAGAAACTCTTCAAAGCACAAAAAAAGAAAAGTTCATTCACTAGGTGACCTTTTGGGTATTCAGGATAAATATTTCATTAAAATATAGTGTGAAAGAAATATACTTTAATATAGTGAAGTTTCAGGGTAGTCAAAGACTAGTTGCCTGGGGAGATTTATTCAACTCATTTTTGAAGGCCTTGCATTGGATAGAAACCCATCAAGAATTTTTAATAGTAGGAAGCATAGAAGAGGGGAGGACAAGATAAGGAGTGAGGAAGGATGAGGAAAAGCTAAAGAAAATCAGTTTTTAGGCTGTCTGGAGTCCTTGACTGCCTCCCTGGGAAGTGCACTAGCCTTGCTAAAGCATTTTTGGGGAACTAAAGAAATTACCATTTCCTTACAGGTAGCAATGGAATAAGCAATGGCAGTAGAACTTTCCTGATATCCATTTTTTTTCACTGACAACTGTTCTTTGAGTTCCTGTTGTGTGTTAGGCACTCCTTTAGATGTGCAGAATTACACAAAATTAACAAGCATCCCTGCCCTTCTGTAGTGTTCAATTTTTTGAGAGGAAGTTAAAAGACATAAAAACACATAAATAAATGTACTATAGTGAAGTGTGCTTTAAAAAAAAATTAAACAGTAAAGGGGGATAAGGAATGCTAGAAAATAGGGAAACAAACAGTAATTCAGAGGAGACCAGCCTAAGACATTGACATTTGAGTCGAGTCTTGAAACAAATAAAGAGCCACGTGGATGGATAATTGTGGGGAGGATGTTTCCAGGCAAAGTGAAATGGCAAATTCCATGTCTGTGGCAGGAAATAAACTTAGCATCATTAAGATTCAAATGGCAGAAGCCAGTGTGTTTCTAGAAGAGTGAGCAAAGGGAGGAGGAGTAAGAGATAGAATGAGAGAAGGAGGAAGAATATCCAAGTTAACAGAGGACAATTTTCTCATGGTATTTTATTGAAAATCTAATTATATTGAGAGCAGTTGAATTATAGGACATCTTGCCTTGTTTCATTTCTCTCATCCTAATTTCGTTTAATGGATTCTTGATAATGGCATTCAGGCTTCTGACTCCTGAGTAAATCATCAGGACACTGAAGGCAGACCATGGAGGCTTAAAAGAAAGGAAAGCCAGGTTCTGCCTTAAGGGTTTTGAGCATCAGATTAGATGGCAGTGCCAAGAGTTGGTGGCACAGAGGGGAAACATATGCCAGCCAAGAGGCTATGGTAATCATCTAGGTGAGTAATGTTGGAGACTTAAGCCACAGTGGGAAGAGTGAGGAGACTGGATCCAGAATTATATATTCTGAAGGTTAAAATTGCCTATGATTAAAATGGGGAATGTTCAGGAAGGGAATATTATGGTTGAAAACACTGGAATCCATTGTAGACTTGCAGAATTTGAAATACCACTTATTAGGCTCTCAGTACTAGTGAAGGTGACTACGGTGTTGACTAATGTGTAATTGTCTCAAAATTGCAACGAATTTGTAACTCTCAGTTATTCATTCAACAAGATTTTCAAAGACTGCATGACCAACATCATGGTTAGCACAGGGTATATCTTAAGAGCAATCCACATGCTTATAAGCCTTGACTCTTAATTCCTTTGGAAAAAAAGTTAATATCAAAGACATAATCAGAAGAGCTATCAAAGACACATTCAATGTGACATTCATTGTAGCTTGATGTTTAGTAGAATCACATAACATATAAAATTCTACATGATTGACATAGGTAACAGTAGTTGAATAGCAAATAGAAAGGGATCCCTTCTTAATCTAATTCTCATATCCTGCCTGTCTGATTCTTATATCTTGCCCAATATACAGGTTTTTCTGACATCTGCAATAATAATATCTTTTCACCAAAGTCACTCCCTAACACGTATGCTCAAGTTGTAGATATGGTTGTCAAAATAAATTTATGCTAAAAATATATGAAAAAAAGGAACCCAGATTAATGCAGTATCATTTTCTTATTATAGTTTAATCAAAATCTAATTATATTTTGAGATATTGAGTTTAGAAATTTTTTTAGTTATCTAATATTTTAAACATTAAACATGCTCCGCAGATTATTTGAAAAATAATAAACATTATTTTTAGAAATAATGAGTATTGTTCTAAAAACAGTAGTATTGATTTAGAAATAAAACAGTGATTGAGCTTTATTAATCTAAACTATGAAACAAATGAATCAGTTTATACAACTTATGAATCTACAAATTAAAATGTGTTGTTACCAGATACTGCTATTTTTGACAAGTTGTTTCTACCAATGAAGCAGTAAATGAAAAATAAAAACAATCTGCTGCCCATCATAAACAATAACTTATTTTATTGCACTTACAAGGTCATTTTACTAAGGCATATTAGAATATTGTCTGAACTAATTCAGCAATGATCATTGAAAGCTTGATAAATGCTACTAATACCAAAAATCTTTTTAATGTCTTAATAGCTACTTATAATTATTATGGTTCCCTCTTATATAAACAAGTTGTCAAGATAGAGGAATAATTTGTACAAATGTTAAAAAATACTACATGAGCTTATGGGAAAGTAAAAAAAAATGCATGCTTTACACAGAAACAAGAACTTAGAAGTTCAATTTAATTTTAAAAAGTTCATTTTTAAAATCTCTCATTTTAAGATTAAAAGTTATTGTAGTATTATTAATAAAGATGTTTTTGATATTAAAATTATACTTTTTGTATTAAATACAAAATTTAAAATGGCACTCAAAAGTTCTCATTTATTCTTTTAGCAAACTTTATATTGCTTTTTTATATTCAGGGCACAGATTGCAAAGGATGAGGAGTATATCACTCTACTGGCACTTAGCTTTTTATGATATGTGAAAAACAGTAAAGCATTCTTGGAGCTATTATAGCTTCCATGAGATTAAATATCAATATCATACCATCAGTTTGAAGAGAGAGGAGTCTAGGAAGTCTTTATTTCAAGAGTGTTTTTAGAGGAATGGCAGGGGGTGAGGAATTGAAAGTTTGAAGAGTTTGAACCAACATCATGGTTAGCACAGGGTGTATCTTAAGAACAATCCACATGCTTATAAGCCTTGACTGGGAAAGGCAAAGAGATCTGGCAATTTCCATAGGGAAGACAAACATTGAGAGTATTCTTTTCAGAGACCTAGAGATGACAGAGTACACATCACACTGGAGCCATCATGGGATCAGAACTACAGTTGAGTTTAGGGTAATGAAAGAAATAAGACTGGAAGAGAAATAATGAACAAATTCTTTAAGGACTATGTAGAATATTTTAAAGGGTTTAGGGTATTTTCTGAAAAACCTAATTTATGTATGTATAGATGGTATGATTTATGAAGGCAAGCATGAGCAGGGAGGTTTGTAGTAGCACTTATGCTTCAGATAGACTGTAGGATGCAGGGTAGAAAATAAAGTAAGTGAGTAAGTGCAGCATAAACAGAAGTAATTTGGAAAGTCTAGTTCAGAACTGATCGGGAGATGATAAGAGAAAATGAAATTTGTAAATTGGAGGAATTATTCCTAAAAGAAATACCAAGGAGGAGTTATCAGACACAATTAAAAATGCAAAACAAAACAAAAACATAAGATTATATTTTCTGAGTACAGGAATTATTTGGAAAGGCATGAGAAGCAGTCCAGGTGGAGCATCAGGTCCCTGTTTAGCAGCAAAGTAGGTAAGAAATGCCACTGGTAGAGAATAAATTCATAGATATTTGGGAATATAAAAGACAAATTTTATCTGCTTCAAAAATTGGCCTTATGATGGCTTCAACTATATTATTCCACAGGGAAGATAAGATAAAGAGACTTTCCAACAACACTGATATTTCAAGTTCATATAAGCAATAATTGATAACAGACGATGATGTTCCAGTGAATCTTTTACTGAATTAATACTCCCTCCCTTAGAATAAAAATCTTAACAAGAAAAAATGACAAGAGTAATAGATTTTGTCTGTGAATTCCCATTTTGGGTGGAGATATATGATCTCCAACATTTGGGATTTTAGTTGGAATAAAGCAAATATCTAAGAGCTGATTAGACCCCTCCCATACCTGCCCTCTCTCAATGGGATCTCAGGATCCTCAATGTGATTTTTTTCAATAGCAAGATCTCAGGATATTCTAACTTCTTACATGACATCTGAATGATCTGAGAATCAACATTCTGAGAAATGTAGTAAAAGCCATGAGGTTCCCTCTGAGCCAGTCTCTGAGGTCTAAGAATATAACTTCAACTGATTTTTTTTTCTCAAAATCATTAGGACCAGGCCCAGATTCAAAGAGAAGGGGATGAGATTTCACTTCTTGATATGAAATGTAGAGCTGCCCTCTTCTGTGGAGGGCAACTTTTCACTGGGGGAGAGTGCTTCAAATTTCTATTTTTAACTTTTCCCTCTGAAAAAGAATACTTTACCCTTTCCAACCTTGAAAGACAATAAGATCTATCATATACAACTACAAATCATTTATTTGTTATAAGCTATGGACCAGTAACTGACAAAGACTCATTCCCTTACCCACAATGACAAGTTCTGTGTCTCTACTATGAGAAAAAAAAAATCCCTAACTACTAATAATTCCTATATAGAAAAGTTGTCCTTTGTGTTGTACGAAATTTGAATATTCAGTTGGTCATTTTAACATGATTTAATGAAACAACCATCCAAGGTAGAGGGCAAAATGTACAAAAAAGTTAAAGATCCAAGATACAGAAAGGTTAAAAGAATGTTAATCATGAACTTGCCCCCATGTAACTAAGAGCTTATAGGACACAGAGCCTCTGTTTTCGATGAATGGTGAGATAGGGAAAGCCCTGGGTGACTCTTGATTATCTCAAGTCTGAGTTGTTCTTTAGTGGTGGAATGTAGTCAGTCTGGACTGTGTGCTTGTAAAGAGCATAGTAGAAGCCAAGTTCCATGGAGCACGTAGTTGTCAGGAGTCCTGGGCCAAGGAATTGGCCAGGGTTTGTATTATTGTGCAATCCCAATGTCTTTGCCATGCATGTGTCAGTGCTGAGCACTTCCTGAATTTGACAGGAAGGAATTTTCCCAATAGTAAGCAGTGTTCAATGTTGGAATGTTCTATGGGAGGGCTTAAAATAGAAAAAATGTCCATTGTCAGCTGTCATCCTGTTTGGAAACTGGAATGAGAGATACTTGACTTTGTTCTTGAGTTTGATTGTAGTATATGATAGAGACATATCTAGGATAAATATTCTTAAATCACAATTTTGGTTTATAGAAATGAGACTTTATCATCTTGGCCTTGAAAACTTCAGGTTTCTTCACATTAAATAGAAACTTTCTAAAATGTTTAGACTTTATCATCTTGGCCTTGAAAACGTCAGGTTTCTTCACATTAAATAGAAACTTTCTAAAATGTTTCTTGAAGAGAAAAACCAATTGCTTTAATCTTTGTATGATTTTTGAAGGCTTCTGTAATTCTATCCCAAGGAAATGTTAATGTACATAAGGTCTTCTTTAATATTTTCAATAAAATAATATATATTTTTTACTTCTATGGTGTTATTATTGAAACTAAAATTGAAGTTTCTGAAGTGTTCTACATAAAAACGCTTTAGAATATTATATACATGGTGTTAAATGTTAAAATGTTTTCTTTAAATGTTCTGAAACATTGAAGGTACAGAATTAAAGAAATGTTTCAGCTCCTGTGTTAAAGTGTTTAATTATGTACAAAGTTTAACTTCTCTGAGGTCATCTTTAAGCAGCTCTCTAAATCAACATTGTGTAAAAATCCTTGTTTATTCTTTACCTGATTCTTAAAGATTAAATAAAGAACATGAACCAGGATTAAGACTAATGTCAATATATATATATATCAGGAAGAGTATATCAAAAGTAAGTGTTTAGAATTAAGAGATATAACAGCACACAAGAAGGGAAGAATATCAAGGAAAAAGGAATAAAACTCAAAACGGAAACATTTCACAAAACCTACCTTTACTTACCAAACTGGAAGATGCAGAAATGTTAACGATGCAATGACCTCTAGTGAACTCACGAGTGCTCTTTTGTGACTTGTATAAGTTAGTATCTAGGTATAGTTCTGGCTTTAAAGAAAAGACTGAATTCTTCACCCAGACATCATAAATCAATGGAATCTCATCCTTTTGAGTTCATGTACCTTGGCTACTTAATGAGTAGCAAATGAATTAAATGAAAATCACATTTTACCCAGGATAAGCTCTAGGTGGCTTCAGAAGAACAAATCCGGTTTTCTTTAGCTCATGGAAAGACTGTGCAATTTCTTTTGAATCATCTAAATGCTGAAAAAAAAAATCTGGTTTCCTTGGACACAATTATATTTCAAGGTTTCCTTATTATGATTACTTCCTCAATGGTTCTACACTGTTGCAATGACTGTGAAGGTTTTTCCATTTCACCAATTGGTAAATTATCTTATTGGACAATAGAAACAAAGTCCAGATGTCTAGTGCACAGCATTCCCAACCCATAGAATATTTTAACCATTGTGAACAAAACAAAGCTTCTGCCTTTGCTAGATGGTAAGATACCCCAGGCCAGGTACTGAGTCTTAGCAATGTCTGAATCCCTAGGTAGTCACTTGCCTGATGTGAAGCAGTTGCTGATCACTATTTATTATATGAATGAAGCCCTGATACGGAGTTCAGTTGTATGGAAGCATCATTATCTCATGAAATTCATAACCCAGGTGAATACTTGCTTTCAAGGAAAATAAGTGAGGTAGTATTTGTAGAATAATAATCTTGCACTATTGTGCACTAGCAGGCAGGCATAGAAAACAGATAGAAAAAGATATAGTAAGAGCTGGGTGTGGTGTTGCATGTCTTTAATCCCAGTGGCTGGGAGGCTGAGGCAGGAGCATCAGGAGTTCAATGCTAGTCTCAGAAACTTAGCAAAGCCCTAAGATACTCAGCAAAACCCTGTCTCTAGATTAAATATAAAAAGGGCTGGGGATGTGGCTCAGTGGTTAAGCACCCCTGGGTTCAATCCCCGGTACCAAAAAAATAGCAGATTTAGGACCTCAAGTGCCCTATTTAAACTTCAGAGTTGGCTTGAAAAAATATAGAGAGCCTCCAAATTGATTAGTTTCTGAAATGTTTTTAACTAGATCCTGTTTTATTAAGGAAATTTCAATTGAATTATTAATACAAGCACTAAGTGATTTAAAGATGCTCTGGTCAATGGAGTTTCCCTTGCTAGATTCCACAGAATGGAAGAGAAAGGGTGGAGATTGTGCATATTTTCTCCTTCCGTGGATCTTCCAAAGCCTGGCTACAGAAAAATCTGTCTACTCAACTTCCTTTTATTTCTGGCAAAAATATGATTTTTTTACTAATTATCCCCAGCTGTAGAAGATCCTGTACTTTTTGTTTTAATGTTTTGTTCCTACAATCTCTTACAGCTTTGTACATTTTATATTGAATACCAGGTCCTAATGTGGGAAATTCTTTGAAACAGGTGAGTACGATGCAATTATCTAAAAAGAATAAAAAAATAAAACCCCAAAGTTATTGTATTGGCATTTGTTGCAATAGCAGTTGGGCATATTCTATTGGGTATTGGGAAGTTTGACATGATTTCATCTAAAAATCTCTTTTCTTCTTTTCTCGTAGTTCTCTTTCAAAAGAAGTCAATGTGCCAATCTGTCATTTTAAATGTGCCATGTTTTTCACTGTGCATGTTTTGCCATGGTATTTAAGGATCTTCAAGAGATTCTTCACATTGCGTGGCAAAGAATGGCCTTCAAATTGTAATAAGTTTGGGGCTGATCATTTTACTTTTTTTTTTTTTAATGGTAGTGATAGAAACACACAGGAAAAAAGG
Source organism: Marmota marmota marmota (assembly GCF_001458135.2). Classification (NCBI taxonomy): domain Eukaryota; kingdom Metazoa; phylum Chordata; class Mammalia; order Rodentia; family Sciuridae; genus Marmota; species Marmota marmota. Next base: position 48,669,384 of record NW_025999968.1, on the reverse strand, counting down.
TACATAGGACAATTAGGTTAAACTGGGGAGAGAATCTGCCAGGGAAAGCCAATATTTTTATTGTAGATATGAAAGCACAGAGTGATCACAGAGGGTTTTGACACCTGTACTTGTCTCTGTTGTGTTTGCCCCTTTCGACGCTTTTCTCACTTTTGCAATGACTGCAGCATTTCTGCTCAAGTAAAAATAATGGAGAAAAATATCTCAGTAATCCTTCATACCTGGTGCATTTCCTTGTAATTTCAAAAGCTCAAAAGAGACAGTTGGAAAATGTTAAAACAATATACACTCCCATAAGCTGTAATATAATTCTTTCCAAATGGCAAAAACACTCTTAAAGCTTTTAATCAGAAAAACTTGCTAATTTGAAGGACATGGAATCCAGACAACTTTGTCTCCTCCAAGATGTTTGACAGGAACAATAATAATAAAATTTAGTCATATTTGATATTTTACAGATGTTCTTAGATTAAAAACGATAGCTTTGCACATGTTTTCACATGGTCTTTATGAAGGTGTATTTCTCAATGTAGAAATATAGGACATATTTAACGGGTTTTTGAGCTGCTTTAACATTTAAAATATTTAGCTGCATGGCATGGGAGCTTTCTTTTGAATTCTTATCCTGAGTCCCTCAAATGTTATAGGCATGAATGTCTGAATAAATTTTTCTTTTCAGCCAGGCACAGTGGTGGTACACATACCTATAATCCCAGCAACTTGGGAGGCTGAAATAAGAGGACCACATGTTCAAGACCAGCCTGGGCAACTTTGTGAGGTCTTGACTCAAAATAAAAAATGAAAAGGTTGGGGCATGTAGCTATGTAGCTTAGTGATAGAAAATCCCTGGTTCAATCCCCAGTACTAAAAAAACAACAACAAAAAAAGCTATTTTACTTATAGATGAAAGTGGTTCATTCCTACTGAAGGGAGTGTCTTGTAAGTACAACAGAGGAGTTGAGAAAGACATTTAATTCATTCCACTGTCACTGTGGTACTTATGGACTGGGAAAAACTCCTTATAACTCCTTATGCTTATTTCAAGGGGATACATTCCCAACCTATGGGTGACTTATGCTTCCTGTATTGTATATGCCTTGGATCATATGCTAGTCAAAGTTATTTAAGTCCTTTTATGTGGTGAGCTGCTTCTGCCGTTTCTGCAGACTATGGTCGCCATTACAAGATGGCGCTGGCTCCGCTGTGGTCTGTGACAAACAACTCCTAATTTGGGAGAGTTGGCGCATGACTTTTCATCACCCTATGAGAAAGCTCCACGTGGCAGCTTTGCATTGGGGCTTGAGATGCTTTATTAAGGCTGGGAGGGGCATCCGAGGGAGAGAAGAAGAAATATCAAGGGCCTGAATAAACTGCTGAAAGAAGATTCCTGAGTTGCGTCTTCCTTGCGGGCAAGGGGTCGCGACAAGTGGTGCTGAAACCTGGGAACCAGAACTTTCAGCAGTCAGGGGTGGTGCACCAGTTAGTCCCAGGTAAGTGGGATCCGCGACCAAAGCGGGGTTAGTCCCAAGTAAGTGGGATCCGCGACCAAAGCGGGGCAGCAGCTGCA
>NW_025999968.1:48660018-48664536 GCF_001458135.2 Marmota marmota marmota | reverse complement strand
TTTTTTTTTTTTTTTTTTTTTTTTGGAATTTCCATACTGCTTTCCAGAGTGGTTGCTTCAATTTGCAGTCCCACCAGCAATGTATGAGTGTACCTTTTCTCCACACCCTTGCCAATATTTATTGTTACTTGTATTCTTGGTGATTGCCATATTGATTGATATGAGATGAAACTCAGTATAATTTAGTTTGCATTTTTTGAATTGCTAGAGACGATGAAAACTTTTTCATATATTTCTTCTTCTGTAAAGTGTTTACTTCTTTCATCCATTTATTGATGATATGTAAAAATCTTAAAATCATCTGTTTTTGCACAATCATGTTAAAATAATATTATTCAGGAGTCAGATATTCTTTCTTAGCTTTTTCAGTAATCTATAAGTAAATTTTAATTTTACTTTGTTTATGTTTTTGCTTATTAATTTATAATTTTGGTGATAGGAGCTAAACCCAGGGCTTTGTGCATGGTAAGCATGAGCTCTATCACTGAGCTCCCCCCCACAACTCTGGTTGTTGTTGTTGTTATTATTATTATTATTATTATTATTAATGACTTTTAACATTTCAAAAATTTTTCCATAGAGACTTATACAGGTAGTTTTTGTTTAGGTTGTATCTACTGATGCTGCATTTTCTACTTGTTATGATTGCATATAGAATTCTTTTTTATTTTTGTAATTTTTTGTTAAATTAAATTTCTTTGCTTAGCTCTTATTTGTCCATATAATTTGTATATAGATTCTACTGAGTTACCACATGGACAAGAGTATCTTTAGCAAAAGTGACAATTTTTACAAGCCTTACAGTTCTTTTTCTTACTTCTGTTCTTTCTTTACTGAATTGACCAGATTATATCTTATTTACAGTTCCCCGTGATTGGTCAAAGCCTGGCTCTTTTTTTTTTTCTCTTGCTATATTTTCATTCTATAGAATGCTTGCTATGAATCTGGTAGAATTTTATAGTGTTGATCAATTTTTGTAGTATTATGATAAATTTGTTTTAGCTAGATTTTTAAAAATCATGATGACATAAAATTCAATTAGCTAATCTTTCATTTTTGATTTTGCAAATATATCAGATTCTTATTTTTTTTAATTGTGTAACTCCCTTTCCAGTTGAGGAGACAAGCTTATGCTATGATCATTAAAAATAAAAATCTGGCTGGGGGTGGTGGTGCATGCCTATAATCCCAGCAGCTTGGAAGGCTTAGGCAGGAGGACTGTGAATTAAAAGCCAACCTCAGCAAAAGCAAAGCCTAAGCAATGTAGTGAGACCTTGTCTCAGAATAAAAATAAAATTAAAAGGGATAAAGATGTGGCTCAGTGGTTAAACACCCTGGGTTCAATCCCCGGTACCAAAAAGTAAGTAAATAAATAAATATAAATAAAATGATGGACAGATTTGTGTAATATAGGAATTACTATTGGCAGTTTCATAAAACTGAGGTGTAAAGCCATAAAATCCTGAATCATGGTGAAAGGGAAATTTAGTTTTTAATTTATATATATAATTTCTTAATTCTTATTTGCTTATTCAAGGTTTCATTTTGTGGCATTTTGTAATTTTATATTCTAAAAAGGTATTTATTTATTCCAAGTTTTCAAATAGATTAAAAAATGGTTTGGCATAATGCTCTTTCAGTGTGTATTAAAATTTTTGTTGATTGGGAAATCATCTCTTTTTTTGCTATTTTTATTCAAAACTTCTATTTCTTTTAGTTATGTTGCCAGGATCCTCTTTATTAATATCTATAAAAATTTTGACTTATCATTTTTGCTTATCAATTGTTGCTACATTCTGTATTTCTATCATTTATACCTAAAATAAGTGACAAATTGAACACATAAAAGTTTTATTTGATGTACTTTTGCTTCAAAATGTGATAAATAATACATTATTTTCTTTTTACACTTTGTTTGCTTTTCTTTTTCTGTCTTCTTATTTATTTTATTTTTATTTATTTATTTATTTATTTGTAGTTTTTGTGGTGCTGGGGAATAAACCCAGGATTTTGTAGAGGCTAAGAATGCTCTGTTACCATAAGCTACTTCCCCAGTCCTATATATTTTGTTTGTTTTTATGAAATTGCGTTACCTAATTCTTATACCTTCATCAGTAACTTGTTATTTATGAAAATTGTACATGTCCCCCTTATTAATTTATGATAGTAAGTGTCTTCAGATATCTAAGCGCTCTTTTCTGTGTGGATCTCTTTTGTATTCTATGCTGATTTTAATCTCAGATCTTTCTTTTTCCTTCACTTCCATGGAATGTGGTCTTATTTCTTTAATAATTTTCTTTTCCCTGTTAGTTTTTCCTCCTCTTTCTTTCTGATGCACTTTTACAAAGATATTAACACATCTACTATCATCTGCAACATCTGTTAAGTTTTTCTGTGTATGATTTCTTTCTCCTTCTCCTTTCTGTATTCAGGGAGAATCTCTTCATCTGATAGCCCAGCACACTTCACTGATTCTTAGGTTTTACTCATCCCGTTATTTATTCCACCCATCAATTCTTTATTAAATTCTTATTTAGCTCATACCTAATATTCCAAGTCTTTTGTTTTTGTAGGTTCTTGTTCTTGATTTATATTGCCAATGCTTTTATCTTTTGAGAATAGCAAGTGGCAGGTAGTAATGAGATTTTCCTTTACTTCAACTTCTCAACTAAGACTTTTCTCAACTGAGACTTCTCAACTAAGACTTCTCAACTAAGACTCTTAGAACTCAAAAATGCTGCTCAATTTGTTAACATGAACTTTCTATGTTCCTCAAGAATAATGTCAACCTCCATTAAGGTATTTTGGTTTATAGTCATCCTTGAACAAAGGTTAGGGGTTGCAAGTTATGTTTAGCATCTGTAACTCTAGATAATGTACTCACCCACACTGCACAGAAACTATTTCTAAACCAATCTCCTCTCTTCAGACTCTCCATCTCTGGTTCTTTCTTCACCTTGCACCATTCCCTTGCATACAGCTTTAATTCTTATAAAAATAGAATGAATCTGCACATTCTAGTAAGAATGACTTCCCCATCATCATTAGAACATCTTGTCTGGCCTGAATCATGATGCAGCCAGGGGCTAAGACACATTAATTTCCACATTCCAAGGGTTGGTGTACTCTAAACTATCCCAAACCATAATGATCTTTACTCTTATATCTGCTTCTCCTGTATCCCTCAGTGATTCTTCCCTTGTTATATGGCACTACCACCCATTTACCTGGGAGAGCTAGAACTCTAGCTGTCCAGAAGTCATTCCTGTTTGCACTCATCAATGTATTCTGACAGTTTTGCCTGTCAATTCCTCCATTGTTTCTCTCCCCTATTTCTATCACCCTGGTGGCAGCTATAATAATTCTCTCACCTGCACTGATGTGACAGCTTCTCAGTTGTCCACCACACTAACGTTTCTACTATCTCCAACTTCTTCTCAGTACTTCATTTAGATGGATTGATTTTTAGACTCTGTGATTGCATTGCTATTTATACTGAAACATTCTTTTGGATACCATCTGCATTTATTAACATGGTCCCATAGGGCTCTACATTTTCTGATGTGTGGACATCTGGCTATTCTGGGATAGGTGATACTATTGCATCTGATTTTACAAATGCAGACCAAAGAGAAAGTGAAGAGTAAGGTTCGGCCTATGACTTTCTGTAGATGTGATGGTTTGTGGATGTTCCGAGGACAAATCCTATCTTCACTCCTTACTTATTTATTTATTTTTCAATGCTGACGGTGAATTTTCACTCTTAAATGTAACACTATATTTATTCAACACAGAGAAATTGGAGAATTGCATTCCTACCTCTCACCTAAAACATAGGAACACAGGTAGGAAACCTGGGAAGCCTTTTCCTGTGGACTCATTACCCGGTAGGCTGATGGGAACAGAGCTTTGTAAATGTTCCAAGACACTGATATTCATCTTTTATTATTATTATTGTTTTTTTCTTAACAGCTTTTTAAAGAATTTTGAAAAACTATGAAACATTTGCATACATGTTAGGTTGACATCAAATTTTTTCATAATTATAGTTGTAAATGGTGTATAGCCTTTGGCATGTTACAAATAAAGACATTCTAAAATAAAATTTTACATCAGCCTAAAAAATGTACCCTGTGAAACAAAAAATATGAGGACAATTTGATCTCTATCATCATCCAAGTGAAAAATCTTCATCAACACTATCTTTCTTAGCAGCTGAGCATCTTTCATTGCTCCATTTGGGACATGAAGGGGAATACACAACTCCACTTCACTTCCAGAAAGCATTTATTCTAATGCATGAAATAATTTTCTTAGATACTTTATCATGTTCTGCAACAAATATGAAGATGTAAGTAATATTATTTATTGTTTAAGACAAATTTCTTTTCTCTTCCATTATCATTACAAAATTTAGTGGCATGTAGTAAAACGATAAGACCTAAATATATTAATCTTTCAATAAATTTAAATATATATATATATATATATATATATATATATATATATATATATATA
>NW_025999968.1:48596763-48659957 GCF_001458135.2 Marmota marmota marmota | reverse complement strand
ATATATATATATATATATATATATATATATATATATATATATATATATACATATATACAGAGAGAATAAAAATGTAGGTGAAAAAATATTTTAATGATATTTGTGGGATTTTAGTTTTTGGTAAGTTTATTCATCCATGGAAAAATATTTCTTGTTACTAGAATTAGAACCTGGTTTGACATCAATTCTATTTGTATTTTAAATTTTTATACTAGTAAAGATTTGATGTTGCTCACAAAAATAATTTGGAAAGGAAGAGATATATAGGTTGCCATATGATTATTTGATTTCAAGAGCTGCTTATGAAAATTCACCGAGTGATTTATAATTTTCCTTAATTTTAAATTTTCACAAAGCTTTGATATTTTCTTGAACTAGAACTTAAAAAATGTTTCTAAGTAACTATTCACTTTCTCATAATCTCTACCAGACTTGTGCTTTGTCCATTTTGTTGGCTAGGGTGGAGATTGTACCCACTGTGATCACAGAAGGGGTGAGAGAAGAGTCTTCATTATAAAAGTGGGAGAAAGGTAACTGGGAAAATATATCCAGAGTAGGAGAGGTGCACCTGTAGATCAAGGGGTCTGGAAAAAAGCCATGTGAAAGCTGGGGATCTGCATATTGATTCTTTCCACACCATACACACAAATGTGGCTGGCTCTTACAGTGGGTTAGCCACACCTACACCCCAGTTAGAAGACCACCAATCTAAACAACCTGCCAATTTGAGGAATTACACAGAAGCTGTCACTTTAAACACAATGGATCTAAACAAAGTATATGAAGTCTCTTTATGTGTATCATGTATCTTCAGAAAACACTCTCATTTAACAAGTCTTCGAAAGTTTTTGAAGAAAAAATTATATAATCCTGCTATGCTTCTTTAAGAATCAGAATTTAATACTAAGGATCTTATTTTTGCTTCCTGAAGAGTCTTACTATCTTTTCAATGCAATATTTGGAATTTGCCTGATTAAATCATGTATTTTCTAACTTTCCATTATAGTATTTTCTTGCTGAGGTGAGTTGTGGCTACTAGAAGCATCTAGGAGACCTGTCATATTTATGGTGATATGGTGACAGTGTGGATAAAGTAGGCAGAGAACAAAAAATATTATAAAACCACAATTTCTGCCTCTGATCTTATGTAAACTTCCATATAGATTTTATTTTATTTATCAATATGCTGAATAACTCACTGCTATGGCAATTATTTTCCCCTCATGTTGATATTTCAAAATGATAATTTCAGTAAAATAGGAAAAATATTTTATTTAATAAGAAAAAGATAAAAAAATTCTAACAGTATAAGTAACAGTACATGTGATTCTATCATCTAGATAATATAACCTAAATATTTTACTGTTTTTATTAGTATCTCTATAAATACATATATAATCACCTTTGCTATTTAAGTATACTTCTGTAGTATAAATTGCAATGTAAAATTATTTATAATTACTCTATTGTTACTCTACATCTGTGTCATTAAATATTCTTCCAGTGCATGAATTTCCATGCATTGGACTGACACATTCTATTTTATGAATATTACAACATTTTTTCACCATTTATCAAGGGTTGAAAATCAATATTTTTAAAATACTTTGTTATTAATATGAAAATAAACATTATATTAACAAATATTCACATTTATCTCTGATGATGCCCTTTTTTAACAGTGATGAGGATGGAACCCAGGGCTTTATACATGCTAGACAAGTACCCCATCATTGAGTTATAACCCCATTTCCAATGTCTTTAATATAAATTGGGAATGGAAATATTAGGTCAAATATTATCAGTAATTTCAGATTTTAACAATATGCTGTAAAGACATATAATTTAGCTATATTATTTCATATTCTCATACTCCCACATAAATACGCACACACTCATACACACACATCTTTTTAACATAGTGTGTGGGTACTGCACCTGATTTTGCACATGATTCTAACTGGTCCAGAGGTGGATATGAGGCTCAGACATGCCCCGGCAGGCCAGTTGTTTCAGATGGCTGCTTTGGCTCCCACCATCAGCCCTTCTCCAAATACTTCTCAAGGCCTGGTAATCCTCTGGTCATGAACTCCATGAAGATTACTACAAAGCTGCACAACTGAAAAAGAATTCAAGTTAATTAGCTTTCATTTCATTCTATCCATTGTATGATGCTTTAAAGGGTTTTCTGCTTTAATTTAAAATCCCTTACAAAAGCAACTGGGCCTTTGCCACTTTTTTTTTTATATCCTCCAACATTTTTATCCTTTAAACTTTATCCAACAGCTTTACATAGCACATGATTCTAGTTAAAAGCCTCCACTAATGCTGGATGGCATCGCCTTCACCACTGATTATATCAAAATAAATCAGTTGTTCCGTACATTGAAAAATATATTAAAACTTTAAAATGTAGGTTTATTTGTCTTCTTTCATCTTTTCAATGATATGCATTATCTTTTTTTTGTTAAACCACATATATCTTAAAATCCAAGATTCAGTTAACTTCTAGTAGGAAAGGGAGCAATTTTACCTGTTACTACTATATCATTTCTTATTAGAACAATTTCAAATGCCCAAACATCTCTTGCTGTGTAGGGTATGTGTACATGTGTGTATTATGCTAAAATTGCTTGTCAGTTTTGTTTTGATATGTATTTTATCAACACAGTATAGCACTGTGGAAAAACAAAATTAAATCAGTAAAACCCTCATTCTGTGACTTGCCACTTAAAAAAATACTTTGACCCTGGATGCCTTGGTTTTTTTACTTGTCAGATAAGGTTGATTGATGATTTATTTACCTTCTGTAATTATTGTGGTAATCAGATCAGACAGTAACACATACCCAATGAGTCTTCAAGGTTTCTATGTAAATATACAGAAAGGAAGAAAAAAATAACATCCTTATTCCCAACAGAGAGCAGTAAATTTTTAGCATCCTTCTACACATATCCGAAGTCTATTCCTAATTTTCAAGTTAAATTCTCATTCCACTCTTCCACTTATCTCTGCTGACTTGTAGGGTTATGATGCATTTCCACTTCCAAGACTGACATTCAAATCCAGGAAGGAGCCTCCTGATTGTAGCATTTGAAATTCATCTGTGTGAGCCATTATTATTATCACTTCATTCCACAGGAGAGTGCTGGGGTAGCTGGACCTGACTTTCAAGCCCTGATCTTTGCTAGTCTGTCTCACATCCCATAACTCTTCGCATGCCCTTTACACCAGCATACTCCTGCCTCTCCCACTTCACAGCCCCTCACATTCTCCATGAAGCATTTCTGAGATTCCTTCACCACCTGTGGAAGAGATCAGCTTTGTCAGGAAAGTGCAAGAGAACTAGTGTTTATGGTGGTGACAGCAAGTCATTTTGAATGAGATTAATTGAAAGTGTCTGCCATCACATTATTAGAAACTCTTAGTAGGCCAGAACAAAATTCAGTGTATCTCTTGGATTACTCAACATTGGCAACTTGTCCAAATCCCAGAGCCCATGTTCTTTACTGCTAAAGACAGTCAGTGACAAACTGAAGAAGATTGCTTTCACTTTATCAGAGTTAAGTTGTCTAAAGAAACAACTCATGTCACACAGATGGCTCATAGCTGATGAATGACTAGTGGAGTCAACAGCTCAGTTCCCCTGCTTCCAGAACACCCTTATTACAACACCCACTTTCAAATCCTGGGCTCATCATCCATTTATGAAAGACCTTGAACTATAATGACTTTGGAAATTTTTATTAACATGTTCAGTATTCATCATTTTAAAGTATGAGCCAATCATATTACGTTCATGTTTATAGTAGTTCTGACTTAATATCGGGACAAAGACAGCTGATGGAATTTAAAAATAACTCTCCTGATCTCAATGTCTTGATCTAAAACCTCTGCAACTGCCATTTTCATGATTGGCATATCTTATGTCTTATCATTTACTTATCTATTTTCATGATTTGATATGCTTTATGAAACAAATATAAGTAGCTAAGTTCTTAATTTAATCAATCCTTTGATACTATAAATCACATACAAATTACTAAAAAGATAAAGTAACTTCATGGAAATTTTGACACTAGAGCAGCTTTTATATGATTTCCACAAATTATTTTAGAAGATGTTTTTTTTTTTTTTTAATTTTCAAGTAAATTATTGCACAAATAGAGGGATATATAAAAAAATCAGTGTCTAATTTTAATTGGTAAAGTTACATATGAATTGAATTGATACATTTTATTTAACAAATTTTTTTTCAAGTTAAATAATTATTTTACTTTTATAATCTTAAATTTCTGAAACAGATAAAGCCTTACTAATCCCCAACCACTTAAGTGTTAATTCAGGATATAAGCAATTACAAAACATTGAATTGTTACACTTAAATAGTCCAAATGCAAAGATATAGCTATACATTCACATGATACACCAAGTGCTTTGACAATCTTTGCAAACTAAGTTCTAAAGCAAATAACTCTTACTTCCTCTTCTTCTTTAGGAGAATAGGATCTAACAAGGTCTGTACTCTGAAACTCTCCAAAATCGCTAATATTCACAGTTACTCTTGAAATAAGACATTTCCTTTGGTGATGACCTCATTTAAAAGGTCAAGGAGTGAATAGGAAATTCTTAGAGATCAAGATGGCGTTGCCAAGAGACGGAAGGAAATTACTTACTTCATAATTTTCAAAGGACTTTTTTGTTTGAGGGTCAGATTAGGGCTTTCCATCCTCTGTTTTTTCCCTCATTAAATCTTTCACAAGAACAAAATTTGTGTCTGGCTTTCTTCCTTAGTAATAGGGAGAACAGATTTAAATACCTAATCTGTATTTTCTTCAGATTAAGTTATATAAAGAATGACTATAAATACTAATTTAAAGAGTATGAAACAAAATTTCCTTTAATTTATGGCTTAATGTCTGTACACATGACATCACATGTTCTTATTATAAAAACACTGATTTGATTGCATGTATAATTTATATGCATGAAATTGACTGGTTCTACCCTTCTAATCTAGTATTTTGGCAGTAGAGAACAAAAAGCCAAGGTATATATCATTGCAGAATTATTTTGTAAGCATTAAAATGTATTTTTCATTAATTCATTAGTTCTATTAATGCACATTTTTGAAGGTGTTATGTGTGTCAAAATGACTGAACATATCAATGCAAAAAGATATACAAATATCTTCAATGTAAAGTATTATAAAATACATGGGATCAAGATATTGTAAGAATATGCTATTTGACCTATGGCAGAGTTTTATAAGAGAATTTAATTCAGTCACATTTTCTAATCCTAACATACACACATGCACACACACACACACACACAAACATACACAGTAGTTAATAATAACAGTTCATCAATAGGCCATTTATGGGAAAACTGAGAACTGTGTTTCAAAGAGTAGGGTGTCCTTAGTATCAGTCTATGCTGATACCTTAATTAAGTAGAAGGGGTGGGGGATTTTAAGAAAAATATGACATTTCCAAAATGATTTTAAACAAACTAAAGTAGTGATACATATGTCATCTTGGAGAAGGACAACTTGAGGCATACTGAAAAGTCAGATGCTTATTGCCATGCACTAGAAAGATCAGACCAGGTGACACCTGAATCTGACTGATGTTGGCAGTAAAATGGATTAAAATATAGTGGACAAGCAATTTGAAGAGGCATAAATACCTAGTGGCTCCTAGAGAGCATGGTGAGATGAAAAAAAAAAGGTAATAACAATTGCAATTGATACATTTTTGATTGCATTATGTGCCAAGTATTTTTCTAAAAGTTTTACATGGATTAATTCTTTTCATTCTTTTGCCATCTCTGATGTTACCCCTAGTTTGTGGTAAGAAAATCAAACCAGAGTGTTTGAACAACTAGTTCAAAATCACTAAATTATCACGTGATTTGAAATCAAAAAGTGTGACTTTACAGTCAGAGATTTTAATATTTTGCAGTGCTTTCAGTAGGAAAGGATGAGTTGTATTTAGATGCTTGGCATGATTTGGTGTACAATAGAGTATGGTGTAACAGTGCTTATCAAATTCAGGTTCAGTTACAAATAAGTTTCTAAAGGAACTATCAGAGAATAGGACATACAAGGGAAATATTTGGTTGGAGTTAGAGAAATATTCTCTTCAGACATTTCACAGCAATGTTCTCATAAATAAAAACTGCAGTGCATTGCCAGTTTGTTGTGAATGATACCGGAAACCTATTATTTTAAGAAACTTGACAATGTTAAGTAAATGAAATTGACACATTCCAAATGCAATATGCCACACCACAGCAATGAAGCTAGATGCTTCCAGAACTAGATAGTACATCCAACACAATTAATGTAGCTTCAAATTAAGGATCTTTGTTTTTGTTTTCCTAGTAATTTTTCCCAGTAAATGCTGTCCATATTAAATATGAGAATGTGTTAAAGAAAGAACTTTGCAGTAAATCATGTCATTGAGTTTTGATACATGTTTAGTGAGAGCATTGCATTTGTGATTTTTGAGTCTGATTCCTTCAGTGTTCTCCGGAAATTTGTATGTCTTCTTTGCTCTCACTATCTCACCATCAGCAACACATGTTTGATATGAACATATGCCTCTGTTTCTGCTGATTGTTTTTATAGGCAAAACTTGATTCTGGTGCTTCTTTTATATTGCTTCTCATTTATTTTAGCTTATAATATTGTACTGTTTTTCTGCACAAACAAAACAAAAAAACCCTACAAACACACAAAGCTGCTATTTCACTGATAATATATTTTCGGAAATGTTGAAGGCTGGATCTTTAATATCATTTGAAATGTAGTAAAAGCATTTTACCAACCCAACTGACATCCTACTTAATTTTTATTTTTTCATTATTAAACTATATTAAAATTTTGTCTTCTATAAATCAAGTGTATATATGCTAATTGTAAGTGGCTTAGACTCTTTCTGGATGTATCTAAACATATAAGAATCAAATCATTAATATGCAACTTACAAAAACAATAGGCAAATTATTTTTATCTCTTCGCTAATATTTATCATGCCACTGATTTTATATTGAGAAAAATATTACTCATATGCCATTTAAACATCTAGACAATGGTAAGCTATTTATTAACCAGTTATGATATATTATATTCACTCATCACTGGTACACTTTTCTCAGTCACTAGTATCTTTAAAGTGGGAGATGGAGAATTTTAGGAAAAATTGAGAAATAGCTAAAGATAAACTAAAGGGAACTATACTGATCTTTTTCTATGAGACCAACTATTTTAACCTCAAAATATCTAAGAATCCATGGTATTTCTCTTTCTGAATCTGGTATTCCACTTAACATGAGGTCCACCAATTATATCAATGGTGTTACAAGACACAGGAGTTCATTCTCTTTCATGGAAAAATAATATTTATTGTTTATTATTCCACTCTCTGTACCCATCCATCCACCAATGGATTCCTTGATTGATTGCACATTTTGGCTGTTGTGAATACTACTGCAATAACAATAAAGTACAGGTATTTCTCTCATACTCTGATTTCATTTCTATACACCCAATAGTGAGAAAGCTAGATCACATGGTAGTTCTATTTTAAATTTTGGGGGGAATTTTGATGCTATTTTTGATAATAGTTATATTAATTTTCATTCAGATTAATCCTCTATAGAAGTTCTCCTTCCTCTGCATTCTGAATAGCATTTCTTATTTTTTGTCTTTTAATTATAGACATCTTAACTTTTAAATATAGACATCTTAATGGGTGAGACATTACCTCATTATGGTTTTGACTCTTATTTCTTGGATAAGTAATGATGTTGAGCATTTTTTGTATATTTATAATCCAATGGGATAACTTCCTTTGAGAAATGTGTATTTAGATCAGCTACCCATTTTTTATTGAAATTTCCATTATTCATATATTCTGGATATTAATACTTGTTGGATGAATAGTTTGAAAAAATTTTCTCTCTTTTTGATGATATTCTCTTCATGATTGTTTCCATTGTTATGAAAAAGCTTCATATTTTGATATAATTCCCTTTGTCTATCTGTGCTTTAGGATCATATCGAAAAGCACTGAATGGGCCATGTGGCTCAGTAGTAAAGAAAAAAAAAACTGACTATTCTGATGTCTAGAGGAGGATTTAACAGACACCAAAGTACAGTTAAGAGGAATAAGTTCTAGTGTTCTACAGTACAACAGAGTAACAATGATTTAAATTTACTATATATTTAAGAAGAATTTGATGATAGGAGCTTGACGGCCCACATCACAATATATATATATATATATATATATATATATATATATATATATATATATTTTTTTTTTTTTCCCCCCAAGGATATAGAACTGTAAATCACACTTATTTGATCTTTATACGTTATATGTATATATATATGCATGAAATCATCACATATAATTTAAATTTGAACATAGTCTTTCCATTTATGGTAAGAAAAATTATGAAGATTAAGGTCAATGACATAAATCAGTGTGTGTATCTACATATGCATACTAACATATATTAAGTCGCATCCCACGGAATCCCTACACAATAGATATGTCCTATGTTCTATAATGATAAAGGTAGAGAGCATGGAGGAAACTTAGAAGGCTTAACCTTCCAAGAGGGACTCTCTCAGTGGGAACTTCAGGTAAAGTGTAGCAATGGATCAGACGAGTAGTTCCAAATGATGTGTTCTTGTTACATGAAAACTTTAGTGTCACGTGTCTGTCTGGATACTCACCATACGTCTGCCTAGAAGCCAACTTCAAAGGGACCTTTAGGTTTGGGTTATGAACAGTAAATAATATGCAAGAAAAGATTCAGGTCAAAGGGAATTTGTGAATCAGGATTTCAGTAATACTCTATTTTACCAACTTCAAGTCATAATGAATGAAAATGTGTTTTAAAAAAGATGTAGGAAAACAGCCATGTTCCCACACCTGGGCAGGAGAGTGTGCCTGTGTGTTCTTTGTGTTTGTGCGTGCACGGGCACCTGGGACTAGGGGGCTTCAGGCGTTATCCCCCACCCCAATCATCCTTCCTTCAGCTCCAACCTCCCAGCCTGCTCCCTTGTTGTTTGATCACCTTAGGTGCCAGGGATGGTGAGTGTCGGATATGGGGGGAACTGATTTGAGGCCCCCAGTAAGTGCTACAGTGAGCACAAAGGGGCGCTGGTGAATGGTCAATCCCAAGTACCAGATGTAGTGGGCATGGCCTGGTGGTCCAGGTTCTGCAAGGCTGGCCAAACCTCTTGAGGAGATCAGGACCTTCTCAAGGACTTTTCAAGGACAGGCATGGGTCCTCTCCAGTGGGAACTCTACATTTGAATCTTTCGCTCCTGAATGGGAATTCTAGACTCACTGGAATGGGGCCTGGCTCTTGGCATCCAGGCCTTCCAGAGGTCCCTATCTCAGACTTGGGGTTGAATGCTAGCCAGGGGAGGTGGGGTCCAGGGCGGGAGTAGAGAAAGCCATAGGTGGGATCTGCTGCCCTTGTTGGGATTAGGTGGCGATACATCTTCTCCCATTCCGAGGTGAGTCAGGATTAGGAATTGACTGCAACCTATTGCAAGTGCCCAGAGGCCGCCCTTCTTCTTTCCCAGACCACTGTACCCTGGTGTTGTGGCCATCCCAAAGAGAACTTCTTAGGGGTGTCTCCTGGACAAAGACTCAGTACCAGGAGGAGAAATTGGGGTGGTCAGTGCCAGGGACAACCCCAAATTGAGGAACCATGAGGGACAAAGGGTCAGGGGCAGAGGGGGGAAGAACCACCCTCAAAGTGAAGCTCTGGTAGGAGAAACAAATCCTTAGGACCCATGCTATCAAAAACTAGCAGGTGCTGGGGCACTGGCGCACTCCTGTAATCCCAGTGACTCAAGAGGCTGATATAGGAGGATTGCAAGCTAGAGGTCAGCCTCAACAATTTAGGGAGGCCCTAAACAATGAAGCAAGACCCTGTCTCAAAATCTTAAAAAAATAACAATAAAAGAATAAAGTGCTCCTAGCTTAAATCCCCAGTACCCTCCTTGCCACCCAAAAAAGAAAAAAAAATGAAAAGGAAAACTCCTCCCAAGTATTAGTATCACTATAGCCTCCCCAATGAATAATTAACTACTTATTCCCTTCCAGATGGGAAGAATTGCTATTAAGAAATGGCAAGGGGTTAGAGGTAGGGGTTGGGGTGGGAGAGTGTAGAACTGTTAAGATCCCCACTCACTCCCTAAAGTTCTCTGTATAGTCCAAGGCGCCATAAATTTGATAACTTTAATAGACAAAAGAGCCCAGGATATGGCAGATTTTTTTTGTTTGTTTTGATCTTCTTGTCAACAGTGGTTATAAAAATCTAGTTTAATCACACAACTAACATGAAAATGAACCAGCTTTTTAAAATTTTAACCAAATTATACTTAGCACAAATAAGAACAATTCATTGACTGTTGAAAATAAGTAATGAGCACTAGCAATCTGTTTCTACTAAGATGCATTGCCTCCTTTTTAATGGGTATTAACTATCAGGGATTTCATGTGCTCTTATCTAGTCATGGTTTCTGATGTTTTTGTATACTGGTAAAAGTAATAGTGACAGTGATGCAAAGAAATCCACAATTGTATCCCCTTTCCTTTCACAGCTTGACTGTAGAGACATGTTTTAATAATCCATGACTTTTGGATCATTGTCGCAAATTCCAGCCTAGATTTCTTAACGTTAATAATCTAATGGAGGCCTGGTTGGGTCTGAGTTTTATGGCCTGAAGTTGAGGCAGTGGTGTTTATGCAAGTGTATGCATTCGAAGGGGTGGGAACTCAAGAGAGAGAGCATCTGGCATAATGCTGACTGAGTCTTCCTCACCTTTGCAAGGGAGGGGCCCTGAAGTCTGAGCTTCATCAGCTTTCTGGAAAATTGGCCCTAAGAGGTCTGCTTGTATTTTCTGGAAATAGTCTAAAGCACTATACCCTGGATATTTTCTCATAATCTCAGTAAGATAGTTTATGAAGATATTTCCAGTTACAAGTGTTTACAGTGTGGACTTTTCAGATTGAAATGCTCTGCTTTTTTATGTTTTACACTGCTGATTCTACTGCTCATTGAAACAGAGTTTTGAGGACATTTCGTCTCTGTATATAACTTAAAAATGGTCTATCCACCCATTTTAAATTTTACAAAGATGTATGATCTTTGCCAACAAGCATGTATACAAGCAAGGCAGTGATGGTTATGAAACTCTTAAATGCCAAAATTTATAAACTATATGTACAGGACACACACACACACACACAAATATAATTTGATTTGATGCTCAGGTGTCTTTCATCAGGTAAATATATTTTCTGATTTACTGGTATTTTCAACATACTCAGATAGGCATTATAGCAGAAATTAAAAATTCATAAGATGGAACACATCCTTAAGAAGTTTACACTATAGTAGAAGGTAAGACATAAACAGATAAAATTTTAGTTAAGACCATACTTGGTAAATGCTTAAAAGTTACAAAAACAACCTAAAAGTTGCCAAAGAGTTTTAAAAAATGCAACACAGGTCATGAAAAATACCAGCTTCTTTATCCACCCCACTTTCTTCCCTAGGATAATTATTTTCAGCAATTATGTGTGTTTTATCAAGGAGTTCTGGTCTTATTCAGAAAATGCCCCAAACTACAGTCATTTGATATAGATAAGTTTTTAGGTAGTCAGATGCCTATGTATATTTAATTAATATTTCTACTATTTAGTTTTATAAATGCATATGTTCATTTTCATTGGATCATATAAAATATCTAGGATCACAGATGTCAATAATTCATCATCTCTTTCTCAAACTAAAGCAAATATCCGTTTATTTTTTCCTCCAAAATATGTCTTGGATACCATTATTTACTAGGCGCTGATAACAGCACTCACATTTTTTGGTGAACAGTACATAGTCCTGCCCTCAAGTTGCCTACATTTTAGTGTATATAGGAAGAACAGATAGTAAATCAATCAACAATTAAATGTATAATAAATTAGGTGATGGCAAGTTCTATGTAGGAAATTGAAGCAGGCAAAAGGGATTAAGAGTAATGGGGAGAGAGAGATCCAAGGTGGTGGACTAGAGGGAGATTGCATTCCATGTCACTCTATGAGTTGGGATTCAAGCAGAAAGAAATACTGTTTCTCTGTGAGACTGCTACCACTACTGCTGTCTGCTGCCCGCCCCCTGTTTATCCACCCATCACCCACAGTTCACCAACCAATCGCCTTCAACACACTACTGCCTGGAGATCCATCTTCAGAGTACCTGCAGGTTTGGTTATACTGGTTGCCTCCATCTTGGGACACTGGCCAGACCTGGGGGTTCAGGACCAAGATGCCTGCAGGCTTGCCACTGCCACCGCTGCCATCCCATCCCAAGGAGTGACTGCCTCAGTCTGGAGACACTGTCAAGGGCCTGGAGATCCAATGTCTGGGTACCTGCAGGTCTGGTTGCACCTGAGAGCTTCCTACTGGGTGTGCTATTGGCCACCATCTTGCTGCCTCTTCACAGGGTCACTCCTTTGTGTAAGCACATCCCTTGTGGTCTGTCTGCAAGTTTGAATGGCATTGAGATCTCGGGATTGCAGCAAGGGAGAACCTGGGAAATCTGAAACCCAGATCCATCAGACTGTGGCTGGGTCTTAGGCCAGTCTGGGCCTAGCAATCCTGTGGCAGGCTGGAGACAGGGACATCTCCCCACTGGAATCACAGATCAGAGAGACCAGAGAGAGACAGGCTCTCCCCAACTCTGAAAGTCCTAAAGTGCACAGGGATGGAAGGGGCTGGTTACAATGGGTGGTAAGGCTGGAAGAGGGTATGAGGGCATCTTGCTATTGGACCACCCAGCCATCTGGTTTGCCACCCACTGGACTGAGGCTACTATCAAACTCCAGACAACCCTACCTATTGGCAGAGAAGGGAGGTTGAGAAAGTTTTGAACACTGACAGAGATAATTGTTCAATTTTCCATCAAGATCTTTTCTTTCCCCCTCTCACTCATATTTCTACTATTTTTGAAACCACATATATATTTTTTTGAAACCACATATTTTTCATGCATCAATTTATTGAGGACTGAAAGGTCCGAATAGTATATTACAGTTTTGTTGTGGATTCTTATAATTTTTCTTTTTAATTTGATTTTATATTTTATCTCACTTATCTGTTTCCCTGGATTCTCTTCCTCTCTTCTCTCATGCTAAAAGCAAACCTCTACTAAATCTTCCTTCACTCTTCCTATATACTTTTACTTACATTTTCTCTTCCTCCTCCCACATAAAAACATCCTACACCAGGTCTATTCTCTCTTTGTCCATCATTTGAAATTATAACCCCTTTTTAGCAAGCTTACTGTTTATATTATAGACAATAATTTAAGGCATCGTTTCTGTTTATTGTGACACAACTATAGACACCTTGATAGGAGCTATTTGGTTTAAGACTGTGTATTGTTTGTATTGGGTACTGTTAATATTGATCTCCCTCTGAAAGGTGAGATACTAAAAGCCTTCAGGAACACTAAAGACAGTACACCACAATCAAGTGGGGTTCATCCCAGGGATGCAAGGTTAGTTCAATATATGGAAATCAATAAACATAATTCATTATGTCAATAGACTTAAAGACAAGAATCACATAATTTTATCAATAGGTGCAGGAAAAGCATTTGACAAAATATAGCACCCTTTCATGTTTAAAACCCTAGAAAAACTAAGGATAGTATAAACATACCTCAATATTATAAAAATTACATATGCTAAGCCCAAGGTCACATCATTGTAAGCAGAGAAAAATTAAAAGCATTCCCTCTAAAAAACTGAAACAAGACAAGGATTCCCACTTTCACCACTTCTGTTCAACATTGTCCTTGAAACTCTAGGCAGAGCAGTTAGACAAAAGAACATATTAAAGGGATATGAATAGGAAAGGAAGAGCTCAAACTATACGTATTTTCCAATGACATGATTCTATATTTAGAAGATCCAAAAAATTTCACCAGAAAACTTCTAAAACTAATAAATGAATTCAGTAAAATAGCAGGATATAAAATCAACACCCATAAATCAAATGTGTTCCTACACACCAGTGATGAATCTACTAACAGAGAAATTAGGAAAACTACCCAATCACAATAACCTATTTGGGAATGAAGTATTAAATATTTTATTACTTTAAAAAGTAATAAAAAATTTCAAAAAGATGTATAATTCTCTTTCCTTAAACAAAATTTTAAATGAGAGAAACTGTCAAAAAGTGATTTCATTCTCATTTCACCTCATTGTAGAGGTGAAAGACCTCTTTAATGAAAGCCACAGAACACTAAAGAAAGAAATTAAAGTAGACCTTATAAGATGGAAAGATCTCTCTTGTTCTTGGATAGACAGAATTAATATTGTCAAAATGGCCATACTACCAAAAGCATTATAAAGATTGAATGCAATTTCTACTAAAATTCCAATGACATTTTTGGTAGAACTGGAAAAAGCAATCATAAAATTCATTTGGAAAAATAAGAGGCCCAGAATGGCCAAAGCAATCCTGAGCAAGAAGAGAAGAGCAAAGCAGGAGGTATCACAATACCAGGCCTTAAACTATATTAAAGAGCCATAGTAACAAAAGTGGCATGGTATTGGCACCAAAACAGACATGTAGACCAATGATACAGAATAGAAGACACAGAGCAAAACTCACATAATTACAGTTATCTCATAGCAGACAAAGGCACTCAAAACATTAACTGGAAAAAAAAATAGCTTCTTCAACAAACAGTGCTGTGAAAATCAGAAATCTATATACATCAAAATGAAATTAAAACTCTAGGGATACCATTAATCTCCAGAATGTATAAAGAACTCAAAAAACACCAAAAAAAAAAAAAACCCAAATAACCAAATCAATAAATGAGCAAAGAAACTGAACAGATGCTTCACAGAAGAAGATACACAATTGATCAACAAACATACAAAAAAAGTGTTCAACATCTCTTAGAAATTAGAGAAATGCAAATCAAAACTACTCCAAGATTTCATCTAACTTCAGTCAGAATGGAAATTATCATGAGTACAAGCAACAATAAATGTTGGCAAAATTGTGGGGGAAAAGGCTCACTCATAACCTGCAGGTGAGACTGCAAATTGGTGCAAGTATTATTGAAAGCAGTATGGAGATTCCTCAGAAAATTTGCAGTTGGACTACCATTTGAATCAGCTATCCCATTCCTATGTTTACACCCAAAGGATTTAAAATCAGTATACTACCCTGATGTAGCCACATCAATGTTTATGGCAGCTCAACTCACAACAGCTAAACTATGTAACCAAACTTGGTGCCTCTCAACAGATGAATGGAGAAAAAAATGCGGGATATATACACAGTGGAATATTACTCAGATTTAAAGAAGAATGAAATCATGGCATTTGTCAATAAATGGATGGGGCTAGAGAATATTATGCTAAGCGAAATATGCCAATCTCCCAAAACCAAATGTCGAATGCTTTTTCTGATATGCATATGCTAACTCACAATAAAGGGTGGGGGTGCTAGGGAAGAATAAAGGTACTTTAGGTTAGTCAAAGGGAGATAGGAAGAATAGTAGAATGAATCGATCATTATTTTTCTGTGTATATGTGACTACATTATTGGTGTGAATCTATATCATATACAACCAGAAAAAGAAGAAGTTATAGTCCATTTATGTATGATGTGTCAAAATGCATTCTAGTGTCATGTATAACTATTGAGAAAAAGTTTAAAAATAAAATAAATAAAAAGAGTAATGGTGAGAGCATTAATATATAGTGGTCTGGGACAGTCTCTATGATCAGATGACCTGTGAATAAAATCCTGAAGGATGTGAGAGATCAAGTCCTAAAGACATCTAGAATTCAAATGTTATAAGCTGATGGAAGAGCAACAAGTTCAAAAGCCCTCACACTAGCATATTCCAGGACCAGAAAGGAGCCCAGTGTGGGAGAATCCCATGTGGAGAGATAATGGTGCCATCAAGTAATTCCATGTAATCAGTTCTCTACTTATTAATCCATGCATATGCTTGCAGGTAGTCTTGGCAGTCAAGAAGTAATAACATCCAGTGAGTAAATAAAGAACCAGCTAATGATCAGTCCTGCTTCCTGCCTCAGGTGTCAGCAGTTTAATGCATAAAGCCCAGCCTTCTGTTCCCTGCAAGAGGCTAAACCCTGTATGTGTTCTTATTTCCGAGGTAAATAGATTCATACACACTGGACAACCCCTGAATTAGAATTGAAGAAGAGACAAAATACAGATGATGTTACTTTGATGCTTTCGTTGCTCTAAAACTCTTAAATGTACCTAACACCCTTCAATCCTAACATTAGCTTTATGCAAAATAAAACTTGCCTTTCATGAAAAAAATGCTTTTAAAAAGTAATTAAAAAATTCAAAAAGATGTATAATTCTCTTTCCTCGAAAAAAATTTAAGTGGGAGAAACTGTCAGGAAGTGATTTCATTCTGGACTCAATTTTCATATGAATATAAATTCATTCCTCATTAATTTCAATAAAGTTCTCACAAGCACAATTTTTCTCCAAATGAGATGCAGATGCATGAATGTTACACAGTAATTTGTCTATGTTTATAAACAAATATTAACTGCAAAGAGATGTTGCATCTCCTATCTGTAGAAATAATTCTATATGCACAAAAAACTTGTAACAGATAAGGTTGCAGGTCAAAAATAGGTGTAAAATAATCACTATAAATCAGAGCAAGCATCAACTCTTATGTAAGCTTGTTCCTACTTCCACAATTCAGGTTAATTATTTTCAATTAAATTAAATATCAAAGTAAGAATATTATATAATAAAGCTATATTATTAGTATTACTAGGAAATTTATTATTGCTGTTTTATGGAAAATAATAGTTTTTAGTAACATATGTATTGTAAATTGTTACTAAGAGAATCTGTTGATGTCCACCACGAAAATTATATTTCACTGAAATTTTCAATATGATTCCTGCTAGAATTAGGTTATGCTGCTTTGACCAATTGATAATGATGGAGTTAAAGCAAGAGGCAGAAAATGACTTTGTTTTACTTTAGAAAAATTATGAAAGAATAGAACTGCTTTCCAAATATGGATATATACTCATGGGTATGTTAGTATATTCCTGTTTCATCTCCCATTTTCTAACTGCTTATTTTTTGTTTTTAATTGTTATTAGTTTTCTTTTTATTCCTCTCATCACTAGATTGTAATAATTCATAAGCATCAGTCTTCAACTTTGTTCTTTTCTTTTTTTTATTATTAGTTGTTCAAAACATTACAAAGTTCTTGACATATCATATTTCATACATTTGATTCAAGCGGATTATGAACTCCCATTTTTACCCTATATACATATTGCAGATTCACATCGGTTACACATCCACTTTTTTACCTACTGCCATACTAGTGTCTGTTGTATTCTGCTGCCTTTCCTATCCTCTACTATCTCCCCTCCCCTCCCCTTCCCTCCCCTACCTTCCCCTCCCTTCTCATCTTCTCTCCCTACCCCATCTACTGTAATTCATTTCTCTCTCTTCTTTTTTTTTTCTCTACATTTATTCTGCATAAATTTCTTGTGGTCTGGTGGTTCCAATGTCCTCTTTATTGCTGGTATTTTCTCTTGATTTTCCTCAATTTCTGCAGAGAAGCTGTAGTTTAATTTTTTTTAAATCACTTAGAAATTTTCCTCTATTTTCTTAATGTCACAGCAAGTGCACTCTTTGGTCCAAAGTCCTCTCTAGCTCCATAACTGACACATAAGCATTGTCCCAACTCCGTGGTCCAAGGAGACTCATGCTTTCCACTGACTCCCTGAGATGCCACCTCAGAACCAGCTCCATTACCTCCTTGTTTAATTCAGTGGTAGAATCTTTAATTATCATTTATATAATTTTTCAGTATATTAAAACAGATAGCAACAGTTTACATTTGCCAAATTAAACTATTTCATATACCAATGTGCTGTCCTCAAAATCAGCTGATTTAAATTTTCATCTTATCAGAAAATATCTTCTCAGAGATGCCCAGGATGATGTTTGTTAGAATATATGGGCACTTTGCAGCCCTGTCAGATAAAACACATAAAATCAACCCCTGCACTTGGCTATATAAATGCCTGCACACAAAGATCTCTTGGGCACTATCTCAGGTAGAAGTTTCTGATCACAGGCCTACTGCCATGGATCACTGAGGTATCACAAATTTATAAATGAGAGAAAGAAAGAGGGGAAGAGGTCAATAATCTTAAATTGGTGGAGGATGGGAAAGGCAGCAGAGCACAACAGACACTAGGATGGCAATTTGTAAATCAATGGATGTGTAACTGATGTGATTCTGCAATCTGTGTATGGGGTGAAGGTGGGAGTTCATAACCCACTTGAATCAAAGTGTCGAATATGATACGTCAAGAAATTTGTAATGTTTTGAACAACCCACAATAAAAAATAAAAAAAAAATAATCTTAAATTATAATTACTTTAGAGTTCAATAAAAAGAACAAACCCTAAATCCTGTTGTAGAACATCTAGGTCCAAAATTAAAGTCAATGTAAGTTAAAATGTGATTTTAAATTCTCTTTTAAAAATAAGAATATGATACAATGAAATTATTTATTTGTATGAGCAAAAATCTCCCTTATATTACTGTGAAGAAATCTATAAAATAGATTCTTATTTCATCTGTCATTTGTATAACATAAAATCCTCATTTAAAAAATACATCCTATATTATTTGTATTTGAAGCAGAAAGGATGCTGATGTGACCCGAATCTGCAATCTTTCTACGTCATGATAATAACTTTATTATTGAGAAAAATGTTGTATGTTATAAAAAGAAATTTCTTATTCTCCTTTTCTTGTAATAATCAGTGAAGAAAAAGTCCTGTAGGAAAAGATCTTTACAAGGTTTCATCCAAATCTTAGATCAAATAAATATAGCTAAACTCATTTAAAAAATGTAAAATTGAGCATTTGAAATGTCTAAAGTTTTGCCCTGGGGTACATGTGAAAATGCACAATGTCATCATCGACTCACCTACTGTCATTCATTTCATTATTTTTAGCATTTTTCTGAAATCACCCAGGTAAAATCCAACCAAATCACCATTTCAAAAGTACATATCAAAATGATGCCAGTTCCTTTAAAAAACAAATTGTTCATGATGATTTATGTAAACATTCCCCTTCAGTTACACTTTTTAAATTTTTTCTTAATTATGTATTTAAAATGGGAAACATCACTTGAAATTCATCTGTAAATTTTGTGGATTGAAAATATATATATTTTGGTAAAGATCAGGATTACCAAATATCCAGATGTTTTTGTCAGGTTTTTTGCTGCTGTGACTAAAGGACACAACCAGCACAATTATAGAGGAGGAAAAGTTTATTTGAGGGCTCATGGTTTCAGAGGTCGTAGTCCATAGAAAGCCGGCTCCATTTTGGGGGGCTCCAGATGAGGCTGAACATCATGGCAGAGTGTGTGGCAGAGGGAAGCAGCTCACATCATGGTGATCAAGAAGCAGAGAGAAAGATCCACCAGACAGATACAAATATATATGCTAAAGCCACGCCCAAACTCCCACCTCCTCCAACCACACCCTACCACTTCAGTTACCAGTTGAACACTATCAGGTTAAGACTCTCACAACCCAATCATTTCTCCTCAGAACCTTCTTGCATTGTCTCATACATGAGCTTCTGGGGGACACCTCACATCCAAACCACAACACCAGCTTTCAGCCCTTTATTTTCTAGGTTTCTTGCAGTCATGGGACATGGACCTCCGAGGGGCAAATGGGCATTGCAAAAAGTTCACCATCACTGGCATTCAAGATAAGATCAATTTGCCTTACTTGGTATGCAATATTCTGGCTATTTTTACTATGCTTGATTGAGATAAAACATTTTATTTCCAGAAAGAACTTTGTTTTTAAAAGAACTTCCATCTTATTTCAAAATCAGGCATGGGCCAAAGCATAATCTTATCTTATATAGCAAGTCTCCTTAAATTTGTAGAGGTATGATAAGTGGCCTAGATAAATTACTTTTTCAAAAAGGTTTCCTTTATTAATCAGGCTTTTTTGAATTTTGATGTATGTTCCTTCACCAAGTGTCAGAAGCGGCTTCATTTCATACCAGTCTCTGTGATTGGTAAGTCCGAGCCTGAGATTAATGAGACTGACTTTTCTCTTCAGGGAGCTTGCAGAATGTCCTGTTGGTGAAGCCAACTTCTAGTCTTATGCCAAATTATCCAGGACCCTCTTGTTCAGTGTGAAATCTCCAGGCCACTAGATACTGTTGTTTTGTTTTTGTGGTGCTGGGGATTGAAATCCAAGGCCTTGTGCATGTGAAGCAAGCACTCTACCAACTGAGCTATATCCCCAGCCTTCAATGGATACTCTTGAATGCATGGCGGACGGATGGAAAAAGTGGAGGAGCTGGGAGGCCGGGGTTGGGCAGTGGAAGCATTGTCCTTCTCCCTGAGCTGGAGCACTTCTGTGGCTGTTGGAGCCAGTCACATGTGGCTGAGCAGGGAAGTGTGGAAATGTCTTTACCTCCACTGGCATGTAACTTCACAGAGTGTTTTGCTTCCAATTTGAAGTAAGTTCTAGGAAACACCTAATAATACTCACATGTAATAAAGAACAAAAATGAAGTCAACAATTAGATTAATATATTTAACATCTCTTCAGTCTGCAATTTTCTTTAACAAATCTATTTTATAGAAATTCTTCAATAAATGAAGGACTTTGTCTTATTGAAATAAGTCATAAGTTAATAAGAAACACAGCATTTTAAATCTAGGCTTAGTATTCTAATTATTCACTGCATTATTGTTTGGATCTGAAAGTCCCCAAAAGGCTTATGTGTTAAAGGGTTGCAGTAATGTTCCAGAGATGGAACTTTGGGGAAGTGATTGGATCATAGGGGCTCTGACCTCATCAGTGGATTATTATTTTTTTTTTTTAGTACTGGGTATTAAACTCAGGGGCACTCAACCATTGAGCCACATCCCCAGCCCTATTTTGTATTTTATTTAGAGACGGGGTCTCACTGAGTTGCTTAGTGCCTCACCTTTGCTGGCTGAGACTGGCTTTGAACTCTCCATACTCCTGCCTCAGCCTCCTGAGCTGCTAGGATTACAGGTGTGCACCACTGTGCCCTTCTGGGTTAATAATTTAAAGTCATTATTAGGAGGTGATAGAAACCATAAGAGGTATAGGAATTGGGTCCTAGTTGAAGGAGTGGGTCCTTGGTGGTATGCCTTGGGGACTCTTTACTCTCTTTCTTCATTCCCTCTCCCCACCTGGTTCTTGGCTGCCATAAGCTGAGAAACTTTCTTTTACCTTGCCCTTCTGCCATGTGTTCTGCCTCATCTCAGGTCTGGAGTGATGGGTCCTGCTGACCATGGTCTTAAACTTCTGGAAACAAAGTAAATCTTTCCTTCTCTAAGTTATTTTTCTCAAGTAGCTGTCAAAAGGATGAAAAGCTGACTAGAAGGGAATCTATATGATAAATTCATAATAATGGCATCAAGAAAGCTGACAAATCGATCATCCACTTCCCCAATGTTTAACCACATAATCTGTAGTATCATATCAAAACCCCATTCTGGCACATAAATTTCAAATCTATAAATTTATCTAAAAGATCATGCCTGCCTCTCCCCTAGTATATCTGACAGATAAAGTTCTATTACATTTGACCAGCATATTCATATTTGGAGTAGGGAAATGTATACCTCATGAAGATGATTCTGTCTCTCACGTTATTTTCAAAAGAATACAAACTCTGTCACTTGCATTGTTTATGGCAGAGTTTGAATGTCTCATTCATCTCTCACTTAAAATCCTCATCAATACAATGTAACAGTAACAGTACCCTTTAGTAGGTGTGCTGACAAATATTACTAGGAATCTGGCATGTAATGCATTACCCATATGTATTCGTTCTTTTCCTTCATTCTCTTTGACTGGCTCCTAGACTCACAAGCAGTCATTCTGTTACATGATATCTGCAGAATGACATCAAGTAAAACTGAGCTAGGGAGGACCCTGCTGGACAGGCTTGCTTCTCTGATGATTGCACGGTAGCATGTGCATGGTACCACTCTTAACCATCTTCTCTTCTTCTGGAACAGAAGTAATGGGAGAATAATTTTCTTTCTGTACCTTTAAATATAGCTGTTTCCAAACTTTGCTCTACATATTTAAGATTCCTGATCCCCAGCACAGGAGATTCTGATCAAGTATGCTTGGGTTGGTGTTCAGGAATCTGGAATCATTAAAATTTTCTCAAGTGATTCTCTGATGAACAAGTTCAGTCATTACTGCTCTCTGATATGGTGTTGAACCTAAAATCTATTCTTTGCTATGGTTTGATTCTGGAGTGTTCTCTCAAAAGGCTCATATTTTGAAAATATGACCCTCAATGCAGGAAGATTCAAGGTGGGGCTTTAGGCAATGATTAGGACTCTGATCCCCTCAGTGGATTCATCCATTTGATAGCTGAATGGACTAAGGGATGATAACTGTCAGCAGGTGAGACATAGCTAGAGGAAGTAGGTCACATGGTGTGTCTTTGGACTGTAGTTGTCCCTGCCCTGAGCTGAGAAGCTTTTTGTCAAACCCTTGTCCATGATGTTCTGACTCACCTCAAGCCTAAAGCAATGAAGTTGTCCAACCATGCAATAAGACCTCTGACACTGAACCAAAACCAACCTTTCCACCTCTGAGTTGAGTTGTTCTTAACATGGATTTGGGTTACAGTGACCAAAATTTAACACATTCTTCTTTGCTGAAAAGCTTGATGACCATTGTTTTGGAAGGTTAGTAATAATTACAAAAACATATTACTCAGTTTGAAGAGAACTCTGAATCAATTTTGCTATCTGGAAGTGAACTAGATTTACATCGGTTTGATCATAGTATCTGTTTTCTAATCTCTCTTTCTAGGGCTATCCTCATAAAATAACAACTGCAATTTACTAGCTATACCTGGCAAAGAGAACCAATTCATTAGTAGTTACTAATACTAAGCTTCATGCTAGAAAAATCATTTTATATAATACAGTTATCATCTGCTGAGCTAGTTAAGATGATTATTTCTCTGGAAACTTTCCTAAAAATATTATAGTTTATTGCTGAGATATATTTTTGCTGCTTTTGGCAGAACATTTGGTTCCCTTTGGTTGTTTACATTGAATTCAATTTATTATCATTAACCTTCCAGTTAAAGCTATTTCAGTTGAACTTGTTCTTATGTGACAGTATCCATCTGCTGCATCTATGTTGTATTAAGAAATAAGGGAAATGAAATATACTTTTGGCTTTAAGTTAAATTCATCTACTTAATTGCAATCAAGTTCGTGTTTGATATTAAATATTTCATGTCTTTGTAAGTTTTGAACTGTTAAGATTGATGTTGTCTCCCCAGCTTCTGGGTTTGTAAAATAGATATCATAGTATGTGTGATCATCCAACCAAGAACATAAACCTTTTATACAAATATATGTAGATGGATAGTATTCTACCAAGTGATAGTTTTGAAAGCATTGGAAAAATTTTAAGTAAAATTTTGACCCTTGTTATTTGTTTCGTGTGGGTAGAGATATTTACTAACATTGCTAAAATTGATTAACTGGTATTATATGACAGTCTTAAGAGTTTCCAGAAGCAAAATACATGTCATTATTTAATAAAATTACTTCATAAGGCTGATTTAATGAAATTTAACTTATAAGATGCTCTATTCTTAAGCAAACAAATAAGTTATATATATAATATTAATATTGATATGTATCTTTTGTCTCTTTGTTCAGTCTAGAAGTCCCTTTTTAGTGAATTTTGTGTTTAGTGAATTTTGTGAACTGCTTTGGGATATTTCTCTGTAGTTCCTCTTCTGTTGATTCCAGAGCATTTGTGCCAAACATGTTTCTCTCAAATTCTTCATCTGTGTGTCAAAGAAAATTTAATCCTTATGTTTTTCACTTATTTACATTTACACTTGAACTCATTAAAACATTATTATGCAAGAGCTTTTTAAATTCCAGGAGACATTATTGGCCTCCAAAATTCCGAAAAAACTCCCTGCCGAAGTTCAATATTTTATTATTAGGATGTTCGTTATTCTATTTTGAATATATATTTGAATAAACCAAAATAATAAATAGATCATATTCCCCTTTTTGATTTTTGACTAGAATTTTCTAGAATTCAAAATTAACATAAATTTAAAGTAAGTATTGAGTGTAGAGAACTAACATTTATTGAGTCCTTTCTAAGGACTTAAACAAAATGTGAATTGTTTTAATTTTGGATCCTGTTTTCTTAGGTTCAATATTCTCATTATTTTTACAGTTGTGAAAATGTTTTCAGAGAGCCTGTTGTATGGGATGATTAACTACGTACTTACACTCATCACAGCATCTTGAGAAATAAAAAGCACAAGACAGGAAAGTAAGGAACATCATCACGGCAGGAGAGATTTTAGGAATTCTAGCAGTAGACCATGAGTTCATGGGATAAAAGAAGCTGAACAGACATAACTAAAGACTTCAGTGTCATAGGAAGAAACTTCACAACAGATGAAGCCAGGCTTCTGAAAAGAACATTTCAAATTCTCAAAAGAAAGATAAAAAAGTAAAATGTCTAAAATCATGAAGATTAATCAAAGGATTAGATAAGGAGCAACAGAACCATTTACAGACAACAACAAATAAATTAGATTACATCATACTAAAACAGCTTTAGCACAGCCAAGGAAAGAATTAACAATAAATAGATAATCTATGAAATGAAATATTTGCAATGTATGATATTAACCATTTAGCATACACTGATTAGGGTTAATATCCAAAACACAGAAGAAACTAAAACAACTCTATGGAAAGAAAACAAACAATCAAAAACAATTTAAAATGGGCAAAGGATCTGAACAGATATGTCTCAAGGAGATAAGCTGGTCAAGAAGAAGATTGAAAAATATCCAGCATCATTAATCATCAGAGAAATGAAAATTTCTAATTGTGAGATGTTAAAAATTATCACACAGTGAGACACAGGGTTTCACACCTCTGAGGATGGCTGTTTTCAAAAAGATGGAAAATAAGTGTTGAGGGTGTTGAGAAAAAGGAAACTTTAGCCAATACTGATGGAAATGTCAATTAGATAGCTATTGTGGAAGTTCCTCTAAAAACTATAAATAAGAACAAACATAAAATTCAGCAATCCCACTACGAAATATATGTATCCAAAGGAAATGAAATCAGTATGTCGAAGAGATAGCTGCACCCATGTTTACTGCAGCAGTACTCACAATAGCCATCAACGTATGGAGGAATAAAGAAAATGTGACACAAATGCACAATGCATGTTTAACTTTTCCATTGCTCTGATCCAAAGACCTGATAAGAGCTATTTTAGAGGAGGAAGAGTTTATGTGGCACTTGAGCTTTCAGAAGTCTCATCTATAGACAGCTGGCTCCATTGCTTTGGGCCAGTAGTGAGGTAGAACATCATGGCCAAAGAATGTGATAGAGGAAAGCAGTTCAGGTCATGCAACCAAGAACCAGGAAGCTGAGAGAGACCTCTGCTCACCAAGAATGGAATATATACCCCAAAGGCATGCCCCAATGACACAGTTAATCTCTAATCTCTATCAGAGGATTAATGTACCAAGATGTTAAAACTCTCATAACCCAATGATTTCACCTCTAAACTCTCTTGCATCTTCTCACACATGAGCTTTTGGGGGACATCCAATATCTAAACCATAGCAATGGAATACGAATCAGATTTTGAAAAGAAAAAGCATTTTATAATTTGAAACAGCATGGGTGAACCTAGAAAACATTATGCTAAGTGAAACAAGCCACACTGAAGAAAAGCAAGGCATGGCCTTGCTTTTATATGGAATCTAATAAAGTTGAACTCATAGAATTTGACAGTAAAATAGTGGTTTCCAGGGGATAGAGGTATAGGGTGTTGGGGAGATTTTGGCCAAAGGACTGCAAATGTCAATTATGTTCAAGAAATCTATTGTGTGGCATGGTGACTATAGCTAATAACAATATATTATATTCTGGAAAAAAATATTCATGTAAAAAACAAGAAAAACAGGTCTCAAGATTCATCTGTTTGATAGCAACGAACTGTCCTTCATTGAATTTTTATAGTTATATTGTGTTCTATTATGTGAACTATGATATATTTTTGTTATAGACAGACATTATAAACAATGCTTCTATGAACATTCTAGCTTAAAAAATGGTTGTAAATTCTTTGACATTCTTTCAATTAAAAATCTGCACTATTCCTCTCTTCTTAATTCTGGTCTGGACCATAGCAGTTTCTGCCTTAATATCTTAAAACCAGAGAAACGTGGCCTGTAATGCAGTCACAGAGTAAGCTGAGGGACCCCCCTAGAACAACTTTGGGATTAAATAAAGAGAGGCAGAGGAGACCTTTCACCAGGAACCATCTTCTAACTGTCCCCATTGGGACACCAGCAGCACATGAGGCAAGTCTTTATGGAAAGTCCAGCTGAGATCAGTCACTGGTAGAACACCACTGAATAACTGCAATGATGTCGTTTGGACTAGAAGAATCATTAATCAGCTCTGCCTGAATTCTTGACCCAGAGAAGTATGTGCTTAATAAAAGAAATTTTATTTAAACCACTATGTTTACAAGTGCTTTGTTATATAACCATCAATTACTAAAACACTCCTAGTACACTGTGAACAGGAGTCCTGCGCAGAGTATACCCAACAGTGGACTTTCTGAGTCATAGATGTGCACATTCTCAAATTTATAGGATAATACAATAATGTTAAATTACATTTCCACCAGCAGCATAAAGGGTTGATCAATTTTTTCTTCTAATTGTACCCATTTTGTGCTCTCTTTAGAACATTGCATTTTTTAGACTTTTACCCAAATTAGGGATTGTTTAGGTGACTTCTTACTGATTTTTAAGACTTAGTTATGGATTTTGAAAACACCCTTTCTTAATTTTATCTATGTGTGTCTGCTTTTTCTTCAGTATGCTTTCATGTACAGAAGCTCTTGGTTTTCATCTACTCCAATTAGGAAACATTTTCTTTTATGCTTAGCACTTAACGAATTTTATTTAGGATTTCTTTCTATATTTGAAGCAAATATATTTGCCTGTATTTTCTTCTAAGAAGTTAATACTTTCCTTTCACATCAGTTGATAGATAGTCTGCCAGAAACTCAATCTGTGTGCTTTGAGTGTGTGTGCACACCTACATGCAAGTAATATGGGGATTGAATTTTTATGATTTTCTTTGGGATGATGGATTTATTATCTTGGAAGTATTTTCTGATATATGCTTGCAAGCATTCTACCACAAAGCTATACCTCTAGCCCATGTGAAGAGTTTTGATCTTAATTGTAGAAACAATGCTCTTGACCCAAAAAGTCTCTTGCTTGTTAATAACACATTAAGTATACTAGAAATTCATCATCCCTTTGAACTTCAAGGCAGCATGCACATGCTCTGTTATTCTGTGATGAAATCATTTGTTTCTCCTCCATTTGAGGAGTTTTAATCGGATCTAAATGTTCTCTCAAAGAATTGTTTTCAGTTGAGGGAAAGAATTCAAACATTCTTTTAAAAAGTCTTTAAAATACACCAGATTCTAATTTACTTTGCACAAACAAAGTACAAATATCAGAAATACTTAATTCTGGTTTGAGTCTGCATACAGTGACCTAGTTTAGAGCTGACCAGAAATAAATAAATATATATATTTAAACTTTGCTACTTGAAAATGCCACCAATCATTTTAAGCAATTTGATATATCATCTGTAGCTCAAAACCAGCAAATTACAGCACTCTCTTATCTTTGAATAACCCCTTTTTATAGAGTTGGTTTAACTGGGTTTCCATTCTTTGAAAATAAGCATCTTCACTTATTCATTGAGTTTGTGCAGTGACAATTAAATTTATTATCTCAATTATGAAATATTGCATGAGAAGGGCAGAGGAGAGGCTACTCACAATTTCTCAGGACATTTGGCACAAGCCAGGTATATACTGGTTTAGCGGGAACATGTGAACTGCCTATTCATAAAACAGTTTATAAAGATGATGATCAATACTCCACAGGCGAAAATTTTTTTATATATCTGAAAACATAAGCAGTTCTTGTCCCAACCCCAATTCTCTAATTTGAGTTTCCAATAAATATTATTTTTGAAAGTTAAAAAAAATTGAAGACTAACTTTTTACCTTTGGATTAATTGTTAAGCCTAGTTTGCCACTACCTGGAATTACTAATATTGAAGCTTATAATGAAAGGCACTGAGATTCAATGTGCTTTCCTTTTTCCTTTCTTTCAAATGAAAACTATTTCTAATTTAAGTATTTTACTTTTGAAAATAAATGTTGCAAAATACTAATCCTTGTGTAGGCCACAAACTTTCCATATGATCAAGTTAAATTTTTTTAAAAAAAGTTCCCCAAGGGCATGTTCCTCATTTTGAAAACTGTCAGCAAGTACTCAGTACCTCATGACAACACCCACTTTGCTCAAAGGTCCTTTAGGAAATAGACAAAGTGTCCTGCCACTAACCCCAAGATATTTATAATCTTCTTAGAGTTCAAGGCAGGTTTACAAAAATAATAACAACAGCAACAATAACAGAGCACTGGTAGGCCATAAATGATAATAGAGATAATAAACACTCAAAAGGAGTTCGATGAGGGCTGGCGTGGTAGTGGACATGAGGACCTGCAATTGGTTTGAAAGAGTTTTAAGATTCCAAATACAGACTTTTAAAAAATACACAGCTAAAGGTTGACCACATAAAAACTCTGTTTTAAACTGTCAGTAAAATGAGGTCTTAAAGTCCCCAGGCGAGGATTTTTGAAGTCTTCTGGGTGGATCTCCCAAGTGGTAGAGAACTTGCCTTGCAGCAAAGCAGATGCACTTGAGCACTGCCTGGAGGGAGGCCTCCTCCAAGGGTTGTGATTCTCTCATCTGCATTCCAGGGAGCTTTGCTCCTTGAAGACTGACAGCCAGGGATTTGCAAAGTGGCCATTTGTCCACTGCTGAGAGCAAATCTGGGATGATCTGTTCAATTCGGGTAGGCTACAGAGAAACCATCTGTGGGACTGCTTTTGCATGTAATTTTGAATAAACTTGAACCAATGTCCTAGAGGCAAGATTCTCTTCTTTCTCAGTCATAAAGTAATCCTGAAACAAATGGGCTCCCGGCTAGAATTGACTCACTGGAAATGTAAAAACAACTCCAATTACAAACAATTCCAAGCACCTCTCCCTTGTCTGTCTCTAACATGAAAAAAATTTAAAAAAAAAGAAAAGACAGAAAAACCCATATTAGATACAGCAGAGGATAATCAATTAGCTCTCAGTCATTCTCCAGTTTCATTAGGGGTCAAGCAAAGAAGGAGAGATCTAGATTAAATTAACTGGACAAACATTAAAAACAAAGGGTGTATCTGAAACAAATAGAGTAATGGCTTTTCAGAGAACTGCCATTGACTACAGATTTTGACTTCATGCTAACTGGGTTGCAATTAGAGAGTGGATTCATCAACATGAATGATCTTAGTGTGACTTTACTTCTTATGCTGCTTTTTAAAGTATACATAATCTTATCAGAGGAGGGCAATTTAACAACACATGTTTAGAGATTTTAAAAGATGAACACCACTTGAATTTATTTCTCACCTCTGTAAAAATTGCTAGACACTTGACTAGAGATACATTCAGAAAGGAAATATTATAAATTGAAATAGTAACCTATGAGTGGCAGAATTATGAATGTTTACCCAAAATGTCAAACACAGGGTCCATTTGGTATTCAAGGGATCTATCAAATGGGGTGTGTCCTTCCCCTTACTGTTTCCAGGATTCTACAGCAGGTTCGAAGAGTTTTTGTGTATTGTGGGCAAACCCATGTAGACACACAGAAACACGAAAATCCTGAGGGAAGAGGCAAAGCTTCTCACAAAATATTTTCAAGCACTTCCTTTTTGAACGGAGAAGTGGCCTTCACGAAGTGTACACTGCACCCAAAAACCTTTGGATTGTACTTCTTACTCTTGTTTCACTGTCTTAGATATTTTTTTCCTTCCATTACAGCACAAATACTTTCCAATAAGAATCACTAAGAGGACACGAACCTGGGATTGCATTTATTGTGAGCAAACACTCATAGTCACTATCTCTACATGTAAAAAAACATTTCCTATTTTTATCTTCAACTGCACTTGCTGAGGAGCATGTATCTATTAATGTAATTGTATGTGACTGATGAAATATCAATTGTGGAAAGATTTTATTTATATCAATAGTTACCTTTTACCTATAGTAGTTTGGCTTGGACTTATAATGTTTTGTAAAATAAATTTGTAATAATATTTGCAAAATATTATTTTGATATTAATAAAACATTTTTGTTAGATAATACTTAGTACTAATACTTAGTATTATTTTAGTATAGTATACTATTATTTTAATAATTTAACAAAATGCTATTTTATTAAAGCCAAACAATTAATTCATAGTACTTAGACTATTTTCAATTTGAAAAAAAATGTGAATATTTGTCAGTAATCACGACTTGTGGTAAAGAATAAAGACCTGTTGCCTGGAAGCTCTTATAAATTGTAACAAAATCCAGATGATGATGGGGTAAGTTGGCTAAAAGAGGAAACTTTCAGGAAATGTAAGTTACAGAAGAAATAATTTGTACCACAATGTCATTTTTGGTAATTATTAAAACATGTATATGTTCCAATTCTGTAAACTTCTGCTATTAAGTCTAAATAGTTTTTAATGAACCATATCCCAAAATGCATAAAAAACACATGTACAAATCTCACGTTTTTATCTCTAGAAAATGCCATCAAATTATCTATTCCAAATATTCCTTTTTATAAATAAGGATAAATAGTCATAAAACTAATATGAGATAAGGGAACAGAAATGAGGCTTCTGCAACTTCAGGATTTCTAAACGTACAAAGCTTAGTATACTAAACTCTGGGAAGTACTAAAACTGTAATGGATGCCCTGCAATTTCTGAATTAACAAACAAAGGCAGATTCTCAACTCATATGATTTATTCTATAATCTGTTGTGAAATATAAGGATACCAGAAAGTAATGCATTATGAGAGATCTATTAAACTCCCTATTTTCTATAAGGATGTTTAAATATTTCATCCATTTGCTCTTTGTAGCTGCCTTTAAAATGATACATTATCATCCCTATGATATAGATGAATTAACTGCTTCACATCAAAGTCACAGATTTAATGAAGTAAAGTCACAATTTTAACCAAATTCTAAAGATTTAAAGCTTTTATCACATCAGGAAGTACCTGTGTAAAAATCATTGCAGAGTACCTGGTGCAAGAGTCAATACATCATTTTGTTTCACCTTCAGAGTGAGGGGCCAATGCCACCTGAAAAGTTATGTCCATTGATCAATAAAGGACTGCCATTTGTTCTTAGC
This sequence comes from Marmota marmota marmota, assembly GCF_001458135.2. NCBI lineage: Eukaryota > Metazoa > Chordata > Mammalia > Rodentia > Sciuridae > Marmota > Marmota marmota. The sequence continues at coordinate 48,628,389 of NW_025999968.1, read as the reverse complement.
TTATTCAACACACATGAGATAGGAAACAAATGGTACCTTCAAAACAAGATCATTTTAAGAATATTTATTGATAAAAAAGTTAAACAAAGATATAAACTAAATATAGGGGAATCTGAAAGTAACCCGAGTTAGCAGAGGAGCAGTTACCATGCTCAGACTCAATGGCAGGAATAGAGGGACAGGTCGCCAGGAACTGGAAGGAGAAGTGATTGCACAGTGAAACAGTGCCCTCAGCCTGCAGGCAGCCTCACAGGGAGGGGGACCAGGGCTTCACACTCTACCACAGCCTGTTCTTCCCTCTGATGACCCGCTAGGAGGCTTCAGAAATTTACTTGATGGCAAACTAAGCAAATTAGATGATGGAATGCCACTAAAGCAATGCCAGCATGGCTTTGTTAGCAGAAAAATAGCATCCAGAACAAAGAGGGAGCTGGTACCCAGCATTCTGCATTGGTCACGTAACAGGTTTCTGCTCATTTCTCAGAAATTCATTTTAAGGAAAACACTGAAAGAATGCATCTCTTCGAAAGACAAAGCACTTGTCTGGTAAAGAGTCTAGAATAGGCTTGACATGGATGGTGAAATTGGAATTGTTAAGGGAGAAAGGAAAGGAAAGATGTGATACAATACAGATGAAGCATATTAACTAGTCCCTCACTATTGATGAAGGGACAGAATACCACTCTGTTTACTGTAAGCAAAAGAAGATCTTCTCTCACTTAACTAGGAAAGCCAAGGAAAGTCCTGCTTTGTTCATGTGCCAAACCCCTGGTATTGTGGCAAGGCTAGGGAAACAGGGCATACTTCTAGAGAGAAGAAAGCACCCATAGCTCAAGGAAGGGACGTGGGCACAGAGGAACAATGTTTTTTGCTCTGGGTTGTGAGCATTGTTCTTCACAGGTTTTCAAGAGAAAGCAAATTAGAATTGGTCTATGTAGGATAGAATTGGTCTTCATAGAATTTAAACTCAGCAATTATGGGGATTTGGATATTGTCTTAATTAATTAAATCTATAAATGAAATTTGGGGAGAGCACCAATCACTAAAAGGGTATCATCAAAAATCAAGAAAAAATTCAAAATATGTTATAGAAATATTTGTGTCTATTAATGATTAGGAGGCTAGAAATCTTTCTATTTCTAACAGTTCCTGTGTTATAAATAGAGCTTGGAAACCCATTGTTTTTAAAATTCCATTGAGTATTTTAATACCTTTTCATTTTTTACCAGTTCCCTCCAGAATTCAACATGAGGGAGAGGAGCCTCTAGCCTCAGTACAATAATACTGCATAGAACCACTGAATGGGTCATTAAAAAGCACAAAATATGCACAAACTCACTTAATAACTAAGCTATAGGTATACAAAGCACAGTAAGGACTGTTCTCTCTCTTTATATCAATGAGAACTTCAAAGATTAAAGTAGTTATCAGTACTGCATAATACTTATGTATTTCTCAATAATGAAAAGACTTTGGTGAAACATTTAAAGTAATTTTTTAAAAATTTTAAAATGGTTTTTATTTGTTCTAATTAGTTATACATGACAAGAGAATAACTTTTAACAGATCATACATCAAGGGAGTACAACTTCTTATTCCTTTGGTTGTACATGATGTAGAATTACACCAGTCATATAGTCATATGTGAAAGTAGGGTAATAATGTCCGATTCATTCTACTGTTCTCCTAATCCCACACCCGTTCCCTCCACTCCCCTCTGTCTAAACCAAGGTACCTTTATTCTTCTATAGCCCACCTCCCCTTCTCTTATTGTGAATTAGCATCCACATAACAGAGAAAACATTTGGCCTTTGGTTTTCTGAGATTGGTTTATTTCACTTATCATGATAGTCTCCAGTTCCATCCATTTACCTGCAAATGCCATAATTTCATTCTTCCTTAAGGCTCAGTAATATTATTACATCATGCATATTTACCACATTTTTTTATCCATTCATCTGTTAAAGGGCATCTAGGTTGGTTCCATAGTCTGTCTATTGTGAATTGGGCTGCTGTTAACAGTGATGTGGTTGTGTCCTTGTAATACGCTGTTTTAAGTCCTTTGGGTATAGACCAAGAAGTGGGATAGCTGAGTCAAATGGTGGTTTCATTCCAAGTTTTCTGAGGAACCTCCAATGTGCTTTCCATAGTGGTTGCATCAATTTGCAGTCCCACCATCAATGTAAGAGTGTACCTCCCCCCGCTCCGCAACATCCTCACCAACATTTATTGTTGCTTGTATTCTTGATAATTGCCATTCTGACTTGAGTGAGATGAAATTATAGAGTAGTTTTGATTTGCATTTCTCTAACTTCTAGAGATGTTGAACATTTTAAAAATATATTTGTTGATCAATTTTATTTCTTCTGTGAAGTGTCTGTTCAGTTTCTTAGCCCATTTATTGATTGGGTTATTCAGGCTTTTCTGGTGTTGAATTTTTTTGAGTTCTTTATATATCCTAGAGATTAATGCTCTATCTGAGATACATGTCGTAAAGATTTTCTCCCATTCTGTGGGCTCTTCATGTTGTTGATTGTTTGCTTTGCTGAGAAGAAGCTTTTTAGTTTGAATAGATCCCATTTATTGATTTTTAATTTTACTTCTTACACTTTAGGAGTCTTATTAAGGAAGTCATATCCTAAGCTGACATGGTGAAGATTTGGGCCTGTTTTCTTCTATTAGGTACAGGGTCTCTGTTTCAGTGTTAGAGTCTGTAAACAAGTCAAAATAACACCTGGCATTTAGCCAGGGGAATGTTAGAGTTCGTAAACAAGTCTGGATGGTGCCTGGCAAAATGCCAGAGGGAGTGGTTTGAGAAGTAACAAAAGTGAGCCATTAAGTGTGGAAATTCCTTATTGGTTGACTGATGTATCTAGTTTATGCTAATTAGATAAGCTGTGTGGAATGTATAAATACTGCTCCTGTCCTGTAATAAACGGCTCCCACTCCTGCTGTATCAATCTACACAAGTTGTTCGTCACCCCCCGTGGTTATTTTGCCCAGCCAGCCAGGCTGCGGCATTTCAGTACCTAAATCTTTGATCCACTTTGAGTTGAGTTTGTGCAGGGTAAGATATAGGGGTTTAATTTCATTGTGCTACATGTGGATTTCCAATTTTCTCCACACCATTTGTCAAAGACGCTATCTTTTCTCCATTGCATGTTTATAGTGTTTTTGGCTAGTATGAGATAACTGTATTTTTGTGGGTTTGTCTCGGTGTCTTCTATTCTGTACCATTGGTATACATGTCTTTTTTGGTCTTCATCTTAGTACCACTTTAACATACACACTGTTGATGTCCAAAATGTCTTGTGTTTCATTCCATTAAAAAAAAAAGAAAATAAATGTAAGCAAAGATGTCAGTTCATCAATGTATGAAAAATTTAGACTGGATTAAAAATGACCCAGGCACCTTTATGGACCAAGTACCAAGTTTATTCATGGCATATTCTGAATGGGACTAAAATTAAGGATGCTCTTGAAAGAAGAAAAGTGAGCGTTGGATATGTGATGTGTGTGATGACACAAAGACAGGAGAAGAGCTAGCCCTTGACAAGTGCAGATAGCCACACACCAGTGTGTCCAAGGCAATGGTTCTTTATTGTTTCTTTTCTTTAACTATTAGTTCATCTCTAACACTCGCAGAATAAATGCACTGTTCACTTTTGGATATTTTCTAAAAAGTTGTTAAAATGCCTTATACTATTATATGAATGTATAAATTAATTCCAGATGTAAATTTCTCTGAACACACAGAAAATATATTTTGTTTTCTACTAAAATATTATGTGATGATAAACTGCTTTATATTTTTTGTCAAGTGATAATAAAACTTTGCTCTACATTGGAGGGATCTTGAAGAAATGGACCAACATTGATGAAAAGGCAGTGACCTTCCCAGAAGAAATCCTTATAAATATTTCTAAGGTATTTTGGTTATTATAAAACTGGATTTCTCTGGGAATAGGATGTTCTAGTTAATTTAATTTTCTGTTGAACTAAGCATTAATGGATAAATCCATTTTATTTCTGTACACATTGTTAAAATGGTTTCTAAAATATCTTGGAGCATTTTCTTTTCTGACCTAAATAAAAGTTCAGTGAACAAAAATGACCTTCACTATGATAATTTGCAGTTTGTTAATAATACACATGTTTGGAAAATGGAACTAAGCTTCTATTGAACTAATAGGGATGATTTATGGATTGCCTATCTCTTAATAAAATTGCCCTTGTCAATGTCATTTCTCTTTGGATCTTAAATCAATGTCCCTTCCTTTTGGATTATAGTGTGATTCCATTACCCTCAAAAGGTTTAATAATTAAAATCATTGAAAAATTTCAAGGAGTAAATCATATAAAGTTTGAAAAAATTACAGAATATTAAAAATAATGGTAAAATTACACACACACAAAAAGAGATGTGGGAGGAAACTTTAACACATTCTGTTTCAATGAATAAACCTGGCTACTCTCCTTTGATAGACAAATGTTTGATCCTACTTTTCGCTTTTTATTTGATGATTGATGTTGGAAGAGTTTCCAACATGGCTTACCATCTTCAAGTTAAGGTGTTATCAGCGCAAAGCTTGTCAATGCATTTATTTCTACAGTTCATTGTAGCTACATTTTAATTCATTAATCTTTAGATTATGCAGTTGTGGCCAAGTCAGAGTAAGGGATTCCTACTTCTGGCTAAGATGTTAAAAAAAAAATACGAGAAAGAACATTCCTCTGATTTGAACAGAGACATCAAAACAAACTGCAAAATCATAACTTTTCTTGAGCCTATCAGAAAGCTGAGTTTGCAATTCAACCAAATTACTTAAATTCCAAAGAGAAATATATCCCCAAAGAGGAAATAGGGCAAAAGAACTAGCTCCCATGGCCAAAATATTGAAGGAAAAAGAGACTGCTTAGCAGTTGCCATAAAAGCAAATATTTAAAAAGCAGGTGGGATTTTATCAAGACAAATAAAGTACTAAGGACCAAGGATGGGCTAACTTCCATACAAGGCAGGAAGAATGAATGTGAGTCCAGATTCTGTCTCGCAAGCTTTTTAAAATGAAGCTCCCTTAGTAACTCACATGAAAATCTGAGGACAATGCAGGAAACCACAAGGGAACCTCTTGCTTGTAAAAGACTGCAGAAAGTGGCTTGCAACTTCTTGGGAAATGATACCAAATCCCAGCTTCTTCTGAATTCATTCTTCATATATATATGAAGACCCTCCATTCTTCCATCTTAGGAGGCTGCACACACAGGATAAAAGCTGGGGTTGAACCTACCAGAGTGAAACTCTTGCCAATCACCACCAGGAGCCCAGAATCCAGCAACAGCCAGACCATACCAGGGACTGAGAGCAATAGCTAGCAGGACTGAGACTCCCTCTGCAGTGTAAGTTTGCAGAGATGATGAAAGTTGATGGTGGATCACAAACTCTGACAATAAAAACATACAAAAACAAAAGGCATACTTTTCAGGCACTCCAGCTACTGCTTTCAGAAAAAAAAAGTAGCCTGAAGTAAATGGAAGAAGAAATAGCATAGTAAAACCCTCAGTCTGTTCAATGGGAAATGTTCAAATAATTCAAAGGAAAGTAGAAACTGGGAGATGAAGGAATGTAAAGCCAAGAAAACAGAAAGCAAAAACTAATAATATGGTAGGCATACTTTTAAATGTCACTAATTATATTAAATGTACAACTGTAAACAAAATAATTAAAGTGTGGACATTGTCAGACTGGATTTAAAAAGAAATGATTCGAATATATTCTATTCATAAAAGGTCATTTAATTGCATGATAAAAATAAGTTATGAGTGAAACCATGCTGAAAGATACATCATGGAAGAGTCATGGAAAGAAAATGAAAAGTGATGAAATGAGTATTGGGAGAAGTAGACCATGAGGCAGAGGTGGTGGCTAGGAGCAAAGAGAGATATTGCATTACAGTCAAAGAGTCAACTCATCAAGAAGATTAACATTTTAACTGTGTATGTGGCTAACCACACAGCTTCAAAATACACAAAACAAATTATGCATTTTCTTTGGAGAAATGTCTACTCATATCCTTTGCTAATTATGAAAATAATTATTTAGTTTATTATTGGTTCTTTTTAGTTATACATGACAGTAGACTCCATTTTGGTATAATTATAAAAACATGGAATATATCTTATTCTATTTAGGATCTGAGTCTTGTGGATGTACATGACGGTGAGATTCACTGTAATATGTTCCTATATGTACATAGGAAAGTTATCTCAGATTCATTCCACTGTCTCTCCTTTTCCTATCCCCACTTCCCTTCATTCCCCTTTGTTTAATCCACCTAACTTCTATTCTTCCTGCCCCAAATTTGAATTAGCTTCCACATATCAGAGAAAACATTCGATCTTTGGTATTTGGGGATTGGCTTGTTTTGCTTAGCTTGATAATCTCCAGATCCATCCATTTACTGGAAAATGTCATAATCATGTTTTATGGCTGGTTAATACTCCATTGTGTATATATACCGTATTTTCTTTATCCACTCATTTGTTGACTGGCACCTTGGTTGGCTCCACAGCTTAGCTATTGTGAACTGAGCTTCTATAAACCTTGTGGATGTGTCACTGTAGTATGTTGATTTTAAATCCTTTGGATATATATCAAGGAGTGGGGATTGGCTCATTCCAGATATTAGATAGATCATCCGCAAATATTTTATTTCATTCTACAGGTTGTCTTTTTGACAGTGTTGAAACCATCTTGATGCCCAAGTTTTTAAAATGTTCATAAATTCCCATCTTTATTTGTTGTTGTTGATTATTTCCTTGTTGTCATATTCAGAGAATCATGCCAAATTCAATGTCCTGAAGCTGTTGACTCATACATTTCTCTATAGCTTTTGTAGATAACATTTCATTCTTTAATGCAATTTGAGTTAATATTTTCATATGATGTTATTAAGGTCCAACTTCATTATTTGGCATATGGATATCCAATTTTCCCAATGTTGTTGGTTTTAAAGACTCTTTTACTCATTGAATGATTTTGGCTCTCTTGTCAAAAAACTTTTAATCATACAATCGGTATTTATTCCTGAAGTCTCTATTACATTCCACTGGTCACTAATCTTTATAAGAAAACATATCCAATTATAATGTGATACCTCCTCACATTCATTAGAATGGCTATTTTAAACAAGCAAACAAACAAAACCATAAAATGTGTTGGTGAGAATGTAGAGAAATTGGAATCTTAGTGTTCTGTTGGTGGGAATATAAAATATGACCACCCATTGTGGAAAAATAGTATAGCAGTTCCTTAAAAATGAAAAATAGAACTACCATATACTACAGAATTTCCACTTCTGCTTATATGTCCAAAAACACTGAAAGCAGGGAACTAAAGAGATATTTGCACACCCATGTTCCCAGTAGTATTTTTCACAGTAGCTAAAAATGTGGAAGTAACCCAATAATCCATTAACAGTGAAATGAATAGGCAAAATGTTCATGTGCAAAGTAACATTATTCAGCCTTTAAAAAGAAAGAAAATTCTGAGGTATGCTACATCATGGATGGACCTTGAGGACATTATGTCAATTTAAATAAGGCAGTGATTAAAATATAAATACTATATGATTCTACTCATCTGAGGTAGTTGGAGTGACCAGAATTATAGAGACAAAGGTAGAATGGAGGTTGCCAGGGAATGAGAGGGGGAACAATGGGACGTTTATGGTTTAGTGGATGCAGAATTCCATTTTAACAAGATGAAAATAATTAAGATGTATGTGGCAACCTTACAGCTGAATTTAATGCCACTGAACCTATATGCTAAAAAAAGAGAGAAGGATAACTTTTATGTTATGTGTATTTCACAATGATAAAAACATCTTTTTTCCCCACATCTTTTATGGGTGCATTATAATAGTACACACTGATAGGATTTGGTGTTACTTATTTGTACATGCACACAATACACACTATGACAATATAATTTGGCCAACATCACTCCCTAGCCCTTTGCATCTCCCACCCTACTTCCCACCACTTGATCCCTTTCCTTTACTTATCTCTATTTGATTTTCATGAGATTGGCCCCAATCTTTCTTTTCCTTTTTCTCTCTAGCTTCCACATCTGAGAGTAGACATATGACTCTTGACCTTCTGAGTTTCATTTATTTCACTTAACAAATGGGCCTCTAATTTTATCCATTTTCCTGAAAATGACCTAATTTTATTTGTATTTATGGCTGAATAAAATGCCATTGAGTGCATATACTGGATTTTCTTTATCCACCCATCTGTGGATGAATACCTAGGCTTTTCTCATGGTGATTGGGAATTGTGCTGCAATAAACAAGGGTATGTGTGTGTCACTCTGGTTATGCTGACTTTAATTCTTTAGAATAAAAACCAAGAAGTGGTATGCCTGGGTCATATGATGGTAAAGCATCTTAAACATAAGATGATAAAAAAATGAAACAAAAAATCTTCAAAATACATAAAGCCCAGATTGATACAAACAAAATGTAAAAGAAGGCACAGATCTACTATTAGAATGGATTCTTCAACACTCTTCTCCCAGTGATCAATAGAACACGTGCAAGGAAAGTCCCTAACAGATGGGCCTGTTAGAGAACAATTTTAAAGCACTGCATCATATCTCTCTATAAGATTAGAAGTATGGGAAGGAAAGTGTTGATTAGCTTCTGCTGCCACGCCATCTCCTTGTTAAATTAACATGCTATCTATTAGTTGTCCTTTTGTTGAATTAGGTGATAAAATCAATGACATATACACAATCCTACTACCTCCATAGCACTGGTTTGGAAATCTAAAATATTTGTTTTTGAGTTGGAGATATAGCTCAGTTGGTAGAGTGGTAGAGTGCTTGCCTTGCATGTACAAGCCCCTGGGTTTGATCCCCAGAATGAAAAAAAAAAAAGAAGAAAAAAATGTATATTTTTGGTTTGGCATATGATAAGTACATATATACATATAACTTAGAATGAAGATACAAAATAGTAAAGTATTTAACTCCGTTGTTCTAACCTTCAATCATTTTAGAGGTAGAAAGCAGTCTAAGTAGGAAAACTTTCAGGAAGTTTAGGTATGACTTTGGAAAAAAAAATCTATAGCTTGATTATCTGAGCTTCCCAGGAAGGCCTGGAGTTATATGTTTAAATCATGGTATTTGAAGCTTTAAGGACAGAGTCATATATCGTTCCAAGTTAGCTGATAATTTTGTGATTGTCTAAACAATGTTTTTGAACTAATTTGCTCCTCATTTATTCAGAGGAGACAGGAGTGCTGTGCTAGGGAACCAGTTGCCCCGTTCTTGCCTACTCTAAGACTCCTTACTGAGTTCCAGCTATGAATTTTTACTAAGCAACACAAGAACCTGTGACCTACCTTTCTAAGATGGTCCTTTACCTGGCAAAAGCAGTTTTCTCTGCCTCATTGGAATTCAAATCAGGCCCAGTTGAGCAGGTGAAAATCAAGTGGTTCTTGCTCACGGTCCCTCATTTTTGTTTTCTGTCATCCTGTGTTGTCATCTAGAAAGTTGACGTGCCTAATTTCTTGAAAAATTTCCCCATGCTGTGATGGTGGGAAGTAAGGGGTGCCCGAAGGAGAGGACTAAGTTACGGAAAGCCTCTTTCACCTTCCTTTCTGGGAAATGTTGCAGCAAGGATGGGGTGGGGCAACTCCATTAGTTCCAGCACAGTAGTTGCCCCAAGAGCAAGCTACTCCAGGTGCTGCCATCTGCCATGGCATCTAGAGACACCATGTACAGGGATCTTCATGGTGGGCTTCTAGGAGGGCACAATAGACATTTCCTTACCTGTGATAGTGACACATATTCTCAGAAACTTAATTTTACAAAAGTTAAATTTCCCTGTTTTTCTCTGAGCTTTCAAAAACTTTATCTCCAATTTTTCCAGGTAGGACTTGGGCTTGTGATCCTAACTCTGACAGATTGCTAAACACAACTAATTCTTCTGCTTGTAGTAGAACAGAGAGCACTTTCCTTTATTTTTTCCCCAACATGTCGGATTAGACAAGAAAAATTTGTACTACTTATGCTATTTTTGGCAGTATTTTATCTGGCTGAGTTTTGGTTGTTGATGTCAATTTTATAGCAACTTTATAGAAATGATTCCAATCCACAGCCAGTTCTACTAAAAAAATGAGATAGTTGAGAAAATGTTGAGGATTAACACAAAAACAAGAGTTTAGATAGCTACACATTTATTTAAAAAGGTGGCTTCATTAGAGAAAATAAGGTGTAAGTGGCCAGAGGAAATACAAACAGGGAGAGCACTGTGAATATTCACTAGCATAAACTGTTCATCGTTATCATTAATGGTTTATTGACCATGGTGACTGTTTTAAAAAGGGTACACTTGTATATTGCTGGTGGGGCTGCAAATTGGTGCGGCCAATTTGGAAAGCAGTATGGAGATTCCTTGGAAATCTGGGAATGGAACCACCATTTGACCCAGCTATTCCCTTTCTTGGACTACTCCCTAAAGACCTTAAAAGAGTGTACTATAGGGATACTGCTACAATGATGTTCATAGCAACACAATTCACAATAGCTAGACTGTGGAACCAACCTAGATGCCCATCAATAGATGAATGGATAAACAAAATGTGGCATTTATACACATTGGAGTATTACTCTGCACTAAAAAATGACAAAATCATGGAATTTGCAGGGAAATGGATGGCACTAGAGCAGATTATGCTAAGTGAAGCTAGCCAATCCCTAAAAAACAAATGCCAAATGTCATCTTTGATATAAGGAGAGCAACTAAGAACAGAATACGGAGGAAGAGCATGAGAAAAAGATCACCACTAAAGAGGGACAAGAGGGGGGAGGGAAAGAGAGAGAGAAGGGAAATTGCATGGTAAAGGAAGGAGACCCTCACTGTTATACAAAATTACATACAAGAGGAAGTGAGGGGAACGGAAAAAAACAAGAGAGAGAAATGAATTACAGTAGATGGGGTAGAGAGAGAAGATGGGAGGGGAAGGGAGGGGAGGGGGTATAGTAGAGAATAGGAAAGGCAGCAGAATACAACAGACACTAGTATGGCAGTAGGTAAAAAAAGTGGATGTGTAACCGATGTGAATCTGCAATATGTATATGGGGTAAAAATGGGAGTTCATAATCTGCTTGAATCAAATGTATGAAATATGATATGTCAAGAACTATGTAATGTTTTGAACAACTAATAATAAAAAAAATCAGGCTCATTGTTGTCTACAAAGTTTTAAATATCTCATTTGCATCATATTTTCTTATCAAATTTCATGGTGTATACACTACCCAACTAGCTAAAGCACACTGATACTAAGGATGGAGAAATGCAGTGAAGAGGATGAGAGTCTGTGTTCACAGTAGTATGTTCAAAAATGAGAATGGCAAAAAAAGGAGAATCTTTATAATCTTTCAGTTACATTTATAAATGTAACTATTATAAATGTAACTACAATGCAACTATTCTAAATTTTATAAATGATTTCAGTGCTTTTTTCCTTACCTATACCAGATAAAAAAATTGGGTTCTAGAGTTGTTTCAGAGGAGATTAGGAAGAGAGCATTGACTGGAATCTGAATGAGAGGACTACTGAACTAGATGACCCAAGTCACTAAGCTGCAAATGTGTCTCCATATTCTCTAGAACAAGAGATACTGCTTAAACAGCAGGAAAAAAAAAGAAAAAAAAGATCAGAACTAAACAGAAACATAATGAAGTGTCTGTCCATGTTTCATTTTTGCATGATGTATAATAAAAGGGTGTGTTAACTTTCCACCCGATTTCTTCTCTACCGCTGGCTAATTTTGGAACCCAACTTTGAATACTTTTCAGTCAGGGTTTCTGTTCAGGAAAATAGAATCATTGTACTGAAAAAGAAGCTTGGATTCTCACTTATGCATGATTCATAAGAGAGTGAAGAGGAAACACTCAACAAAATAAGGGAATGATATAAAAGAAATGTGCCTCTAAATAGTTACATTAAATCATTATATGCTCATATGTGTAAGATCTGAAAATGTCTTTTCACTAGTTTGAGACTCCTGGGTTAGCTCATGAAATCTTGCATTTTGAATAAATGGTTTCCGTACTAAGATTTTTAATGAAGGTAATAGTCGCCACTTCTAATTTCTGTAGCCCTTAAAAGAGGAATGAGAAGAGGAAGGCTAAGTGAGAAGTTGTGCATGTCCTGAGTCAATAAAAAGCAAAAAATATCAACCTTTGCCACTATATCACCTTCTGACAAAATAATGTTTAACTCAGCAACTTGAGTAAATGATTAAAATCGAGATTCTGCTGGGAAATGCCAGGGGTTACAGACTCCATCGGAAACAGGGCAGTGCTACAAAAATTACTGGAGGATAAAGAAGTGACAAAAAGAAAGGGTGTGCTGTAACAAACTAGAGTGAAGCAAAACCTTCCCTCTCTTTTCTAAGAAAACAAGGCCAAATATTTTTCAAATTGCCTTGCTGTCCACCCTGAGCTCCAACTCCTTCTCCCAGGGCAGGACTGCATGTCCTTTGCCTCCTTTGACACAGAGTTGTTCTTTTGCTTCTAATTAAAGCAGAAACATTACTGATTAAAGGTAGGGAAGCAAAGAACCGTTTTTATTTTATTCCAAATTAGTTTGAGCTCACCCAAGATCAAAGGAAACCCAAACCTGAGAAAACAAACAGACCACAAACAAGCAATTTGTTGACTTGATGCTATTTCCTGGAAGGGAGATGACGGTGGCCCTTTGGAAGGTTGGCTCAGCTGCCATGACCCTGTCAAGGGGTCTGCAAGCCAGGGAACGTGTTTTTGAAAGCACATTTTGAGAACAAGACAAAGTCCAGTTAGAACATGCTCAAAGGCCGAAACACACGTGGATTTACATTGATATATACATCAGGGAGTACAGGCATACACCCTCTTCCCACCCCCCTTCACAAAACACTGTTCTATGTGCAGTGATCACTTACCTAGGGTTTTGCTGTGTGCATCACATCCAGACAGCTTTCAGCTGCTACTAGCTCAGCCATTTAACAGGATGTGCTAGTTAAACAACTTTCTGTGCTAGAGATGTGGTCAGTGGTAGAGCACTTGCCCAGCATACATGAGAGCTAGGTTCAATCTCCAGTACCAATGAAACAAAAATTTCTCTTAGTGGTCACAATAAGTCTGTTTTTTTTTACTGTTCTCAAAATATTAAGGTATTTTTTTCTAGAATTCATTATTTTTATGACATTTCCTTTTTCGGAGCAGTGATAAAATCTACTTACCTGAATTCCTACCACCATTGGCTCCTTTTTCTTTAAACCCAAATGCTGGATAAAAAGTCCAATTAAGACCCAGGATGGGAGAGGACATAAAAGTAAACGTTTAAGTTTTAAGATTATTGCAAAAGTTTAGTTTAAAAACAGAATGGCCAAAAGAACATGTGTAGACTCTAATATAAATGCATTTTCCCCTGATCTTAAATAAAGAAACATATGTTACAGAATATAGTCAGATTTCTCACACAGTAATTTCTAAACAGAGCACATGATGGTGTCTGGTTTATTTCATTTACTAGAATATCCTCCAGCTCTATCTATGTTGTGGCCAACTACAAGATATCCTGTAAGGTTTTCTTTAAAGAAATGTCTACTGGAGTACTTTGCTCATTTTTAATTGTATTATTTGCTTTCCTTCTATAGGGTTGTATGAGTTCTTTACAAATTTTGGATATTAACCTACTTCAAATATGGGAAATTCAGTCAACCAAAGCAAAATGAATTAATGGGACTTCATCAAATCAAAAAATATTCTGCATAGCAAAGGAAAAAAATCAACAGAACAAAAAGGCAACCTATAAACTGGGAACAATATTTGCACACACATTTTATTTAAATAAGCTGGAGTTCAGAGAGTGACACTAAGATAAATATGATGTGAATGGTTTCTATATTTCCAATTTAGGAACTAATAAATAACAATATTAATAACAAACTATAATGGTACATATACGTAATCAAAATATACAATCACATACCTTTGAAATCTGCCTGAGAGAGTCACTCCAGGCTCTTCCAAACGTATTTCAGCCATGTCAAAAACCTCAGAGGTAATGCGTACTTTAAAAAAGAGGATGCTAGACACATGGGAAGACAGGAGAGTTCTCAGAAAATTCATATTTGACAGAAATAAAATACTCAGTAGAAAGATTGGATGATAAGGCTGAGAAAAATCTAACAAGTATACAAATTCATAAAATTTATAAAATATGTACTATTTGAAAGGTTTGAATACCAAAGCAAAAGAACTGAAATTTTAGACAACCAATCTATTTAGCAGCTCTGATATTCAAAATAATTGAATTTTCAGAGTCAGAGACAATAGGGGGCAATGGAGAAAATAATTCAGTCCATTGAAGGAAATTTTGGGGAAACTGAAATAGAAGCAAAATAGTTAGATTAAAAGTATTCATGGGGCTGGGTGCTGTGGCACACACCTGTAATCCCAGCAGCTTGGGAGGCTAAAACAGTTTATATAGGCTAATTCATAATCAATGATATAATTATGTATAATTAATCAATGATCACACATATTTTTGACACTGTGGACCAGTGATGCCTACACAGTCCAGAAAGAAGGGAACTTGATTGGCACTGCTGTGGTCTCCTCACGTGATCTGGCTTGTTAATCTGTCCTTTTGCATCTCGTCCCTATTGAGTCAGTTTCATTGGCAATCTCAGTTTCTGTGGGGACATAGTATGAACAATAGTGTCCCAGAGTTGAACTTTTAAGTCTTCTACAAAATATTAATAATTGTTTTGGAGTGTATATTTACTCTGCTATTTTCTGTGTCTTCTACATATTAACTCATGTGATTTTCACATTGATCCACTTATCCTCACTTCACAGTTAAGAAAATTATGCACCTACTTAGATCATTTGCTCAGTATCACCCAACTAGGAAATAGTGGTGACTGAAACCTAGGCAGTTTTGCTTCAATTCCTTTTTAAAAAATTCTTATAAAATCAGGAAAAGAAGGTATTAATGCATACATATATCTTAGTTCAAAAAGACTCTTAATTAACCAATTCTATTTTTATACAATTTTTATCTAATTCTATCAAAAGCTTTTTTTGAGGAGTCATTCCACCTCATTTGAACACAATACAGAGAGAATCAATTTATTATCCATTGAAGAAGTCCAAGTTGTACTTCTCATCCTCAGATTTCTCTGACTTTTAAATTTCTGTTAATAAATTTGTTCCATGTGTCTTAGATCAGTGAGATCCACTGAGAATATAGATAAATATGCATAGTACCTTTTTACATGATACCTCTTCATATATTTGGGATATTTGGCCTTCACTCAATAGGGCTTTACCTAGAGTAATATCTTTAGTTCTTTGAACCATATACTTGAAATAAAATTTTTGTTAGACACCCTGATTTCTCTCTTCTGAATGTGATTCAGGAGGCCTATGATGTCATAATGAGAACTAATACTTCTAACATCATAGGTCAAAAGACGAGTGGATGGACCATCAATCTCTATTAAATCTTATTGGTTTTTTTTCCCTTATGGTCTGATAAAATTATTAATGTTATGTTAAAATTGCTGCCAACTATCACTTCTGAGTTTTTTCTTCTAATCTGCAGTTAATTTGTTCAAATCTTCTCTCATACCTTTGAAATTGACTTAGAATATGAATGTTTGAGTTTCAATGCAATTTCCTCTTGTGGGAATCATTTTACTGCTGTAATCTGGCAAGACATGATGGCAACTTCACTTGGTCATCTATTCCATAAACTTGATAAACATACCCACTTGGTCTTCATCTGAATGAGTGAAATAAAATCCTGAGAAGTATGAAGCTGAATTCTTTGAGATATCTGTATGCTTTGATTGTTCTTAATCACAAATTAACAAAACTTTTCATAAGGTGATTCTGAGCTTAGCACAGTGCTAGTCACATAGGATATGCCTGAATAGTATGTATATGGTCTTTTTCAACAGAAATTTTAAAGATTAGCTTTCATCCTGCAGAAATTTTTTTACAGATCCCAATACATTTATTAATAAATATTATTTGCATAATATTGTTACATTGACTACAAATTTACCTAATTGCATATAATAGATGAACAAAACAACAGCTTTTATATGTGAATGATTATAAAAGTGGATATTTGTGTTTTTTGACTGGCTTACAAAATCAGAAGCTAGAACCAGTAGCAGCTCAGTCCACGGTGCTGTCGCCTCAAAAGAGGGACCAATGATACAGACCCATTCTAAAATGAAGGCTCAGGAACTCCCTGGAGAATCACTGGAAGAGTTAAGGAGTTAGAGTCCAAGGTCCTTGGGTGATGCCGGCAGCAATAAATGTGTCTCCTTAAGAAGAAGAAAGCTTGCTTATGCCTCAGTTTTCTCCTTTTTTTCTGTCTTTTGTTCCTCCACTCAGGCCCCCTCAGCCTATTGGACCATGCGGCCCACATTTAGGGATTGCCTTCTCTCTCAGTTTGCTGTCCCATTTCCAATCATCTCTGGAAACATATTCTCTACAAACCCAGGAGACTTTTAATCATGGGCAGCTCTTTATCCAATCAAGTTGAAAATACAGATTAATCATTTCACTGCAGTATAATTTAGTCTGGACTGTACACCATGAAATTCACAATGTGAGACATTATAAAGCAATTAGAAGATATCTCCCACTTTTTTTTTTCTTTTTGGCCTGAAGAAACTGTAAAGAAGAAAACACATTTATTCTTAATATTGTTGTTACTTACAATATTAAAATTTAAGGTAAAGATATAATTGATCAAACAGAGAAAGAAAATATGAAAGAAAAGTTAGGTAAGTCCTGATTTATTTGCAGTAACATATTGTACTTAGAGAAAATAGAATGATGTCTAAAAATTCAAAAGGAAAATGAGAGTGACCCAATAATTTTTTTAGCCAGCTTAGATATCTATCAAGTATAGATAGAATATTGAGTCATTTGAAAACATAAAAGAACAAAAGAACTTGTGAAATACAACTTGAATCAAATAAAAAAAAAATAAATGCAGAATGTCATATAAATCACCACTGATGAATACCTATATATAACCTCTTAAAACAGGACTAAATATCCTTGAAGAACACATGACATAAAATATAGATCTGAATGCTAAACATATACTAAATCTTATAAATATTGGGTTAAAGGCACAGGATATGAAAATAGGCATAAAATATATAGCATGCTAATATCTTCATTTATTTATAGCAGGAATTTAACAGATTTCTTCAAGTGGAAACATATGGTTAAACTATTAATTTATATCTCTTAATCTTGTTAAATTGATGTTTATCCTAAGATAGTTTCCACACTTGGGTGATTAAAGTCAGCCTAAAGCAGCATTCATATGTAGCAAATTACAACCTGACTTGGTATGTAAACAAACTGAAACCTATCTCAATATTCTTCTAACACATGCTCATTCTCAATCACAATGAGTGAGCTTCAGCCAAGCAAAAGCAAGTAATAACTATAGCCAATGGGGTTGCTTCTGTAAGTAAGTCATCCACTTTTCTAACTATAGATATAACCTGCACATGGGTGACAAGGGGCATTCTGAATTAACTACATTCAAAAATGATGACCTGTTTTAGAAAGCTTTTCTTGCTCAAATAAACTTGACTTAATTATTTATCTCCACTATTTCCTTTAACAATCTTACGATTAAAACATTTTCTGAATTTCAGGTTATTTTTAAATATATGGCAGCACTGTGAAAAAGAAACATTTGAACGAACTCCAGTATTTTTGTTTCAGTTTAGATAATTTTGTTCTGATAAATTAAAGTAAAATTAAAGTTAATAATCTTCTATGATAGCTTTTATGGTATGGTCCCGCTTTATTAATAAAATCTTTTGTTTTCTATTTTACCATGTATTGTATAAATGCCTAGAAAAATATCTGAAATGAAGTTCATTCATAGTTAATTGTTAGTTTATAGTTACTAATTTGTTTATTCTTTCATGAAAAGATTTGGATTTGGATAGATTGTTGCATCTTCCTTCTTATGATTTTATGCAGTTTTGAATTTTCAACATTCACAGTGTGCATAGAAATAATGGCATAACATTTACTTAAGAATACTTGGAAGTAAATATCACTAGATATTGCATTTAATTCTTTGTAGTGGGAATGTTGTTGTACTGGGTCTTTTACTTTGTTTAATCTATTCTGTCTTTTTTTGCCCATCTTTCTGCTCTGGGAAGCTGACCCTGGGGACTGAACTACCTGGGCTTCCTTCCTGTTTAGCTTCAAAATGTTGGTCTCAGATAATGGGAAACACTGGCAGGGGAATTTCAGGGTGAGAGGGAAGTTTAGAGACTTGTTCCCAACTCCCTATCACATTTGACAGCATACTGTGTCAGCGGTTGATAACTAGAAGGACTGAAGCTCCCTTAGGGAACCCCACTTTAAGACTCTAGTTCTCCCCACATCTAACTAGTCATTACCTTCCTTCATTCTTCAGACACAGTGGTGGTAATGGTGGCTCACTTCTGCTGGTCTCTGGGTGCCTCAATATCCATTGGCCACAACGTTACTCAAAGTTTCCTGAACTGTCTGAGCTGGATTCTGTTCACCGCAGGATGGACAGGATAAACAATCTATAACATTTTTTTGGTTATTTTTATAAAATTATTTATTTGAAAAAAATGAAAATTATTTGCTTAATTTCATTGGATCACACTATAAGTTTTTACCTTAACATTGGTGTTGTATCAACATGGCTCAGTCCTAGGACATAACAATGAGCATTTTTATCCTAAATATTATTATTTTTTTTCATTTTCCAAAATGTTTTATTTAATTATCCTGTTCTACAGAGAAGGAATATCTATTGTTTGATTCATTTTAAAGTGCTGTTTCTGCTAACAATGTTTTATTATTTATCATAGGTGACATAAAGCAATTTTTTTTTTGCTTGACCTATTAGACATTCTCTGATGTACAAAATCTGAACATCTAGTTCATTCAAAGCTTTACATGGATTGCTTCTCCCAAAAGAAAAAAAATGATATTGAGACCTTTCATCAATGTTCTAAATAATTTATATCTGTTGCAATATTGTCAATAAAAACAGCAGAAGATAACACTGAATGCTACATATTCACCTAGGAACCCTCCCCCAGCCTGTCCACCGCGGCCATCAAGTCCTTTTCTTTGTTACCTCTGAAAGTCTTTCAATTCAGCTGGGATTTTAGGTAACTGCTGGGAAGTATTAAAACTCATTATTTGGTTGACCAGAATAGTTGCCCTCTCTTATTTTCCAATAGTGCTCTCTGAATGGTTTCCTTAATACGTTTAAAAGATGTGTGGTACTGCAGTAGAGTAGAATGTAGGACAGGAATTATAGTTATCGTTTCAGATGAGGTGTGTTGAAAGAGGTCAGGATGACGCAGTTGGCAGCTTTCAGAACCTGCCTCCTTATTATTACCATCTGTGTCAACTTGCAGCCTTCATTTCACAGGACAGGGAAAATGAAAATGTGGTGGCGTTTTGAGGAGTCTTTTTTTTGTTGTTGTTTTGTTTTGTTTTGTTTTCATTATGATTGACCCCGGTTTACACACTAAGTAGGTGAATGAAACCAAAAACTTGTTCCAAGCCTTTACTGGATTTCACCTATAACTATCTGCATATGTAATTAGTATTTAAAACTACTCTCCCCCCACAATTTTCTTTCATATATTTCTTTAGAGGAACAGCAGCAGTGATGATAAGGTTCTTTATGGAACCTGGTGAAATTTGCAATATAACCTTTATAGCAAGTATATTATTACTGGCAAAAAAAAAATGTGGTTCATTTTTATAACAAAGTACATTGGCAGTAGAAACCAGTAAAGAACAAGTATTCTGCAGTAACCTATATGGAGTGCTTGGAATGCCGAACTATTTGGAAGGAACCTGACTCACTTCAGGGAAATTATGTAGGTCACAATCAACCACAAATTGAAGAAAGCAAAGAAAATGCTGAGAGTCAACTTTCAGGTTTCTCATGTTGGATTCATAAGCAAATGGCATCATTTAAAGACTTTATTGTAGGGGCACACTAAAAAACATCAAATGCACATGTGTGTCAAAGGATAATAAAGCTAAACTAAGCAGTTTACTCTTTTTAATGTTGTATACTAAAGCTTTCATGCAGTAACTTTTTACTTGGACAAGACTTCCTTTTTCAGCACTAGCCTATAGTTAAGTACCATTTCATACTTGGAAAAGGTTTGGAATTTAATACCAGAAACATACCACAGTACCTAAAGTTGGTTTATGCACACTCTAAGCTTAGTTTAATTATTCAATAAGAGAGTCTGTTTCTTATTACAGAATATGGGACCTAGTTACCCTCAGTTAGCATT
Source organism: Marmota marmota marmota (assembly GCF_001458135.2). Classification (NCBI taxonomy): domain Eukaryota; kingdom Metazoa; phylum Chordata; class Mammalia; order Rodentia; family Sciuridae; genus Marmota; species Marmota marmota. Next base: position 48,607,964 of record NW_025999968.1, on the reverse strand, counting down.
TATATTACTAATAAAAAGTCCAAAATAAGGAATGTAAAATATTAACTGTTGGAACAAGTTCACTTAAATTAGAACTAGTGTCAAGATTCAAATGTATAAACATACAAATTTTTATTGGTCTTTTTCCTGGCATCGCGTATCAGCTGCTAAAACAAAACAGTTAACCTAGAGCCCCCATTTCCTGTAGAGGGGGGATTCAGCACAGAAACCTGAGAGAGAGCAGGGGTTTCACATAAGCTCTTTGGGAAGTGGATCCCAGTGTCACTTCTATCTGTAAATTTACAATATTTCATAGCTTTTAAACTAGCTACAAGTTCCAATAAAAATGCCTGAAAATTCACTAAAAAAATCATCATAATTTTTAAAAATATCTGTTTTTTTTATGACTAGAATGTGGATATTAATTACAAGGACAGAACTAAATACTGGTGAAGATTCTAAGTACACTTGAAGTAGAGATGAACTAGACTATGAAGAGTATGATCACATGTCAACATCCACAATATTAATAGATTGCTCCATCAATTTTTTCAATCTGAAAGTTTTTTTAAAATTTGTTCTCTTTAGATATACATGAGAGTAGGGTGTATTTGGACAGAACATACATTCATGAAGTATAACTTTTGCTAATTAGAATTCCATTCTTCTGTTGTACATGATATGGGGTGATGACCCATGAAATATGAAAAGCTCATACAAAATTGAGGCTCCTTCTGACCTCCATTGATCTAAGATAAAGAAGGAAACAGGTCTATTAGAAAATAGAATAGAGAGGGAAAATAATAATAAATACACTAAGAAAGTTTTGAGGAAGAAGTCTGAAAATAAAGCCATCAGAATAAATCTGAAAAAATAAAAGGAAACAACACTTAGAGGCTACAAACAGTAATTGCCTACCTGAGTCCACTTTCTACAGTTTGTCCCTGAAACCCACAGGATCCCTGTGAACTTCAACCTGCACAGGTAGTGGCACCCAGCACTGCAGACTATATCAGTAGATAGAAGATTCCCCAACGAACTTTGATGTTCATCAAAGATGCCTCAACAGCACCCAGTTAGATAAGAGACTTGCCAACTTGATGGATGCAGAAAGTCAGTTTAGGAGTGATAGAAATTCGGTGAGAACTCCAAACATCTTGGCCTGAATGACTACTCAACCTCCATGCTCTACCAAGCTCTAGCCAAGTTTCTTTCACTCGTGACCATATAACTAGGGTGACTCCAATCCCTTAAAAGGCCCGATACATTGTACCTAGTATGACCCCAATCCCTTAAAGAGCCTGTCTAGGAAAGCTACATGCTGCTAAAAGAATTTACTCTTAGTCTCAGCCAATACCGAATGTAGGCCACAGCCCTCCTTTTACTTAGAGCATGTTTTAGAAAATATGCAATTGTCAATCTTTTCTCAATAGGCAATTGTCAATCCCATATCCTCAAGGATCTGGAAGTCACATATTTGAAATGTAGACTTTTAAGAAAATAGCTTCTGTAGTTCCAGGTTCCTGTGGCAGGCTAAGAGTCCAACCTTGGTGGGCTCCTTTCTTCAGTTTGCCAACCTACCTTTCACATGAATAGGAATTTGTGTCTCCTCCCTGAATAAGCACTGATCAGCAAACAAAGTGGCCCAATCACAACAACAGGTCCTTCCTCCTCTGCAGCCGACTCCCAACACCCTTCAGTGCTTTTCCTTTAGCGTCCTTCCCCTTGTTTAGAAAATATTTCATCTTTGGTTTCAGTGGATCTGAGCCTATGTCACTCTGAAGTCTTTCTCTTATTCTACAGTTGTCTAAAGAAACTGTCTTCACCTTTTCAACAAGTTTCCAGTTCAAAATATTTCCTTTGCGCGGGAGACAAGCCATAACTGAAATCCTAATAGCGTATGTGTAAGGGAGGCCTAGTGACCTATGGACAATTGAGTGGTCTGGCAAGCAGCATTGAAAGTACTCAGGAGACAACTTCTCTAGTTCCTTTAGCAATTCTCAGTAGAGTTCAACACAGGTAAATACTGAGGCCCTTAAATAAGTTTGATTTTTCTTTCTTTGGTTGGATGACATGTACATGTGGATGTTCTATGAAGCTTGTTGAATAAGTAGCAACATGCACACACACACACACACACACACACATACACACTATAATTCAGGCCAGGCCATGTCATGAGTTTGGACATATCACTAAGGAGTTCATTCAAGGTTTTGTTATTGCCAGCCAAGAAAGAATAAGCACTCTTGTCTTTTCAGTGTTTTCCATCCCCAAAATGGAACTACTGTTAATCGATTCTGCACCAAAGAACTTCTACTCATATTGCTTTCTCATTTCATCCCTCATGTCAAATGCATCATGAAGTCCTCCTAAATTTACCTGCTCTATGACTCTCCAATCTGTTCCCTATTCATTATCTCCACCACAAACTCAGGGCATCCCATTATCTCTTCTGTGAAGTATTTCAAAGGCCCTATGCAGCTTCCTCTCATCCTGCAAAGAGAAATACATTCTCATAAGGCAAAGCAGGCTTTGCCATTCTTTCTGCTGTCCCCTACTTCATGTACTCCTGATACTCTTTATCCTCGTTTATATTTGCATGGTATTTTCCATTTCTTAACATATAGCACAATTTCATTATTAGCTTTTCTTATTGTCCTTTTCCTCTGAAATTCTTACTTGGGTTTTTTGATGCGTATAATTAAGCAGGCAATAAATACTCGTTGCATCAATGGTTGAACGTTCTCAGAATAAAAATCAAAGTTCTTAATATGGTAAGCAAGGTCCTACACGGTCTGGTCTTCCATCCTCTCCAGTCCCATACCAACAAGGCCTGTATCTCACTTTTTCTACTCGAGAATCCCTAGATTTCTAAATTTATCATTCAGAGTTTGTTAAAGAGGCAAGAAGGATTCTTGTATTCCTGGGCAGAAATTTGGGCAGGTTCAAAACAATTGGACAAATCTTTGAATATTTTAGTGCAGTTGGTAGTACACAAGTAGAGAGAGCACAATAATATTACACTATCGACATGATTGTCAGAAATATTTGACCCTAGCAACGTCATTTCATCTTTTTTATTCCTTTGGAAGCTCCAAGATTTTTGCCTTAATAATTTCCAAGCATCCCATAGAATTCCTATCAAACATACATTTCTTTTTCTCTTTCACTTTGTTTACTTATTTACTTTTTACAGTGCTGGGGATCAAACCAAGAGCCCTCCATCCTCTCCAGTCCACACATGCTAAGCAAGTGCTGTACCACTAAGCTATGCTGCCAGCCCAATTATCAATTTCTTGAAATTTCCTGAGAACAATACCTCTCAGGAAGTTGTTTACTTGGGACATTTTCCTTTCTTCTAAAGACTTTTGGGTTTTAAATTACACATTATTTCATACAATTAAGTATTCCTTATCTCAAAAATGAACCTGCAACTGACCATTTCTGCAGGAAAAGAATTACCTGTTGCATAAGAGCTATTATCTCTAATCAAACATAAGCTCCAAAGAAGCTTTTTTCCTGTTTTATCTTGGGGATTGAAAGCCAGGGAAACTTTACCACTTAAGCTACATCCCCAGCTCTGTTTATTTTTTTATTTGGGGACAGGGTCTCATTAAGTTGCTGAGGCTGGCCTCAAACTTGTGATTCTTCTGCCTCAGCCTCCTGGAGTTGCAAAGATTACAGGTGTGTACCACTGTACCCAGTGACTTAACCTTCCTTCCTTCCTTCCTTCCTTCCTTCCTTCCTTCCTTCCTTCCTTCCTTCCTTCCTTCCTTCCTTCCTTTCTTCTTTCCTTCTTTCTTTATTTTTCTTTTCTTTTTTGGCACTGGGAATTTAACCCAGGGGTTATAAACCACTGAGTAATATCCCCAGTCCATTTTTATATTTTATTTAGGAACAGGGTCTTTCTGAGTTGCTTAGGGCCTCACTAAATTGATGAGCCTGGCTTTGAACTCTCAATTGTCCTGCCTCAGCCTCCAAGCCACTGGGATTACAGGTGTAAGCCACTGCACCCAGCAACATTTCTTAATACTAGCAAGTAATTTGTAATTATTTATGTTATTTTAATGACATAAGAAATTAGAAAAGGAATAAAGAAAAAAAAGGAGTCACAAGAGTGATTTCTAAAGAAACCAGAGAATTTATACTGACTTAAAGCAAGGAAATAATACTAGAAATTTATTGCAAATATTCATCTACTTCCTGTATCGTTTTAAATATTTCTTTAGAGATGGTAAGATAGTTTTTTTGAAATGATGAAAACATTTTTTATATTTCAATACATTTTCATTCTGAATCTCTTTCATAACAAAAAAATTCAAGATGAAATTGGAGTAACAGCGTGGAAAGATTCTCACATTGTTTCTTCTTGTTCATCCACAGTTTTAATTCCATTGCTTTGAGTAATATGTTATGGGCTAGGTTACATGGGCTGTGACCAAACAGACTCCATTTTACCCTGAGACTCCATAACATGTAAGAAATGCTTCTCCCATGGGAAAGCCCTGCCTCTGTACCCATTAATAGTTACCTAGCATAACATATTTGGCAACACAAAATAGCAATTCTTATACAATGTAAAATTGTTCTCTTTGGTTTTCATTTTTCTTGGGCAATGTACCTTGTCAGAGATTGATTGTCTAGATGTTAGTAATCATTCTCTAACTTGTACTCAACTAGGGTCTTTTTGTCCCACCGCCCTTCTGCTTGCTTGCTGCTATGACTACCTGGAAATTCCCCTGGGAAATACTAATGTACCTATCACATTGTCTAGCTAACTGCCCAGTTCAGCTTCTGTACCTGCTTTCTTGCAGCTATGTCAGTGCAGATGTGGTTTTTACGGTTTTTGCCTTTAAATATCCTAAAATGCTCAGGCTCAGAGCTGTTCTTTGTAGACAGTTATGGGTGTGCAGTGTGCAGTCACCAGCCGACCTATGCTAAATAAAGATTCTTCAATTTGGACAAAATTAGGACTTGGTGTGTTTTCTGAGAGACCTGCCCCACAACATAATACAGGAACCTGCTTTTTGTACATAGATAAGAATATGTTATGAACTTGCCATTAACCAGTGCAGAATACTTATATGTGTGTGTATACACACACACACACACACACACACATAAATGTTTAGTATACGTCCATATACAAATAAAAAATTCTTTCAACAGTCAAATATGAATGTACAACTTTTTTTGTTGTTGTTACAGAAATTGAAATAAGGGGCATTCAAACACTGAGTCACTTCCCTAGCTCTTTTTGTATTTTATTTAGAGACAGGGTCTCACTGAGTTGCTTAGGGCCTTGAAAGTTGTTAGGGCTGGTTTTGAACTCACAAACCTCCTGCCTCAGCTTCCCGAGCCCCTGGTATTACAGGCATGCACCACCTTGCCTGGCCTGAATGTGCAATTTTGATGCACTGAATATTGAAGATGAGAGATAGCCTCCTTCTTGAAAGATAAATCTTCCAAAAAAAATCTGAGTTGTTCTCTATGATCCTGTGGTCTGCAGTCAAGTCCCTGGGAATGCAGGAGATCAGCAAGATTTTTTGTGGTCATGAGGTACCCTTCTGATGACCCACACACCTGAACTCATCCTGAGAGAACAAAATAGAAAGTGTGTGCAGTTTTGAATGTCTGCCAGAAGTGACAACCAAACATTGTTTGGATAAAAATGTCATATTTGGGGATTTTCTTCTGTAACAGGTGGACAGACATTTAAATTTGTCTCTTTGACTTCAACTTTATAGAGTACTGCTTAATGAATACTTATTTCTACACGTAACTAATTTCTCCCTGCTGGATGTGGCCATCTCTATAACTTTTATTTCTGATTCATTTCCTCTGAATCTCTCTGGATTTTTACTTCTTGGTCTCTTTCACTTATTTTGTTTTGGGTTTAAATCTCCATTTATTACTTTATTTCTTAGGGCACTGGATATGATCCACTTCTAGCATTCTGTTAGATTCCTTTTGAGTTGCTTTTATTGTATTACTCTAGTTTAACTCTCTTGTCTTTTGGTAGAAGGATAAAAATATTGATAAGTTTCCTGTACAGCTGCACCTATTTGCAATGTGTTTGTTGTATCCTAATAAATCCATTGCAAGTTGAAAATATCAAAAATTTAAAATGCATTCATACACATAATTCAGACTCTTTTATTTTGAACATGCTCAAAAGACTTAACATTAGTCTACAATTGAGAAAAACAATCTTGCACAAGGTCAATTTTATAATAAAGGTTTTGAGTATTTCATGAAATGTATTGAATACCTATCTCAGAAACACACTGGCAACATGGTACATCTTAGAGTAAAATCAAACTTTAAAAATTATTAATATATTAATACCTAATACCTTCAGAGTATTGAAGGTACTAGGTATTAGGTTTTAATATGTATGTGCTTTGTGGCAAGTTTAGGATACTGTTCTAAGTGAGAGCTGGAATAGAGTAGAGCAGAATTCAATTATCTTAGCTCTCTTTTCTACTAACACAAAAGTTTCTCTTATTTAGTAAGTGTAACATAAAGTTGCATTCATTTATTCATTAGATATTGAGTGTCTACTACAAACCAGGCGCTTTTTATCATTTCTAGATGCTTGGGAGACAATACTGAGCAGAATAGAAAATATTTTATTCTACTTGGGAGCTTATCATCCAGCTGGGTAAGAAAGACACTGGAAACTAGAAATCACAGACTAATCAGCAAGGGACTTCTGCAATAGCTTAGGTGGATAGAGCAGTGCAGGCGTGCTGAGAGGAAATGAGAGCACCATGTTTGGAGAAAGTGAGGGCAGGAAGGACAGGTAAGAATCAGAGAGGGCAGCATAGTGTGAGATGCAGTTAGACAAATGCAAGGGAGGGAAGAAGGTGGATTATATAGGACCCCCATGCAATTCAAGGACTTTAGATTTTTGTCCTTAGAGAAACAATTCATTGCAGGGTTTTCAATGGTGGCATGACCAAACCCACTTTAGGAAAAAAAGTATCAAATTTGAAGCCGTTGCTAAATTTGAAAAAAAAAAATAGTCACACAAACACACAAAATCATAAATAAACCAAATAGGGTGGTAAGTCTGTATGTACTTGGTCTGACTAGATGAGCACCTATGAAAATCAGGATGACTTACTTTCTTCCTCAATGGGCTTCTAAATTGTTTTTATATCTTGGGATTTTCAATTTTAAAATGAATATATTAGACCTGACCATCTTCCTGGAATTTTTTTCATTTTCATTTTTAAACATATCTAAATTGTATTTTTAATTTTATGAGAAACACTGATAAGTATTGAAATAATACATTTGTTAATTATCTTGATTCAGTCATTCCATCTTGTGCACATCGGTAAAATATCAGTGCTCCATAAATTGATATAAGGGTTTCTCATTTTTACACAGTATTTCTCATAGAATGCAGGCTACACCAGGGCTTTCACTTCACCATGTTTGTCCTGTATATTATAGAGTAAACACATTACTTTCCATTCTGCAAGGCATGCAATAATATTGTCATGTAAAATTCTAGGATTCATTCATTGCAAAAACATCAATTTGTGAATAATAAATAAATATGTTTTTATAAACATGTTTTCCTTAATTATGTTTTTAGTTGCTATAATTATTATCTCTTGAAAAGTAAATTTTATTTAACAAATTAAAATAAAGGCAATTATTAACGACTTTAAAGGATCTAAGTAAATTATTTTTTACTAATGCACACAATTTAGTTCTATAAATATTTTATAAATTATATTTCCATTGAATCAATTTACTCAAAGTGAATTGAATCAATTCACTTGAAGGGAGAAAATGTAGAAAATCTAAGCAGCTTTTATTTTCTCAATTTTATTCTGTTTATAATCCCAAGAATGTGTGCCCATGAGAAAAATTTGCCCAAATATGCAAAAATGGAAATAGTGAGTGAAGAATAATTCCCATATTCCTTCTAAAACTACAAGTAGTTTCCTTAATTCAAACTGAACTTTAATCAGCCAGCATATGATTCAGGTAGCTTGACCTTTTATTATTTCAATTTGTTATTCTGAAAGAGTTTAGATGAGTTTGTGGTATAAACTCCACAAAGTCTCCACACAGTTCACATCTTATTCATGTATTCTTTTCATCTGTGTAAGATTTATACAATGAAGTGTTTATAGGAAGAAGGAGGAGAAGGAGGAGGGGGAGGAGGAGGAGAAGAAGAAGAAGAAACTTAACACATTAATTTTCTTAGCAAAATCATTAATATGTAGTGGCTCCATAGCTTTTATTAATAGAAAATAAATTTAAGACTCTCCCATTATTGAGAAAGTTCATCTAGTCATCTACCATAAACCTGATCATTAAATATATGTATTTAAGGTATTATTTAATATTATATATACATATGTTTCCTACTTTTAATTAAATGGTATTTTTATCATCTATTATAGATATTCTATTGTAGTTCTATTGATCTATAATAGAATATCTTATTGCAAAAGATTTGCTTTACTAATCTTGAGAGAATGTTATTCTCATGTTAAATCACACCAAAGTACATGGATTTCAGAGATCAAATAGCCAGTAAAATATACAAAACATAATTTAATACTCAGGCATTTCTTTCAATTTTATTATAATTCCAATTACAGGTAAGAAAATGGAAAATGAAGTGTTCTGAAATTATTTAACTAAATACATAACATGTTAAGGTTGGAGTCACTGTATGAATCAATATTTCTTTATTTAGTTTCCAGGGCTTTGCAAATACAGTATTAGGTACTAGAAGGATAGAGCTGGGATATTTAATCTTTATCACAGGTTTAAGATACTTAATACATATCCTTATGCTTTAAGATTTGAAGTCTAATAAGAAAATTATATAGAAACATGACATATTTTATGGTACTAAGCAATGACAATCATAATCATCATCAACGTTTTTGAGTGAATCCGACTTGTGGAAAGTATAAATGTTTATTATCATAAAATGCACAAGCATGAAATGATAAGATGAAGCTAGAGTGAAAGATTCCTTAAAAATCATTGGATTAGCAAAAATTTTCATAAAGGGCTAGGTAGCAAATACTTTAGGCCTTGTTGACCCAGAGGCCAAATTGACAATACCATACAAAGGTTTATAATACCACATAAAATATGATAACTTAAAAATATAAAATCTATTCTTGGTCTGTGGACCATTCAAAACCAGGCAGTGAACCCAAATTTGGCCCTTGGCCTATATATAGTTCCTGACTCTTGGGAGTTATTATCCAGGGGAGTTTAATCTGAGGTCAAGATAGTGTTTTCATTCCCACTGATGAGCTTTGGAAGCCGATTTTTAAATCTAGAGAATTAGAGGGTTAGATGCACCATATCATTTTATTTCCAAGCTAATATCTCAGATTTCTGCTTTATTGATGCCCTTTAGGACAACTGTGTGTCTAACACATTTTAACTCATTTGGAAAATTAGATATTTTTATTAGTAGTAGTTTCTGTATTAATGTTAATTAATGTTCTTGTATGGAAAATGCTGAAAGGGCTTTTGTCAGCTGTATCAGGAAGAGCTGTGTTTCCTGGAAAAAGTGGGGCCTCCAGAGCCTCTGACTTATGTAGTAGCCGAGGCCCCACACTTAAACATGCTCTTCTCTGGGTTCAATGTTTTACCATTGCTATCTTGAAATTCTAAACAAAAATAAATAAATAAATAAAATAACAAAGGACATTGCAGTTTTTAATTTGTATGAACCCATGAAAATCATTTAATGCTTTTTAGGTCTTTATGGACAATATACTTCATTTTCTGTTTTGTTTTGGCTGCCATGAAATTTGCAGCCCAACATTGACAATAGTTTAGAAATCTATGAGCCCTATACTTAACAAAATTTCCTCCTTGATACTATTTCCTTTTCAATGTATATTTTCCTTAATTTTGTTTTTTTAGATTAAATTTTACTTTCATTATGTGCATTTTGGTGTACCACTGATAATTGTATATTGGAATAAGGTAGAAAATGAGAATAAGAGTATTTATAAACTAAAAGTGAATTTAATCATGATGAATAAATAGTACAATTTTATAGTAGTTGCTTCTGGGTGAACCTAAAGCCTGAAGAGTGGAACTAGTAGAAGTCCCTTAAGAATTTAGTTAGAAGAGACAACATCATTTCTTGCTGGTATCTAACGCTGAATGAGAGAGACTTAGGCTGAATAGGAGCTGATGGTATTTATTAACATTTCTATTGTCTTTTATGTCTTTTAGTGCATCCAAAAAGCTAGACAATTTAAATATTTTTTCTCAGATACTCCTATATAAACATTTTTATGTAAATTAGGTCTGCAATCTATTTATGATTTCAACATTCAAGTGAGGAGTGGACTGCCACAGTCTGGCTGGGCACAAAATCAGGAGCCACCACACAGCTTGTAGATTCAAACAGCAACTCTTTATTCCCGAACTCACACCAGCCGTCTACAAACACGTTCTGGGGAAATCCACGTTCTCTGCCCAAATCCACGTTCTCTGCCCAAATCCACCTCCACTGGGCTTCTGTCTCCCAAAATATACTGTCTGAATCCCGTGAGAACTCAAGGGGAACTCAGGCAGCAGGATACGCCCTATTCCCAGCAGGAATAATCTTAAACCTTAAACCTGGAACCTAAACCGGGAACGCCCTAAACACGATTATTTTAAACCCGGAACACCCTAATCCGCCCTGGTCCTTGAGCAAGGTCACCTACATTCAATGTCACTGCAACATGGGGTACGCTGGCAAGGAAATTGTCATACCTACTTACTTGGCTAATGGCTCCCAGCAGTGGACCATTTTCCTTCTATGACTGGAGAGATGTTTGGAAAGATATGTGACTTTTCTGCTATTGACTCCACCTAACATTGTCTACTCAGAGTCATGGTAGATAAAACCCAGATACTTTTATTGTGGTAGAACTATGGGCTCTATCCTTCTCTGGCTGCCCTGACTTTTGATCCTTACCTCTTTCAGTGAATTTGTACACCTAATTACTTTTATTGAATTATTCCCTGATTAAAATATGCAGAAAACATCATTTCTATTTTCTACACTGACTTCTTAAAGAATTAGTAATATAGGGAAAAACGTAAAAAGCTATTTCATTAAAAACCTGCATAAACCATTTAAGCATGAGTGGACTCCAAGGATGACTTCACAACAAAGTGAAGCGTACCAACAGTAGTACATTCCTAACTCATTCTAACAC